>NC_133827.1:14555454-14858484 GCF_047830755.1 Zonotrichia albicollis
GGGAGGCTCTGATGGGGCTTTCAGCGGCGTGGAGATTGATGGGAGTTGTAGCTGTGGGTCTAATACAGTTTACCGGAAACGCGGAGCATCATGGGAGTTTTATGCGCAGCTGAAATGGCTCTAAGTGAAGGCGCGGGGCATGACGGGAGATGAAGTCCCGGCTGGAACGGCACTGGACATGCGCCGCGGAGCATGATGGGAGCTATCGTCCCGGAAGTGGCTCCAGCCCTTGGTTTGGGGGTCCGGAAAGGCTCTTGGGGGACACTTCTGCGTCCGAGCCGTGACTTGAGATCCTCGGGTAAACATAAACTGTTCGGGAGCACTCGCGGGGAGCTCCGGGAGTTCTATCCGGGGTCTTTAGGGCGGGGGGCACGGCGGGAGTTTTAGACGCGGGACTGTTCTGAGGGGCTCTGGGGCCGCGGCGGGGGAGAGGAGATGAATTCCCAGAAGTGGCTGTACCGGGCATCTGTGGGGTCGGAAGCACTCAGGGTATCCGGGGACGCTTCTGGAGGCTCCCGAATGGGCGCTGAGGGGGCACTGAGGGATCCTGGAGGATCTGGCGGAAACTTAATGGACAAAGCAGTGGCGGGTCCCGGGCTTCTGTGGAGCGCAGGGCATGAAGGGCGTTGTAGTCCCGGCTCCAAAGGGGCTCAATCAGGCTGCGGTGCATGACTGGAGTTGCAGGCAAAAAAAAAAAAAAGTTGTGCTAATATCAGACACCGCTTCCGAGGTCCTAAACCAGGCGCTGATTGGCTTTGGGCAGTGATGGGCGGGAGTCTCGGCAAATGGGATGCGGTGGAGACGGGAACAGCCCATTCAACTTCGCCAGTCGCTCCCAGTAGAGCCCAGTTCTTCCCCAGTATGGACCAACACAACCCCAGTACAGCAGAGTTCATCCCAGTTCCCCCCCAATGTCATCCACAGGATGCCCCAGTGTCCCCAGTCGTCCCCGCAATGGCCCCATTGTCCCCAGTATGTCCCAGTCCTCCCCAGTGTTTCCAAGGACAGTTTCATTTCTCACGGTGGCCGTGGCAGCCAAACCCAGCAGTGGGGTCAGTGCAGTGCCCATGGCCACAGCCCCTTGCAGTGCCCAGTGCAGCTTGGGCTGATGATCCACCCTCACAGCTGGCCCAGGGCAGCTCTGCAGTGCCTTTGGTGGCACCTGGGGCTGGCACACACCTGAGCAGTGTGTCTGTTCGCACTGGGGAAACTCAGCAGTTTGAGATTGCTGCAAAAAGTACAAAAAGGGAAAACCCCTCTCAGGCTGAGTGCAGCCAGCTCTGCAAGCACAGCAGGGCCCAGGGCAGTGAGGACAGACAGGATGGGGCTGGGCAATGTGGAGCAAGGTTGTCCACACTGGGTCAGAGCTCCAGGCACAGCTTCTGTGAGCAGGCCAGAGCTGCTGAGGAGAGACCCTGGGTCAGTATCAATCACAGAATGCTGCAATCACCTCTGCTCTAAAGAGAAATTTAACAAAAGACACCCTTTAAAAGAGGAATGTATATTTTATTACTGTTCTTTGAAAACTTTCTCCATAACTGGACTAGGAAAACTTTAATGACCCTCTCAGGGCTTTGCTGTTGTTTACATCAGACTCAGTCTTTGAGAGTCAATAACACAAAGTTAAATTTATACTCCAAATTTTCTTGAAGTTTTAATGGCTCCCACTGAGGGACACCACTGGGAAAGTGTCCCCAGGTTCCAGTTAGAGCAGAACACTGGAGGCAGTGATGACAGCTGGGGACAAGCAAGGCAAAGGTGTCTCTGGTGTTGAGCAAAGCTGGATGTGTTTGAGGAATGCCAAGGGCCAAGGCCTGAGCCCCAGCCCCTGGCCAGGCAGATGCTGTCCCTCCCTCCTTGCTCAGGGCTCTTCCCGGGATGGGCACTGGCCTGTGGGGATGTGCAATGGCAAGGGCAGGAGTATGGGGCGGCCCCTCCCAGGCTGCTGAGCAGGGACAAGGAGGCAATGAGGCCCCAGGCCTGCAAGGGTCACTTGTCCCCTCGTGGCCTCAGGCCCAGGCCCAGCAGCCATGGCCAAAGTGCTGCCCAAGGTGGCTCTGGCAGGGCTGTCTTGCAGCTGCTGCCCATCCCTGTGCCCTGTGCAGCCCAGGCTGTCCCACGGTGTCCCTGCCCTGCGCCTCTGTCCCTGCAGGCTGTCGGCATCCCCCCGGCTGCCCCACCTGGCTGCGCCCTTCCTTTGCTGACAGCTCTGCCTCCTGCCTGCCTCTGTCTGCCCACACAGAGCCTTGGGCTGATACCAAAAGGGTTCATTCAGTTTTTACTGTGCCTGTGAACTTTCAGCACAGGAACAAGGCACGCAGGGGCTGCTTTCCCAGCAAGGATGGTTGGAGGGAAGATGAAGACATCTGGCTGAAGGGTGCAGGGATAGAGAAAACATGAACTGAATCTGGGAACTTGGGGTGTGTTTTATGGAAATGGGTAAATTGTAATTCACATTTAGTGACTGTATTTAAACAACACACTGGTAGGATTACATGTCCATGTGATGTTGGGAGTTATCCCTCACTAGAGCTCAGGCCTGAGTAAATTATACCCTCTGAAATAGCAGATGAGAGCAGCTCTGTGCTGAGTGGAGTGGAAACTGAGGACAGCAGAGGAGACCTGGGAGGGATTGAAGGGAGGTTTCAGAGATGGTGGATCATTTTAGCATAATAGAGAACAGCCAGAGAAAGAAAGAATTAATGCAGAGGGCAGATAGGGAGAGCCAGACAGGACCCAAACAGAAAGGAATTTCCCTGCCAGGGCAGGGCTGTGTTGCAGCATGTCCCCCCAGAAGGAGCCTTTGTGTGGCGAGGCAGAGGAAGGCAGTCGTGTCCCTCAGTGGGAGCCATTAAAACTTCAAGAAAATTTGGAGACTAAATTTAACATTGAGTTCTGGAGAAGTTTTTTGAAGACACTCTCAAGGACTGAGTCTGATGTAAACAACAGCAAAGCCCTGAGAGGGTCATTAAAGTTTTCCTAGTCCAGTTATGGAGAAAGACTTCAAAGAGCAGTAATAAAATATACATTCCTCTTTTAAAGGGTGTCCTTTATTAAATTTCTCCTTAGAGCAGAGGTGATTGCAGCATTCTGTGATTGATATTGACCCAGGGTCTCTCCTCAGCAGCTCTGGCCTGCTCACAGAAGCTGTGCCTGGAGCTCTGACCCAGTGTGGACAACCTTGCTCCACATTGCCCAGCCCCATCCTGTCTGTCCTCACTGCCCTGGGCCCTGCTGTGCTTGCAGAGCTGGCTGCACTCAGCCTGAGAGGGGTTTTCCCATTTTGTACTTTTTGCAGCAATCTCAAACTGCTGAGTTTCCCCAGTGCGAACAGACACACTGCTCAGGTGTGTGCCAGCCCCAGGTGCCACCAAAGGCACTGCAGAGCTGCCCTGGGCCAGCTGTGAGGGTGGATCATCAGCCCAAGCTGCACTGGGCATTGCAAGGGGCTGTGGCCATGGGCACTGCACTGACCCCTCTGCTGGGTTTGGCTGCCACGGCCACCGAGAGAAATGAAACTGTCCTTGGAAACACTGGGGAGGACTGGGACATACTGGGGAACACTGGGAACGCTGTGGGAGACACTGGGACATACTGGGAGTGACCCTCGGGGATACTGTGACATGCTGGGGACAGTGGGGCCATTGCTGAGAAGACTGGGGACACTGGGGCATCCTGTGGATGTCATTGGGATTAACTGGGAGGGACTGGGAATAAACTCAGGTGTATAGGGAGGGACTGGGCTGTACTGGGAGGGTTGGAGGGGCACTGGGCTCGTACTGGGTTCTACTTGTGATAAACAGGGCTGTACTGGGGTTGTACTGGTCTGCATTGGGGATGAACTGGCTGTACTGGGAGGGACTGGATAAGTTGAATGGGCTGTTCCCTCCTCTACCGTATCCCATTTGCCGAGACTCCCGCCCATCACCGCGAGCAGCCAATCAGCGCCAGAGATCGGAGACTCGGGAACGGTGCCTACGGTAGCCACAACTCCCGTCATGCCCTGCGGCCTGATTGAGCCCCATTGGAGCCGGGACTACAACGCCCGTCATGCCCTGCGCTCTACAGAACCCCCGGTATCCGCTACCCCTTTGTCCCCTAAGTGTCCCCCCTGACCCTCCAGGATCCCTCAGTGCCCCCTCAGCGCCCATTCGGGACCCCCCAAAAGCGTCCCCGGATACCCTGAGTGCTCCAGACCCCACAGATGCCCGGTGCAGCCACTTCTGGGAATTCATCTCCTCTCCTCCCCCGCGGCCCCAGAGCCCCTCAGAACACAGTCCCGCGCGTAAAACTCCTGCCGTGCCCCCGCCCTAAAGAGCCCGGTTAGAGCTCCCGGAGCTCCCCCCAAGCCCTCCCGAACCGTTTACGTTCCCCCGAGGATCTCAAGTCGCGGCTCGGATGCAGAAGTGTCCGCCAAGTGCCTTCCCGGACCCCCAAACAATGGGCTGGAGCCACTTCCGGGACTTCGTCTCCCATCATGCTCCGCGGTGCATGTCCAGTGCTTTTCCAGCCGGGACTTCATCGCCCGTCACGTCACGCGCCCCTCTAAGAGCCATTGCAGCTGCGCCTCGAACTCCCGTGATGCTCCACGGCCATGTTAAACTGTATTACACACCCCCCTCCCGCGCCTACAACTCCCATCACGTCCCGCGCTCCAGCGAGCCCCGTCAGAGCCCCCCAAGGGCCCGCCCGGACCCTAAAGGGCCCCAAATTCCCCTCCCTGACCTCCCAGCGCCCCCCTGGACTCCCAAGTGCTGCCCCGGACCCCGAACTGTCCCTCAGAATCCCTGAGTGCCCCTCCAAGTGCCCACTCGGCTCACCCAAGTGTCATCCAGATCCTCAGGTTCTCTCTGAATTCCCTCTCCAGACCCAAAACTGCCCCAAATGTGCCCCAGAAATGCCTCCACGGACCCCAAAGTGGCCCCTTTTATCCTGTCTTTGAAAATGATAAAAAAGATAACAAAAGTATTTAAAATAGGACTGATTAGCATAAAGAAGGAAAAATCAATAGCCACACTTCTCAATGAATTAATGTTGGGAATTGTGTTACTTAGAACTAATGACCATTAAATTTTTTGCTTGCTGAAAAGCTGTGGATTTTTAGATATAAATATTAAAATTTCTTATTACAAATATAGAATAATAGTATTATAAATAAGAAAAATAGTTATAATTTTCCTAATTCCAAAACTTATATTTTTAAGGGGAAATGCATAATTACTACTATGTTTTGGGATGTCAGTCTGTTAGAGACGGTCCAAGATCCTTCATCTGCCTCACAGCCACCGTCAAGGATGGAGATTGAAGGCCCCCCAAGGACTGAGATGAGACCCTTCAAATTCTAACCCACGGGTGCTGGCCTGACTGGAGCGGGATGTCTGCCATGGGAAGCAGGAGGTTTCCTATAGGAACCAGTCCTGAAACAACGGGCCCCGCTCACTGCTGGCACCTTTTTGTGCTGTTCAGAACTGGACTGTCTGTACCTGTTCCCAATGGATTTATTCTCTACTGTTCCCTCCATGTGCCGTCCTGCTCCCCTCTTGGCGGTAGATTATAAAAGAGTTAACCAAAGGCTTTGAGACTCTCCCTGACATGGCCAGACGGATCTATTGGCCGGACCACGAGGATTTCATCTCTCTGTTGGCAGCTATTCCCCCCCTCCTTTTCTCTGTCTCTCTATCCTTTATCTCCTTTCTAATCCTTTTGTTGCATCTGCTGTGGGCACTCAATAAAAGGTGCATTTGTTTTGGTTAATACGGAAAGTCCCCTGCTATGTGTCTTTGCACCCTGAGATCAGTGAAACAAACCATCGTGACCCCCCTTGTACCAGGGGATGGTGACACGGCCTGATGGGGTTGCTGCCCACTGCGTGTGAACGTGATCTTCTTGGTGGCGACTGCACTGCTTCATCTGCTCTTGCCTTCTGGTGTCCCTATTCCAGAATTGCCTGTGCCACATTCCTTTCTTATATTGTGGTTCTCTGCAGTTCCCTCAATAGTCAGCCCTTGTTAAGTTCACTCTTGGAATAGGGGATCATCACCTCCCCATCATATCGAGTGCATTTGAATGCACTTGAATGTATTTTGCCTGCATTCCAAATGTGGTCCCTGTTTTTTGATTTACTGTGGAATCTCTGTTTGCATTTTCTACATCTGTCAAGGTGGGGATTGAAGGTACTTGAGATGATATTTGGCGTTCAGATTCAGGTGGTTTTTGTTTCTTATAAGTGACGCAGCCTCACAGCCATGAGTTCTGCAGCCTTTCATCTAAGGCACAAAATGGCTCCCTATCTCTTGTTACAAGGGTTGGATGGTGCTAAGGAGACCATGGTGATACTGGGGATCCAAGGAGACCGTGGTGACACCATGGACACTCATGGAACCATGGGCATTGTGACACAGCAGGGCTTCATGGAACCAGGGAGTCAATTGTGACTCTACCAAACCTCATGGAACCAAGGGCCCATAGTGGCATTGGAGAACTTCAGGGAACCAAGAGTCTCTTGTGACACAGGAGGTACACATGAAACCATGGAGACTATTTTGAAACTTCAAGTCCTGATGAAACCAAAGAGTCATTCTGGCACTTCTGAGCCTTGGAACCAAGGAGACCACAGTGACACAGTGGGGCTCTGTGGAACCAAGGGGCCGTGGTGACATTGTGGAGTGTCATTGAACCAACTGTCCACGGTGACACTGCAGGGCCTGATGGAATCATGGGCACCATTGTGACACTACAGGGTGTCATGGAAGCAAGGGGCCATTGTCACACTGTGGGGCCTCTTGGGATCCAAGGGCAGTTGTGATACCATGGAAATTATGGCAACTGTGGCACCACGAAACCAAGGAGACCATTGTGACCCTACAGGACCCCATGGAACTAAGGATTCATGGAACAGTGCAGGACACATGGAACCGAGGGGCCATTGTGAAGCTGTAGAACCAAAGGAGCCCATTGTGACACTGGGCCCCCAGGGATCCAAAGGTCCATTTTGACATCGAAGGGCCTCATGGAATCCTGGAGACCACTGTGAAACTTTGGGGCCTGGTTGAATGAAGTGGCCCTGCAGGGCCTGATGGATCCAATGAGACCCCATAGAGCCAAGGGTCCATTGTGACCCTGTGATAACAAGGTGTCGTGGGTTGACCCAGGCCAAATGCCAGGCATCCATGTGGGCTGCTCACTCACTCCCCTCTGCAGCTGGACAAAGAGAATTTAATAAAGGGTTCATGGGTTGAGATAAGGACTGGATGAGATCACTCATCAAATACTGTCCTGGGAAAAACAGGCTTAGCTTAGAGATGTGAAATTCATTTATTACTAACAAAGTCAGAGCAGGAAAAGGGGAAATAAAATAAGCTCCTCATCTCCCTCCTTCCAGCTCTGGCACCCACCCCAGCAGTGCAGGGAGACAGCGAATGGGGGTTATGGCCAGTTCATCACCCATGGCTTCTGCCCCTGCTCAGGGAGAGCAGTGGTTCCTCTGCTGCACCGTGGGTCCCTCCCAAGGGAGACAGTTCTGCAGGAGCTTCTCCCATGTGAGTCCATTTCAGGGGCAACAGCCCTCTGCAAACTGCTGCAGTGTGAGTCCATGCCAGGGACAACAGTCCTTCCCAAACTGCTGCAGCAGGGGTCACTCTACCAGGGGGTGCATTCCTCCAGGGACAGGCTGCTCCAGCCTGGGAGCAGGGCCCCTCTCTCCATGGCTCTCCTGCAGGGTGCCTGGCTCTCCAGGGCCTGGAGCACCTCCTGCCCCTCCTTCTGCACTGACCTGGATGTGTGCAGAGTTGTTCTTCTCACACGTTCTCCCTCTGACTGGATTTAAAACTGCACCACAATCTCTATTTTGATTTCTTTTTCAATCTGTTATCACAGAGGCATTGTTGCCATTTGTAACTGGCCCAGGCTTTGCCAGCAGCAGGTCCATCTTTGAAGCCACCAGGAATTGGCTGTGCCAGACACAGTGGAAGCTTCCAGCAGCTTCTCACAGGAGCCATCCCTGTGCCCCCCTGTGAAATACAAAGCTGTGTTCCATGTCAGGTACATACAGGCATCGTGGTATTTGTGATTGTAATATGGGTGGAAACCGACCATGGGACAGTTATATAGACAATTCTAATAATTACTGAGGAAAGTAAAGCATGGAATAAGGCCTTTGAGCCTATCCTTTGTTCGTAATTAACCTTTATAAGTCTGAAGTTGATTTAGGAGCATTTGAATTAAAGCTTTAAGGATGTTGCTAGCGTTTTGCAATAATAACCTTTTGAAGTAGAATTTAGAATATTGCTTGTAGTAAGGATCTTTGAAACTATAGCTTTAGAATATATAAAAGGAAACATGCTTATCTCACACCTTAAAAAAACAGTGAAAAGCAGCTTGTGAAAGGAGGATGAACATCAACTCAAGGATTAATAGTTTCAACCAAGGCGGGGCTGGACATCACTGTTATGAGGTTTATAGTCCTTGCATTGAAAAGGTGGACCCACATCTGGAGAGCTGGACCACACCGTCAGGGAGACTTCTTCCTTCTTTCAGAAACCGAATCACCAGCATCTGGGGATACTCCTTTCTGGGATACATCCTGAGAAAAACTAAATCACAATAGGTATAGAATTGTGTTGTAAAAATTGAGAATAGAAACTGCTGATGAGTAAAAATTTGGAATAGAAACTGCTGAGAAAGCTGATGTGTGCCCCTATAAATACCTGTAAGCCTCAACAATCGGTGTGCTGTCCTAGGGAAAACTTCCCCCACTGTACCCATTGCTTTATTGCTCCTACTTTACCATATTAATTAATAAATTGATTGCTGCTTGAATATTTGACCTAGTCTCATTTATAACAGAATCCACATCAGCCCAGGCTGGGTTGGGCAGTGGCCGCTCAGTTCCATGGACTGGACACGGCTCTGGATGCTTCCCTTGGAGCAACTGCAGAGGGGGAACGCTGGGGCTGTCACCACTGGGGTGTCACACACAGAGGAACGCTGGGGCTGTCACTGTTTGGGTGTGACACACAGGGCAGTGCTGGGGCTGTCACCGCTGGGGTGTCACACACACACAGGGGAATGCTGGGGCTGTCACTGCTGGGTTGTCACACAGGGGACACTGGGGCTGTCACTGCTGGGTTGTCACACAGGGGGTACTGGGGCTGTCACCGCTGGGGTGTCACACACAGGGCAACGCTGGGGCTGTCACACACAGGGGAACGCTGGGGCTGCCCCGCTCCTGCTCTGTCCCCATCAGCCCTGCCAGCGCCTCAAGGGGTCACAAAGGCTGAGCCAAAGGGTGAGAATTGCAGGAGGGGCTGAGCTGGGAGGGACCCATTACAATCATTGAGTCACAGAATCGCAGAATTACTGGGTTGGAAGAGACCTTCAAGATCATCGAGTCCAACACATCCCCAACACCAACTCAACTAGACCATGGCACCCAGTGCCACATCCAATCTTTTTTTAAACACATCCAGGGATGGTGACTCTACCATCTCCCCAGGCAAACCAATCTAATACTTTATCACCCTTTGTGTCGAAAACTTTTTCCTAATATCCAACATAAATTTCCTCTGGCACAACTTAAAATTCTGTCCTCTGGTTCTGTCAGTTGTTACCTGGAGAAAGAGACCGACCACCACCTGGCAACAACCACATTTCAGGAAGATACAGAGAGGGATAAGACCTCTGAGTCTGCTTTTCTCCAGGCTAATAAACCCCAGCTCCCTCAGCCACTCCTCGCGGGACTTGTGCTCCATACCCCTCACCAGCTTTGTTGCCCTTCTCTGGACATGCTCCAGCCCCTCAGTGTCCCTCCCAAATTGGGGGGCCCAGAACTGGACACAGCACTCAAGATACAGTACAGGGGAAGAATGCCAGGTACACCAGTTCCAAGTGCAAGGGAAGAATGGCCTCCCTGTTCCTGCTGGCCACACCATTCCTGATCCAGGCCAGGAGCCATTGGCCTTCTTGGCCACAAGGGCACACTGCTGGCTCATGTTCAGCTGCTGTTGACCAGTACCCAAAGGTCCCTTTCTGCCTGGGCACTGTCCAGCCACACAGGCCCCAGCCTATAGCGCTGCAGGGGGTTATTGTGGCCAAAAATGCAGGACTGGACACTTGGACTGATTAAACTTCATCTTATTGACTCTGCCTATCCCTCCAATTGTTCCAGGTCTCTCTGCAGAGCCCTCCTACCTTCCAACAGACGGACACACACTCCAAGCTTGGTGTCATCTGCAGATTTACTAATGAAAGGCTCAATCCCCTAATCCATGTCATCAATAAAAATATTGAACAGAGCTGGCTCCAGCACAGAGCCCTGAGGGACACCCCTGGTGCCTGGCTGCCAGCTGGATGCAGCACTGCTCACCACCACTCTCTGGGCCCATCCAGCCAGTTCTGAGCCCAGTACAGAGTGCTCCTGTCCCAGCCCTGGGCTGCAGCTTTTCCAGGAGTGTGCTGTGGTAGACAGTGCCAAAGGCCTTCCTGGAATCCAAACAGACACATCCACAGCCTTTCCTGCATCCACCAGGAGGGTCACCTGGTCATAAAAAGAGACCGGGTTGGTCAAACACGACCTTCCCCTCCTAAACCCCTGCTGTCTGGATCTGATACCCTCGGCCATCCTGTAAGTGCTGGGTGATGACACTCACTATAAACTGTTCCATTGCCTTACCGGGTACTGAGGTCAGACTGACTGGCCTATAATTACCAGGATCCTCCTTACCACCCCTGTTGTGAATGGGTGTCACATTGGGCAGCTTCCAGTAATCTGGAACCTCACCAGTGAGCCAGGACTGCTGCTAAATGATGGGAGAGCAGCTTGGCAAGCTCATCTGCCAGCTCCCTCATCACTCTGGGGTGGATCCTATCTGGTCCCATGGATTTATGAATATCCAAGCAGCTCAGCAGTTCTCTGACTGCCTTCTCCTGGATAACAGGGGGCCCATTCTGCTCCCTGACCCCATCTACCAGCCCAGGAGCACAGCTGTCCTGAGCCATCTTCCCCCTAAAGACTGAGACAAACAAGGCATTAAGCACCACTGCCTTCTCCTCATCTGCAGTTACTAAATTCCCTCCCTCATCCAACAGAGAACAAAGGCTGGCCTTACTCTTCCTTTTACCAGTAGTATATTTATAAAAACATTTTTTATTATCCCTTATAAAAGTCACCATTCTAAGCTCAAACTGAGCTTTAGCCACCCTATTTTTTTCCTACATACTCTAGCAGCCCTCTTAAATACTTCCTGAGAGATCTGACCCTCCTTCCAAAGATGATACATCCTTTTTTTATTCCCGAGTTCCTCCAAAACCTCCTTGCCCATCCAGGCTGGATGTTTGTCTTGTTGATTCACCTTTTGGCACACAGGGACGTCAGTTCCTGTGCACTCAAGATCTCTGTTTTGTAGCATGTCCACTTTTCCTGAACTCCTTTGTTTTTAAGGACTACTTCCCAAGGAACTCTCTGAATAAGTCTCCTAAACAGGCCAGAATCTGTCCTATAGAAGTCCAGTGTAAAAGTCTTCTTAATGTTCCTCTTGACTTCACCAAATATTGAGAACTCTATAATTTCATGATCACTGTTCCCCAGGCAGCCTCCAACCACCACATCTCCCACCAGACCATCTTTATTTACAAACAACAGATCTAACACTGTCCCTCCCCTGCTGGGCTCACTCACCAGCTATGGCAAAAAGTTATCCTCCACAAACTCTAAAAATTTCCTGGGTTGCCTTTTTTCAGCGGCATTGAGCTCCCAGCAGATGTCCAGCAGGTTGAAATCACCTACAAGAACAAGAGCTGATGAACCTGAAACATTCTGTAGCTGCTTAGAGAATGAGTAGTCCACCTCTTTTTCCTGGTTCGGTGGTCAATAACAGACTCCCAGTAGGATGTCAGCCTTGTTGGCCTTCCCCTTAATTCTCACCCATAGGAATTCAACTTCATCATCATTAGTTTCAATACCTATGGTGTTCAAAGCCTCCCTAATATAAAGGGCCACCCTTCCACCTCTTCTCCCTTTCCTGTCTCTCCTGAAGAGCTTGTAGCCATCCAGTGCCGCACTCTAGACCTGTGAGTCATCCCACCATGTTTCCCTGATGGCGATTACATTACAGCTCTGCTGTTGGACCATGGCCTCCAGGTCTTCTTGTTTGTTACCCATGCTGCATGCACTGGTATAGGTGCACCTCAACTGGGCTGCTGATTTCATCTCTAACTCAGGCTTACTACTCTTGGGCCTGCTTCCAGCAGCCCAGCCGCATCCCCTTCCCCCTTCAAACGTAGTTTAAAGCTCTCTCAACAAGTTCTGCCAGTTCATGAGCTAAAAACCTTCTGTCCTTAGCAGAGAGATGGAGCCCATCAGGTTCCAGCAGGCCAGGAGCTGTAAAAGTTGCCCTGAGATCAATGAATCCAAAATTCTGTCCAGGACACCAACACTTGAGCCACTGTCTTAGACTGGAAATGAGTGTGTGTGTTCTATTCCTATCTGTGGAGCAGTTATTTTCTGTTAATTGGGCAGTTTTCTTCATCTCTTCCACAATCAGTCTTCCATTTGGGGAGATACCTTCTTGAGTGAGGGGGAGGTCATGTAGAGTAGTGTGATTGGGGGAAGTTTTATAAGGGTGGATAGGAGGAGGCCGGTAGTGAGAGGAGAGCCTTGGAGTACTTCTGGGAATCAGAAGTGGAATGGCACTAGTCCTAGTTTTATTGCGATTGCTGAGGTAAGAATTAGGCAGGATGTTGGGTGGGAAAGTTGGGTGATGTCTCATTGTCCAGTGTATCATGTGTTGGTTATGTTGGAGAATAAGACTAGGGCGGAAGCAGCTGCTTGGGTGAAGAAATATTTAGTGTCCTTGAGTGTCACTGCATGACTGATAAAATTACATCATCCCATTGTAAGAGGCTCCTCCCAGAGCCAGAGGGAGGAGCCAAGCATTCCTAACTGGATATACTCTGAGATTTCAAACAACACAGGGAGCCTTTTCTTACTGGATTCCCAGAGGAGCAGCTTTCTTATCTACTGGATTCCAAGACCAGGAAGACCAGGCCCATCTACACTGCCACTGGACCTTCAGAGGAAAACTAGACCCTTCTACAAGATCACTGATCCAACAGAACCACACCTGTCAATGCAGGAGCACTGCAGCCATCACTCAATGGGACTGCTACCAATACCCTGACCAACAGAGTGTCAGGTCATATTCTGGCCCTGTCAGTGGGTGGTTTTTTTGTACTATTGCATTTGTATTTTTAATTTTCCTAGTTTAGAACTGTCATTCCAATTGCCATATCTTTGTCTAAAAGCACCTTAATTTCAAAATTATAATAATTCAGAGGGAGGGGTTTTACATTTTCCATTTCAAGGGAGTCTCCTGCCTTCCTTAGCAGACATCTGTCTTTCAAACTGAGACAATGCCGTGGAAAACTCAGGCACGTGAGGAGCAAGTCAGTGCCCCTTTCCCCCTCTCTCCTGCTCCATCTCCCAGCCCATCATGGCCCCCAGCTGCAGGACAACCGTGCTGCCAATGCCATCCTGACAGGGATGCACTGGGGGATCTCCTTCCCCTTCCCTCTGGCATGGAGGGAAATCCCATCCTCTCCTTGTCCTTCCTCCCCCAGACAAGAAACTGATAATGGAGACCAGGGAGGACAAATCCCCGTGGCAGAACCTCGTGGAAGAGGCCGTTTTGAGTGATTCCACAGTGCAGAATTCCACTGGGGAGGAAAATCCCCAGAGATCCCACAGGAGGAGGGGCTGCAAACCCAGCCCAGTGTGCTCTGAGGAGGAAAGACCCACCCTGAGCCAGGATGGTGGACAGAGCTTCAGTCAGAGCTCAGAGCTGGTGGCTCATGGGCAACTTCATGATGGGGAAAAACCCTACAAATGCTTGGAGTGTTGGAAGAGCTTCAGGCAGAGCAGCACCCTGATCAGCCACCAGGTGATCCATACTGGGGAATGGCCCTACGAGTGTGGGGAATGTGGGAAGGGCTTCAGCTACAGCTCCGCCCTCGCCATCAACCAACACATCCACACTGGGGAGAGGCCCTACGAGTGTCTCCAGTGTCAGAAGAAGTTTCGGATCAGCTCCGATCTCCTCTGCCACCAGCATTTTCACACAGAGGAGAGGCCCTTCCACTGCCCTGACTGTGGGAAGGGCTTCAGCTGTGTCTCCCACCTCATCAGGCACCGGCGCATCCACACTGGGGAGAGGCCCTACAAGTGTCCCCAGTGTGGGAAGAGCTTCAGCAGCAGCTGTCACTTGACCAGACACCAACGGAGGCACTGGTAAGGGAACCCCTGCAAATGCCCCAGCTGCAGGCACCGCTCCAGCTTCATCCCCAGTTAGAGGGCCCACACTGGGAAGAGTCCTGAGGATCCATGTTCCCCATGATCCATGCTGTGAAGACACCTGTCCCTTTTCCTGCCCCTGCCGATGACATGATATGGGATTGAGGAACATGAGGGTCTGGCCATGGATGTGTCAATCCATTCACTCCCACCTCTGGTCATTGCCAGGGGCAGGGAAGGTACTCTCTCCCTCACTCCCAAAGGAGAAGGATGTCCTTTCCAGGCAGGGGAAATTGTGGCCAGGAAGACTCAGTGAGTTGTGTAGTAGTTTTCCCTGTCAAAGATTTATTTTTCCCTTCTGTTATCAATATTGTTTCTGTTCCATTCGTTCCTTATCTCGTTTCTGTTCCCAATAAATTGCTCTTATCCCAGCCTGGGATCTTTGCCTTTTGTGCTTTCCATGGGAGGCAGAAGGGCAGCGAGGGCAGCGCGGTTTAAGCAGGAGCAGGAAATTGGGGAATCCCATTCCTGAACCCCGGCCCGTGGAAACCGAGCATCCCAGCTGGTCCCAGCCCTGGTGGCCATGGCAACAGCCTTGGGAGCGGGTCCCTGGCTGGGGCTGTGGGAACCTCTTCCCTCTGGTGCCCAGGGACAGGAGTGGAGGGAACGGCTGCAGCTGAGTCGGGGCAGGCTCAGGTTGGATCTCAGGAAAAGGTTTTTTGCCCAGAGGCTGCTGGGGCCCTGCCCAGGCTCCCCAGGGAAGGGTCCCAGCTCCAGGGCTCTCTGAGCTGCAGCAGCGTTTGGACAGCGCTGCCAGGCCCAGGCTGGCATTGTTGGGGTGTCCTGTGCAGGGCCAGCAGTTGGACTGGAGGATCCTGATGGGTCCCTCCCAGCTCAGCCAATTCTGTGGTTCTGGGATCCCATGAGCCTGGGGATGGGGCTGCCAATGGTTGCCATGGCAACGGGCTGTGGCTGCAGGCCTGAGCTGGTGTCCATGGCAACCACCCCTGGCATGGGGTATCCATGGAGCTTCCGAGGGACTGCCCATAGCAACAGGGGGGTGGTGATGGTTGCCATGGAAACTGACCATAGCAACAGGGGGATGGTGATGATTGCCTGCTAAGGGTCAGATTTGTCACAGGCCCTCAGAGGGGTTCCATGGGGACTTTCCAAGAGTCTCCAGTCTGTTCCAGAGCTGGAATGTCACAGGCACAGACAGGGGCTTCATGGACACCTCCCAGGGCTTTCTCGGATGCTAAAGAGCCCTGTGGTCAGAGGCAGTCACAACCATTTCATGGTGACATCCCAGGGCACCTTGGGCTGCAAAGGCACCGATCTGTCACAGGCACTCACGGGGGCTCCACGGTGACACCCCAGGAGTCCCCAGGCTGCCAAAGAGCTGGGATGTCCCAGACACTCACAGGGGTTCCTGTCATGGGCACAGTGGGAGCTTCAGGCAAAAGCTTCATTTCTTTATTGGAAAAACTCCTGCTAAATCATGAGGTGGAGAAATGACACCCAACAGCCACCATGGTTCCTCTAACCCCTGCAGGGCCCCTAGACTTCTAAAATTCCTTCAAAGAGAGGAGACTGGGAGTGGCTGGATCCAATCCCAGCCACAGAATTTGTCAAAGGTGTAAAAGATTTAAACTGTGAAATTCAACTTTAACACAATTTGTCCCGCAGGATTAATGATAGAATACCAGATTAATTTACTTAAATATGTCTCTGGCTTATCCTGATCATGATCAGATGGAAAGATCACTAGCACAGTTATTTACTCCACAGTTCAGGAGCTATAACAATTATTAGAATATAGTGCTCTAGGAAGCAGTTTTGAAGTCAACAGGGTCCTGCTGAGGTTGTTGGAGGCCATTGCAGGCAGAGCCTCCTTCTCCAGCAGGAACTGCCTTTCCTGTGCCATGAGCAGGGCAGGTCCCGCTGCAGGAAAAGCCCCAGACCAGCCCCAGCACAGGGAAGGGCTCGGGCACAAGGGCAGAGTGCCGTGCTGGGAGCTGGGCCAGGGAGAGCCTGAGGCACCAAAGGCACCTTGGCAGCAGCAGCTGCTTGCAGGCCATGGCCAGAAGCCTCCCTTGGCAGCTTGGCCTGGTGGCCACCACTGCAGAGCTGCTGCCTCAGGGCTCATTCCTGGCTGGGCTCTGAAAAGCCACTTCTGCTCCAGGAGCCTGACTGGGCAGCCATTGGCCCCAGCACCTTGGGGACAAGATATTATGACAAAACTCTTCATGCCAGCAGAGCCAAGGCAGGGGCAGAGGAAAGGGCAGAGCCAGGCCCAGGGGACAGGGCTGCCATGGTGATGGCTGTGAGGTCACTGCCCCTGCAGCAGCCTGGCTGCCCTCAGCAGACATTCTGGCCAGAAGCCTTGTGAGGGCACCCAGCACATCAGAGAACCCACACTACAGGAATTCTGTCTTTGTGGATGAGAGGGTTTCACTGGGTCAGGCTGCACAAATTTTCCTGATCTTGGACAATTCCTGGGATGGGGAATCCACTTCTCTGGAGAAACAGCTGCAGTTTTGTGCCACTCTTATAATGGTAAAATATTTCCTCCTTCTAACAAATGTAAATCCACCCTCATTCAATTTAGAGATACTGACCCTTTTTCTGTCACTGCAAGATTGAGGAGCAAATAACTTTGATCACTATTTTTCCATTTTCACAGACCTTGGAGGGGAGCCAAAAATCTCCCAAGATGGGGTTTGGAGGCCTCATCACAAAACCAGCAGGGAGAGTCTGCAGGCTCTGGGCTCAGGGGTGTTGGCACTTTACCTGTTGTCCGCTGCTGGTGTCAAGGGCTTTATAAACAGCTCCAAACCCCCTGGAAAGACAAAAGCAGCAGAAAGAGCCCTTCAGCCCTTGGCACTGGAATCAAGCCTAGGCAGCAGATCTCCCCAGGCTGCCTCCATGCCTTCCTTAGAAAATGCCTGGCTGCGGCATCTCTTTGGCCAACAGCACATCAGCCCGCGAGCCCTCTGCCATGCGGGGCAGCCTGTCCAAGGGAACACTAAGATGCAGCATGAAGACCAAGGGCCGCTGGAAACCTCCAAGGCACATGCCCAGCCAGGTCATTTCCAAACCTTAGGGGAACTCTCCTCCTTGTGCGGGTGTGCATGCACGTGTGTGTCAAAAAAGTGTGAACAATTAGAATCAGAAGACTGTCCTTGAGAATCTGACATTTCTTGAATGGCAAGGTGCTCTTTCAGGCCAGAAAGCTACAGGGGCAGGGGGTTTCCCAGCTCCTGCTCCTCATTGCTGCGAGCAAGACAATGCCAGCATCAACTTGTCTTTGATCAGGCCTTCGGATTGCTCTGACCGAGCAGTCCAGGCAAACGACAGGAGGTCAAGCCAGAGCCTGACCATGATTAAAGCTTGCCTGACTTCACACTTGATATTGCACCAGCCAAAGACCCGGCCCACACTTTTACAAAAGGAGCCGACGCCATGCTTACCCTCGTCCCAGTTCTTCAAATGCCGTGTATTTGCTTGTTGGCTGGCCCACACTCACAATGCTCCCTGAAAGACAAAAGCAGTGCAGGGCGCTCATTTGCACACAGAGATGCCGCTGCCAAGAGCCTCCCAAAGGCAGCCCCGCTGCAAGCAGCTCTTGGCCCTTTGTGGTCCCTTGGCTTCCAGCTGCTGAGACCAGCAAGTGGGAGGGCCATCTTCTCCACCTTTCATCATGTGGCCTTTCCAAGAAGGCCTTGATTTCATTCAAGCGCACCATCCCATGCCATAAGCCAAAATGAGGAGCCCTTAAGAAGGGGGCCCTAAGAGGTAACCAAGGGCCTTTGCAGCCTCTGCAGTCACACCCACTATCACTGGCGGGTCCACTGCCAGGGGCACAAAGTGTCTGAGACAGAGGAGGAGTAAGAACGGGAGCCCGAAAACAGCTGGGGCCAGAGAGCTCCCTGGGGCCTAGTCACTTGCTAGGTGCCAGCCTTCTGCTCAAGCAGAAACAATCTCTGCTTTTGTCTTTGGCACAGAAGGCAGCCCAGGCAGACCCAAGCCAGGCCCAGCCACCCTCACAGGCAGCAGGAACTCCCTGAGCGCTGCCGCGCTGCCTCAAAGCACAACAACAGGTTCTGTAGAGAGCCCTAAGTGCCTCTGAGACTGAGGGGCAGCTTCTGGCACAGCCTACACCCAGACACGCACACAACACACTGCTCTGGCAGACAAAAAATGCACCCGACTTACTCAGTGTCCTCAGGCCCTGCTCCTGCCTCATCTTGGGTTGCTGGGCTGCGCTGCTGCAGGCAGTGCCAGCAGTGGGGGGTGAGCTGGCTGCTGCAGGCCACGCTGCTCCAGCGGCACCAGGTTGAATTGCAGAGCCTGTGTTGAGCTGGGACAAGGAAGGATTGCCTGTCAGAAGCGTGGCTGGCACACGTTCCCCGCAGCGCACGGCCAAAGCAAGGCCTTGGCAAGGTGCTGTCAGCCACTGCCAGGCCTCTCCAGCTGGGGTGTTTCCCATGTCTCCTTCTCAAAGGCAACTCTGGGAAAAGCCCAAAGGCTGCTTGGATCCAGCCCCTCACGGCCACCTCCATTCTCCGTGTTTGCAGCTTTTCTGCAAGACACTGGCAACAACGTAGCCATGGAGCTGCCAAGATCCAAAGAGATCAGAGCAGGGCCCTAGAGCCTCGTTGCTTTCCTCCTCCTCCTTTCCCTGGCCAATGAAATCAGCCCGGAACTGGCATGCAATGGTCTGCTCAGAAGCCCGCAGCATGTCCCTTCTGTGATGTGTTTCCCGGATTTCCCCTCTCCTTGGCAGTCTTTAGGGAGTGGCCCTTCAGAGATGCCTTCCAGCCCTGCCCAGACCCACCTGCCCTTTACAATGTAGGGCTGCCAAGGATTCTCCTCTCCAAACTCTGCTCTGAGCGGCTGGAAGTGAAGCACAGCCTGAAGCTAATTAGTCCATGGACACAGCAGGTCCCTTCCAGGGGTCAGTGTCTCCCAGGTCCCCTGCAAGGCTGTCAACTGCATCTTTGGGCTGCTCTGTCTGCTGACCACAGGCAGCCTGCACTGACAACGCGCACAAGGGGCTGACTCCTACACTGAGAATCATTGAATGCTGCCTCCTGTGTGATGCCAAGAGACATTCTTGGGTCCTCTCAGCATCCCAGCTTAAATGTTCAACTTCAGAACCCATTGGCCAGGGCTGCCTGGCTGTCCTGAAGCAGCACTACATCACAGCAGGCACACAGCCGCCAGCATCTTCAGCCACCAGCAACAAGGGCTGCTCCAAAACTGGAAGCCTGGCCCTGCACCAAAGGCAGTGGCAAGTTCACCTGTCACTTACTGGCTCTGCATGTTCAGGCTGTGGAGGGACAGCAGCTGGAGGCTTGATGTTCCTTTGCTCCTCTTCAGCCTCTTCCTCAATGACAGAGGCAGCCAGAGGAGCTGCTGACCCTGCTGTTGAGCCCTGCAGACAGACAGAAGTGAGAGAGATGGGCAAAAGCCAGTCCCTTAGGAGCTGCTTTCTATTGAGCTGGAAAAGGATCCAGAAGAAGGGGAAATCATAGACTGTGATCCAAGTGGGACTCTGAGGCATGAAAACCCAAGGAAGTTGGCTGAATGAGGTGCTACTCCATCTTGCTGTGCATTTGAGCTTCCCTGCTGCCTAGAAGCAAGATGCCTTGGGGCTGTCCCATTTGCCTTTCATCTCTTGAAAGGCTCTTCCCTGGAAATCAGAAAACAGCCAGTGCTCCCTTTGCTGCTGCTGATGCCACCGGGCAGTTTGCCTTTCTTTCAGCCTCCCACTCTGGCACTCCACTCCACACTCGACTGCAACAGGCCGAGCTGGCAGAATTGCCGCACAATTCTCACACGCCAGCAACGTCACAGCTTCCTTTGCCACTCACCAAAGGACAGGCTTGCCTCCATCCATGTGTCAGGTGACCTGCAGTGAGCCAGGGAAAAGGAACAAGAGGCCCTCAGAAAAGTGCCTGTGCTGGCCACTTGCACAGCACAAGGCAGTCCCAACACAGAGCATTTCCCTTTCCCACCATGCCTCCCAGAGCAACAGCTCTTTCCTACAGCAAGCAAGAGAACAACAAGGGTGCTATAGTAGGCTCTGTCTACATTTGGGCCTCTTTTGCCAAGAGAGAAATAGAAACATGGTGGTGGAAATGCCCCTTGCTCTTCAACACTCTGAGCTTCTGTTGTGCCCAGCAGCTCAAGCAGCATTTTCCTCTTCTCGTTCCTGCATTTTAGATAGATATTCTTTTAAATGGCATGCCCTAATTCCCATCCCTTGGCTGAAGATGATAGCCCAGCAAAGCTTCCACAAAGGGCCCCTTCCCTGGGGCAGCTCCCTGCTGAAGCAGCCCAGGAACAGCTGCTGGGCTCAGCAACAAACCCTCCCTGCATTGGACTTTGTGCTGCATGGCCAAGGGAATCGCAGTCTTGGCACACCATCAAAGGGTCAAATCACACAGCCAAGGCCTCTAAGGGGCAGAATTTGGAGCAAAAGGTGCTTTCCTTCACTCCTGGAGAGAACCACTGAGTTACTAGAAGTACTTCTGAGGATCTCCCGGCAGAGTCTGCAATTTGCAGCTTCTCTTGCTTGAAGCAGCAAGCAGAGGAAATTACAGACTCCGCTGCCGCGCACTCTCTCGGGGAGGGAAGGCAACTGCTGCAGGTTGCATGGCAAATACTCTGCACCCACCACCCTGTATACAGATGCCCCCTTTTTAGCTGATGCTGCTGGCAGGACATTGACCAAAGCGGCAGCATGTTCATGGCCATTTTGTTCCCAAATAAAGTGGGCCAATGGTGTGGCATAAAGAGCAGAGTGAAGCAAAAGCTGGGTGATGCCAGTGCCAGGAGAAACCTTTACTTACGAGTCAGCTGGGTCAGGTAGTAGCCAGAATAGACAACAGAAAAGACCATGCAAACCGCGGCACAGACCTGCCCAATCATTTTGGCAGCGCTATGCGGGTTTGCACACTGAATGCCACCCAAGGGAAAGCCCAGACTCCTCTCGGGGTGCAGGCTGTCTGCTGAAAACTCCTTGAGCACAAGGATCCTCCTGTAGGGAGCGAGCACAAGAGCAGCTCTGGACAAGCAGGCCTTGCGCGCACCGGGACAACGCTGTGCTGCCAGCACTGTGACGTGGCACCGCTGCCTTGACCTCACAATAGCAGCTGCTCTGTGGCTTTCTTGTGCCCAGCAAGCCAACCTTCTGTACAGCTGATGCCAAAGAAAACTTGGCAAGATCTCCTCACTCATAAAGCAGTAGACGTGACAAATAACAATATGACTTTGTAGATTTGGCTTTAGGAGGGCAACAAGTTTATTTAATGTATATCTTTAGAAGGTTACTGTGAATAGAGCTCTGTTCTTTGTTTCTTATGAAATAGTCTTTGTTTTAACTACCATTACGTATGTTTTATAAGGTTGGATGGAAAGCTTGTCAATATGTCTTGTTTTGGTGTGATTGGCTGAAATCTAAACTGAGATGATTTTATGTCATTCCGTTTTATCCCACCTTCTGTGGCATTTCCCATTAGACCAGCCTGCTGTTAACATCTAACAATGTTCTGAGGCTCATGTGTTAATAATAATAATAATAATAATAATAATAATAATAATAATAATAATAATAATAATAATAATAATAATAATAATAATAAAGCTGGTCTGAATTTGTCCAGTGTGGTCCATATTTGGACTTTTTGCCGTGGCAAGTGGGTTCCTCTCTTAAGACGTGGGTTCCTGACACCATTGAATCTATAGCTACCCTGGTGCCCTGACAAGGCAGTGCTCAAGGCATCCCAGGGGAACTCAGAAAATGCACCCAGCCAAGCGACATCCAAGGAATCCAAGCAAACATGCCTTGTGGTCCCAAAAGCTTTGCCTGAAAGCAAGTCTGCTTCTTCTAGGTAGCATCGAAGCTGGTTCTGAAAAGTCTCACTTCTTCAATGTCATTTAGAGGGAAAAGGAAGAAAAGATAATAAATTTCCGGGAGTATTTTAGGCTGCAGTCATTTCTTGAGCACGTGGGTGCATGCTGGCCTTTGCTCTGACTCCCTTTGGAGGCTGTCCTCCCTTTCTGTCATGGAGACGCTGGCTTAGGTCTTGACGGAAAGCTCCTCTGGTCCTGCTTGCTGTTTCTCTGGCAACTGAAAGTCTCAGAACATCCCAAAGAGACGTGCGCTGATTCTTGGGCTGCCACACTGTTGTTGTGTTGGAGCTCTGGCAGCGGCCTGCAGCCCGCTGCTCTGCAATGGCCTGCAGATGTCGAGCCCAAAGGAGGCCCCTTTGGAACAGTCCAAAGCTGCAGTGGGACAGATGTTTGCTCAAGCTCCATGCTCCCTTTAAGATTCCCTGAAGAAATTTGGATAGCCACATCCCAGTACAAATGAGATGCAGTCACTCCCTTTGTCAAAATCTTGAGGCAGACCCAGGAAGCATCTTGAAAGCGGAACAAAATCCTACATGGGAGGGGGAATAAAGTGCACGCAACTCCTCTGCAAATCAACTCTGTTCACCCATGGAATCATGAGCCTTGGCTTAGCTTTCTTTTGTGGTGACTCAGCACAGACATGTCGTCTGATGTTCGACAGGACCGTGTCTTTGAGGAGCTTTAGAATGGGCCCATCAGACTTTGGATTTATAGGTTTGGATTGCATTTCTGCCATGTGGAAGATCTGAAGAGCACATGTGAGTAGGAAATAGGTTTCCCTTAGCATCCCAGGACATCTCAGCTATTTTTTATTTTGAGGAGATTTTTCACAAGTAATGGTGACTTGAAGGCATCCCAGGATTTGATTGCCCATTCTGAGTCACAGTATTGCAGGTTGACTTTTTAACCCAACACTTTCAAACCCAGGGATTACCCAAATGGATTTTCTCAAACTTCTACAAATTTACCTCTGCTTGGTGAGCAAAGTTTCTGTCATGGATTGAGCCTGGCACAGAGCCAGTGCTCCTATGAAAATGCTTTCACTTTGGTGTCTGCTGTGAGATGTGACTAGGAATAAGCAAAACAGGCTCTAGCTTAAACATAAAGAACACTTTATTACTTAAACTACAGGAAAATAGGGAAAAACTATAAGGAAAAGAAAAAAAAATTGAAAACTTTACAAAAAACTACTTTCTTCTTTTCCACTACTTGACTTTCTCAATCTGATACATTCTCTCAAATCACTAACTGCTCAGCTTGGCACTACACTTTAGTATACTCAAACTTCAGTTCATGAAGAGGAGAGGAGTCTTTCTTGTTCTATAGGCTTCCCCTGGAAACACGCTGAAACTTCGTGTGCTTTCATGTCACTCGGCACTGCTCGGAAAAATGTTCTTTTGCCGCTTGTGACATCTTCTTTCTATGCTCAGTGCTCTCACCACTGTGCATGGATCAGAGCTGCTTTTAGGGTTGTCTTTTAAGGATGCTTTGTCTCACTCTAAAAAGGCACAGTCTCTGCTTTGGGACATCTGTCTCTCCCATAGTTTTCCAACCCCCTGGGGCCGGGGGGTTTTAACGATGAACCCTCTTGGTTCTGAGCCACTGCTTCCCCCTAAGTGCAGTCTCTGTGTCACAGGAATAAACTGAGTCTATGGCTACAAGAAAAGTCCAGCCAAAAGGCCACTCCAAATCATCTCTCCCCATTCAATCATCTCCACATTCTTCGGGCCAGGTCCTTGTCTCATCTCATCTCCTATCTCCCTTCTTATTCAGCTTCGAGGAGGATTAGCATTTTTGCAAGGCCCCAATCATGAAAGAAAGGGGTTAAAACTTTCAGTCTCTGTCTGTCCCGGAGCTGCGGCACTCCCACACACGCTGCCGCTCCGGCCGGGCACTCTTCCCCCCCCCCTTCTCCTCCTGGGCCGGCTGCTATCACATTCGGTGTCGCCGGCTCTCCTCTCTCCCTCCTGGGGGGGGGATGGCTGCCCGAGGGCTGACTCCCTGGGCTCTTCCACCCTTCCATCCTCGAGGGCCTTCTCACCCCCCATCTCTGTCCAGGCCCAGGGCCTACCATGCGGCTGCCCCTCCCCCGCCCAGCAGCAGCCGCTGGACAGGGGAGGGAGATCCGACTTCTTCTCCTCCACGTCCCAAGAGAACCTCCCAGGGCCAGAGCCCCCCTTTTTAACCCCTATGTATTCTCGGAGGTGTGTCCAAACCCCACTGGCTACACCAGGTGTCAGTATCAAACTCCGAACATCCATTGGTTTGACCACAGCATCCCAGAATTCCCACTTCTTCCTGGTCAAACCACCACAGATGTGCTGCAGAGCGGGGTTGCCCTGGGCACCGTCAGAGGGACAGGGAAGGACGGCTCCTGCTGCCAGGGACGGCTGCAGGGGCTGAAGCTGGGGCTGGAGCCAGGGCTGCCCAGGGCTGTCCTGCAGAGCAGCTCCTGCAGCCCTCAGGGCTCTTGGCCAGCCCAGGCATGTGCCACCTTCCAAGGGCAGCTCTCAGCCTGCCTGGCAGCTCCCCATGGATGCTGCAGGGGAGAAGTTGGAGGTGGAAGGAGCCACATCCATCAGGGCAGATTCCTCCTGCTGTGGAGATGGTGCTGCATGGCCAGAGCTGCTCTCAGCTTTCTCCTGAAGGGAAGGGAAAGGGGCTGTCAGCTTTGGCTGTGTCACTGAGACTCCTGCACTGTCACCCTGGGCATCAGCAGATGTGCCTCAGATCTCCCTCACAAAGTGCCTCCTCACCCTCCTCTCCCTACAGACAGCAGAAACAGCACCTTGGCTTGCAGCATCTCTGTTTGTCTGGCCTGCCCTTAAGGCCCTGCTGCCAGGGAGATGCCTCTGAGCAGTGCCCTGTGCTGGGAGGAGTCTGCAGGGCAGAGCTGAGCCCCCAGGGCTGGGCCGGGCTCTGGCAGCCTTGGCAGGGACAAGACTTGGGTAGAGAGAAACAGCTCCCAATAGGCAGAACTCAAGGCAGAAGAGAGCCAGACCAATCCTTGGTGTCCCATCCTGTCCAGCTGCATAGGGAAAGAGAGAAGGGTTTGGATAAAATTATTTTTAAATTGGAGAATTCCCAAAATCCACTTTATTTTTCAAGAAAGGCTTAAGTGTGATCATGCTGAAATAAAGAGAGGTTAAATGAACAAAGGGCACCTCTGTGGGACCAGCAGGTCTGATGTCACTGGGGCACAGGGAGCTCTGTTCTCCCTCTGGACTCCCCAGTATTCAGACTGAGAGCAATGCTGAAGATAAAGCAGTAACTCAGAAGGAGCAGAAATCCAAAATCAAAAATAAAGAAATTTAGCGAATTTCCTTCAAAACAAGATAAATAATTTTGAGGGGATTCCTAATAGAAGAGCATAGGGTGGACTCAAGGAAATCTGCCCCTGCTTGTCAATGTCTTCTTTCAACAGTTCACTATGCCCACAGTGAAGGAATGTCCAACAGCAGCTCCATCAGGCACTTCCTCCTGCTGGCATTGGCAGACACGCGGCAGCTGCAGCTCCTGCACTTCTGCCTCTTGCGGGGCATCTCCCTGGCTGCCCTCCTGGGCAACGGCCTCATCATCAGCGCCGTAGCCTGCGGTCACCACCTGCACACGCCCATGTTCTTCTTCCTGCTCAACCTGGCCCTCAGTGACCTGGGCATGATCTGCACCACTGTCCCCAAAGCCATGCACAATTCCCTCTGGGACACCAGGAACATCTCCTACACAGGATGTGCTGCTCAGGTGTTTCTATTTGCCTTTTTCATCGCAGCAGAGTATTTTCTCCTGACCATCATGTGTTACGACCGCTACGTGTCCATCTGCAAACCCCTGCACTACGGGACCCTCCTGGGCAGCAGAGCTTGTGCCCACATGGCAGCAGCTGCCTGGGCCAGTGCCTTTCTCACTGCTCTGCTGCACACAGCCAATGCATTTTCCCTGCCCCTGTGCCGTGGCAATGCCCTGGGCCAGTTCTTCTGTGAAATCCCCCAGATCTCCAAGCTCTCCTGCTCACACTCCAACTTCAGAAAAAATGGGATTTCATTTGTTGGTGTCTGTTTAGCTTTTGGCTGTTTTGTGTTCATTGTTTTCTCCTATGTGCAGATCTTCAGGGCTGTGCTGAGAATCCCCTCTGAGCAGGGACGGCACAAAGCCTTTTCCACCTGCCTCCCTCACCTGGCTGTGGTCTCCCTGTTCCTCAGCTCCTCATTTTTTGCCTACCTGAAGCCTCCCTCCAAATCTTCCCCATCCCTGGATCTGGCCCTATTGGTTCAATATTCAGTGGTGACTCCAGCCCTGAACCCCTTCATCTACAGCCTGAGGAACCAGGAGCTCAAGGCTGCAGTGTGGGCACTGATTACTGCATGATTTCAGAAACATTAAACTGCTTGCCTCTTTCTTCATGTCATTGTATGAGTAATCTGTAATAATTCCTTTTTTTTTAATTGGTTGTGGGTGTTTATTACCTTTGTTTTAGTCTATTAATCTTGTTCAAAAATAGAACCATTGTTTGTGCCATTTCTTGTTTCTTGTCTCTTGCTGTGGCCTCAAACTGTGTCAATGAGGAGCTCTGCTCTCAGTGGCTTTCAATGAACTTATGCATCTCTCAGCAAAGTTTTCACCAGACAGCCCCTTCTGTTCCCTTCTCTGAAGCTGCAGCAGGAATGTCTGTGTGCAGAGCTGGGGAAGATCAGGACTGCTCCTGCTGGCCACACCATTCCTGATCCAGGCCAGGAGCCATTTGCCTTCTTGCCCACCTGAGCACACTGCTGCCTCATGTCCAGCCTGCTGTCCATCAGTCCCTGTAGGTTCCTTTCTGCCTGGATGCTGTCCAGCCCCTCTGTCCCTAGCCTGTAGCACTGCAAGAGTTGTTGTGGCCAAAGTGCAGGACCTGGCACTTGGACTTGTCAAACCTCACCTTGTTGGATTTGGGCCCTGGATCCAGCCTGTCCAGGGCCCTGTGCAGAGCCCTCCTACCCTCCAGCAGATCTACACTCAGACTTGGCTTGATGTCATCTGCAAATTTGCTGATGCTGGACTCAGTCCCCTCATGCAGATCACCAGTGCAGATATTGAAATTCACACTGGCTGGCTCTGATCCCTCAGCCATCCTGTGGGTGCCCTGGGATGGCACTCAAGGTGATCTGTTCCATAACCTTGCTGGGCACCCAGGTCAGGCTGACAGGCCTGGAGTTGCCCAGCTCCTCCTTCCAGCCCTTCTTGGGGATGGGCTCACACTGGCACCTCCAGTCCTCTGGGAGCTCCCTGCTGAGCCAGGACTGATGGTAAATGATGGAGAGCAGCTTGGGGAGCTCATCCACGGCTCCCTCATCCCCCTCGGATGGATTCCATCCGATCCCATACACCTGTGAGCGTCTGAGTGGCTCAGAAGGTCACCAGCTGCTTCCTCCTGGATTTCAGGAGGCTGTTCTGCTCCCTGTGCCCATCTACCAGCTCAGGAGAATACTTGTCCTGAGGGCAACCTGTCCTAATATTGAAAATTTAGAGAAACAAGGTGTAAATTAGCTTAGTTTTTCTTTATCTTTAGTTACTGTATTCTCCACTGCATCTAAAAAAAGAGTAGATGTTCTCCTTATCCCATGTTTTGCTATTAGTTTATTTATAGACACATTTTTTATTTTTTTTTACTGAAGTGGCCAGGTCAAGCTCTAATTGAGCTTTCACCTCTCAACTTTTCTTTCTGCACGACCAAAAACTATCCTTAAACACTTCCTAAGTTTCCTGACCTTCTGTCAAAAGTTGCATCCTTTTTTTTTCCCCTGAGTTCCCACAAAAGCTCCATGGGCAGCCAGGCCAGTCATTCTCCTCACCAGCTCATCTTCTGCCACACTGGGACAGGCTGCTCCTTCCCTTTTAAGATTAGTTTCTTGATGTGCATCCATCTTTCCCAGTCCCCTTTGTTTTTAAAGGATGTTTCTCTTTTAAAAATTCAGTACTTATTTGGTACTCCCCAAATCCGCATCCTAAACAGGCCAAAGTCTGCCCTTCCTAATTCCAGTGTGGAAGTTCTGTAGTTGCTCCTCCTTCTTTCACAGAACATTGAAAAGTTGATTATTTCATGGTCACTGTGCCCCAGGCAGCCTCAAAGCCCCACATCTGCCACCAGTCTTTCTCTGTTTGTGAACAGCAGCAGACAGAGCTTTCCTTGGTGGTGGGAGTGTTATCAAAAATTTAGTAAAACAGAAAATTCCTTAACCCCAATGTAGCATTAAGAAGCAGCATTCTTTATTCAGCTGGATGCACGGGGGAGAGCTCCTCCCAAAGCTGTGCGTGCTGAGTACAGGAAAATTTCTCTTGATATTCTGTATTTTGCACACATATTCATTGATTGTCCTGGACTAAAAATAATTATGATAATCATTTCCCCAAAATCATTAACATATTTCCCCTCCCCTTTACCCATGCATTCTCCTGTCCTGGGGGTCTCCCTGGTGGTCCCTGGTGCTCGTGGACCCCAATGTTCCCATGGGCCTGGCTGAGCTGTCAGGACACTCAGGCTGCTGAACTTCCAGTTCCCTTCTCACACAATGGGCACTGTGTGGTTTCCACAGGCCTGGGGTTGTGGAGAACAAGCTCCAGGTGTGAGCTCACCTGGTGAAGACAATTTATCATCTGGTAACATGTGGTCACAGAGTGGGCTATGACATCACAGAGTGGGTTAAGTGAGGTCATCGAGCAGCCATGGCATCATAGTCTGCCTCTGTGACATCAGAGACCCAGCTGTGACATCACAGGGCAGAGGTCTGACATCACAGCGCAGACTATGGCATCACAGACTCTGGTGTGACATCAGAGACCAGCTGTGTGACATTGGAGAATGGGCTGTGACATCCCAGAGGGGCTGTGTGACATCCCAGTAGGGCTGTGTCAGGTCACTGGGTTGGTCACTCTGCCCCAGCTCCCCCTCACAGTTTCTCCCAACAACTCCAAAGCTGTGCATGCCCAGCAGGGTCCCTGTCCCCCGGGATCCCCCCGGCCCACCTGGAGCCACAGCCTCCACCAAAGGATGTTCCACAGGATCCACCCCAGAACCTGACATGGGGACAAGGGGCCAGGGCTGTGTGACCAGGACATCAAGAACGTGGATTATCCAGGTCACTGTGGCCTGGGTTGGGTTGCCCAGGGCAGGAAAGATGTCTGGCAGCTGGAGCAGGGTCTGGGAAGGGCCCCAAGGTGGGGCTGGAGCCCTTGGGCTGTGAGCAGAGGCTGAGGGAGCTGGGCTGGTCCAGCCCGGAGCAGGGAAGGCTGAGGGGCTCCTCATCCCAGCCTGGCAGTGCCAGCGAGGAGGGGATGGAGAACACAGAGCCAGGCTCTTCACAGGGGGCTGGGGGGAGACAAAGGCCAGTGGGTGGAAGGGGAAAGAGAGGAGATCAGCCAGGGCATGAGCAGATGAAATGAGTCAGGCTGCTTTCAGCATTTCCTCAACACCAAGAGCAGCCTGACTTCCTTCTCCATCCACCACTGATAGACTTGCAAATCCGGAATTGTTTGAGATGTTCTGTCCTCAGTCCAGGACAAGAATCCTGATACAAGAACTTAATTGTGTTTATATCTATTACAGAACCACATTAGTCAAAAATTAATTTTAGTATGCAAATCAGTTGTGAACAGTGGACTCATCAGACATGCAGGGACATTGCACATAGCTCAGGGAAGAGTTTGTAATTGTGTGATTGTTATTTTAATGGTGCAATTTTTATTAAGTGCTGTGGGGTGTTCTTAAGTTTGTTAGTTTGCTCCCCCTTTTTCTGTATTAAATGGTTTCTTCCTTTCCCAGTACTTCCCTGTCAGTTAGGTTGCTATGGAAACCTCGCTGTTCTTAGTTGCCGAAATGAAACTGTTCCTCCCATGTTCTCCCTTATAAGTGAAAGTTGTCTCCTCCCTGGGCCCAGTCAATCACCCCTTTTCTCCTCCCAGGTTTCGAGAATTTTCTTTTCTCTGGGAGTTATGGTTGGCTGTAGCCCCGGAGCCCCTCCTAGGATTTATAACAGTTGGTTACTTTGGTATATCAATTATGTTTCGTACCTCCAAATATGTATTTCTATTGGATAGCCGGGTTTCCCTGCCTTCTTCCCCCCTTTTCCCTTAAAACCCTCTCTTGCCCCCTGCTCGGGGCCATTTGCTGGGAGGTTCCCCTCCTTGTTGGTCCTTCTGTAATAAACCGACAGTTTACCCCCAGCAAGTGGTCGCCTCCTAATTCGTCTCACACCGCGCTGCTCCGAGCTATCACCCAGCTCAGCCCAAGGCCAAGACGCCGAGGGGGGCTGGCTTCAGATGCGCAGGGGCACCGGCCTTCGCCCCTCACCAGCTAGCCGGATTCCAGGGCCGTGTACGTCCACGCGCAATTAAGTTATATCCTGTTCAACTATGGTCTGTTGGCTAGGTCCAGTGTGGGCTGGAAGGAGCTCAGATTTGCACAAGGCTGCTGTGAGTGCCAGCCTTGGATAAGGGAAAATGGTCGGGTGGGGGTAGGGACAGAGTCTGATTGATTGTCAGCCATGAAAGGTCTTGATTTTCATACCCAGTCAAACTGCATGAGGAGGTACTTGGATTCAATGTCAATTGGAGATTGCCCATTTCAATGAATTACTAGTAAAAAAAAATTACAGGACCTAAAAAAATATTTTCTTGCTGTTTTTTTTTTTTTTAAATTCAGGGTATTCACATTGAATTGGCTTCTGAAATCTGACAATTTAACCACACATTTGATTTGAACACTTAAATCAAATTATTCCCAGAAGCTTAGCTTGTTTAACCGTTCTGAATGTTAATGAGCCCTGGGACACTGAATTCCTGCACTGAAGAGCTGAAGACTGAACAAGCCTCTGGAGCAGGAAAATTCAGCAGCAGCCTCCAAGGTGCTGAGGATGTCAGCAGCCCCCACTGAGGCCATCCCTGCCCAGAGACCATGGCGGAATGGGCAGACAAGGAGAGCGTCCCTGGGGCTGGGGCAGCACAACTCAGAGGCACCAGCGGCTCCAGCTGGGAAATGGAGTGTGGAATGTGGCTGGGAAAGCCCTGCCTGGGCTGGGCCAAGCAGGACACACAAACCCTGACTTCCATCCAGTAGAAAACTCTGTCAAGGAGATATTTTAAAGGAATTACAATTGTTTCTGTATTCTGAATTGGACTCCCTGGAGAAATACCAACAAGAGATCCTCAGGAGCTCAAAACAACCAGTCTTTCTGGTAACTTTAGAAAGTCAGAGAATTTTTGGCAAATGATTTAATATGACATTCAATCAACATAGAACACTTCTTAAAGCACTGACTTGACCCATTCAACTTCACAAACTCTAAGCTATTTGAATTTTGCATTACTCAAATTTGGAAAAGTACCGAAATAGAAGAAAAGGACAGAAAGAGAGAGAGGCAAAAAGGATACAGAGGAGCATACACAGAGGTACCAACTCCTGGATTCCAGTAGTGTTTAGATGGAAATTCCAAGAGGAGGTAGGGCCAAGATGTGTGCCTTCAATACCCCTTGGTCTCCCTGGGCCCTTCCCCCAGCTGGGACTTTGGGTCATTTGGTCCCTCAGGAGCTGGGCTGGGGCTGCAGAGGTGGCTGTGGAGCATTGCCTGTGCTGTGCCAGGGACTGGCAGCCACTGCTGGGCTGGCATAGAGGCTCTGGGGGAATTGGGGTTCCAGGGCAGGGCAGGGCTGGGGTTCCTGGGCAGGGGAGGGCTGGACCTGCCCCTTCCTCCCCTATTGGAATAAGATCCCAATATTACCACGTAGATTGTGCCTGGGCTCGTCTGACCCCTGCTCCTGTGCCAAAAGAGGCAACTGTGGTGTTTCACCTCAGAGACACTTTTGGCTGGCTGGATGGCACAGCTGAGGGCCAAAACAAGTCCAGGCTTGTAGAAACTCAGTTTGCCTCAGGTGGGAAGGCTTCAGGCTAAGGTGAGGAGGAAAAGGAGACAGATTCTGCCAGAGGGTTAATATCAAGAGTTTATTCCATGGTCACAGACATCTGAATCTTAGGTAACAGCTCCAACAGAATCCCGACTGCATGGCCTGAGTGACTTTTGAAGCGCCGGGGGGAGGGGGAGGGAAGGGACAGGTGAGCCACCAACCAGGTGGGAGAGGCAGGGTCTCAGGTGTGGGAAATAGGTATGATTCGTGCTGATAAAAATTGAAACAGTAATCAATATTGATACAGTAATTAATATTTGAGAATAATAAAATAGTTAAAAGTTGTAATGCCAAAGAAGAGAGGGAAAGGAGTGGCTCCACCCACCTCCCCTTCCCAGCAGATGTTCTCAAGGACCACAGGAAAGAAGCTGAAGATACAGTTGCTAAAAATGACCAAAGAACCTGGTTGGGTCCAAGAAAATGCTAATTATAAAGGACTTATTGCTTTGATATGTAGATGCAGTGATACGTTAGTCTTGGCTTACATTGTACTGGCTTGGTGCGCATGTGTAACCCAAAGGTGAATTAAAAGACAACGAAGAAGACTACAGGGCCTTCATCCGTGACGACCCCCAAAGGCTTGTGCGGCCACCAAACCGAGTGGTGGCGCATGCGTGGTAAAGGTGGTAATGAAGGCGGAGACAGAAAAGTGACGAACTGAAAATAGGAGGAGATGGAATTGACACATGGCATATAAGGGGCGACTTTTACTTGGCAAGCTTGTACGTGAAGTGGCAAGGGTCACTGAACCCTGCACTCCGTACCCTGTGGTTGTTTTTGCTTATGCGCTATTATTTGAACCAAATTGTCCCTTATTTATATATTTTCTAAACTATTCAATTAAAATTGTTGCTATCTTAAATATTGTTTGGTTTATTTGATGGGCTAATTGGGCAAACATAACGCAGGGAACGATGACACCCAGACAGACCAATGACCTCTGGGCACAGGGGCATCTTTTGAACCTGACCAACCACATGATGGCCCTGCTGGAATGTTAAGACTGATTGACAGCCCAGCAGGGGGCAAAGGGGAAGGGGAAGAGAGATATTGCCAAACCCGGGAAGGGGCTTGGAAGTTTAAAGCAGGAAATTGCAACACACTGCAACACTCCCCACATATGAAATGTCTTTTGCCAAGAAACTCCTCCACTCTGTCACAATAGGGAATACTGGAGGTGAAATCCCAATTCTGGCCATGGGCACCTAGATAAGAAGGACAGTTCTTTTCCTTAGGAATGAAAGCCCCAGTTCTCAGTAAATTTCTGGTTTGATTGTTTGGATTCTGTTTGGTTTAGTTATTGCTTTGTTTCCTTGTTGTGCCTGAAGTGTCCAGTCAGGAGCAGAGTGACTCTTGCCAAGGAAATTTGTGCTGCTGTGTCTTAATATTCAATCTGGTTTTTGCTGCTCCCTTGCTGGGGATTTTTCCAGCGCTCTCAAAGCCTTGTTGGTAACAGGGTGAAGGAGCCCTGGCCCAGGCTCTGGCCCTGGGGGACACGGGGACGCTGCTGGGGGGTCCCTGTCCCTCTGTGCCACCCCCAGGGCCCCGGCCCCCCGTCCCCATGTCAGGCTCTGGGGTCGATCTCGTGGAACATCCTCTGGGGGAGGCTGCGGGGCCGGGGGCAGGGGGACCCAGGGGGACAGGGGACCCTGCTGTGCACGAGCAGGGTTGGACTGCTCTGGGGGGAACTGTGAGGGGGGCCAGGGCAGAGTGACCTCCCCAGGGACCTCACCCAGCTCCCGTGATGTCACACTGCCCCTGTGATGTCACACAGCATCCTGTGATGTCACACAGCCCCGGCTGCCGCACCGGGCTGGGCCCTTCCTTTGCTGACAGCTCTGCCTCCTGCCTGCCTCTGCCTGCCCACACAGGGCCTTGGGCTGCTCCAGGCTCCTTCTGAGGATGTGCTGCACCACAGCCCTGCCCTTACAGGGAAATTCCTTTCTGCTCGTGTTGAGTGTGGGCCTCTCCAGCTGCCCTTGGTGCCATTATTTCCTTCTCATGCATATATCCTCCAGGAAGAAAAGCTCCAGCCTGACATCGCCATTCAATCCCTCCCAGGCTAATCCCTTTCAGTCCTCAGTCTCTACTCCACTGACCACAGAGGCCGCAGACTCTCCCTGCTGATTTTGTGATGAGGCCTCCAAACCCCATTCTGGGAGATTTTTGAGTCCTCTCCAATGTCTGTGAAAAGGGAAAAATAGCATTCAAAGTTATTTTCAACTAAACCATAGAGTGACAGAAAACAGGTCAGTATCTTTAAAATGAATGGGGACAAATTAACATTTGTTAGAAGGAGGAAATATTTTACAATTAAGAAAGTGGATGGAAATTGCAGCTGTTTTTCCAGAGAAGTGGATTCCCCATCCCAAGAATTGTCCAAGAGCAGGAGATTTGTGTAGCCTTGCCCATTGAAACCCTCTCATCCCCAGTGACAGAATTCCTGTAGTGTGGGTTCTCTTGTGAGGGTGCCCTCACAAGGCTTCTGGCCAGAATATCTGCTGAGGGCAGCCAGGCGGCTGCAGGGGCAGTGACCTCACAGCCATCACCATGGCAGCCCTGTCCCCTGGGCCTGGCTCACCCCTTTCCTCTGCCCCTGCCTTGGCTCTGCTGCCATGAAGAGTTTTGTCATTAATATCTTGTCCCCAAGGTGCTGGGGCCAATGGCTTCCCAGTCAAGCTCCTGGAGCAGAAGTGGCTTTTCAGAGCCCAGCCAGGAAGGAGCCCTGAGGCAGCAGCTCTGCAGTGGTGGCCACCAGGCCGGGCTGCCAAGGGAGGCTTCTGGCCATGGCCTGCAAGCAGCTGCTGCTGCCAAGGTGCCTTTGGTGCCTCAGGCTCTCCCTGGCCCAGCTCCCAGCACGGCACTCTGCCCTTGTGCCCGAGCCCTTCCCTGTGCTGGGGCTGGCCTGGGGCTTTTCCTGCAGCGGGACCTGCCCTGCTCATGGCACAGGAAAGGCAGTTCCTGCTGGAGCAGGAGGCTCTGCCTGCAATGGCCTCCAACAACTCCAGCAAGGCCCTGTTTGTAAAGCCTCCAGTGGGAAATGAAGGAGGGGAGTCACACTGCTTTAGGGGTGAATAATGCTGAAACCAGCCTGACTCCTCCATCCCAAAGTTCAACATCCTCAGAGGGAGCTGATACTGTGGCAGAGATGGAAAAATCCCCAGAGAAAGGAACAACCAAGTGACACCACTGAGAGGTTCTGCAGAGTTGCTGAGCTGGCCCAGCCTGGGCACATCTGACTGACAAGGCAGCACCTCAGATGAGAAAAGCCCCGTCTCAAATTTTAATTGCAGCATCTCCTGACATTTCCCTTCTTGAGGGGTGTGGGGATTCCTCCCAGTGGTGGGGACACCCTCAAGGTCACTGCTCCAGGTTGAGCCAAAGGGAATTGCCCATGGTCATTGGTCTGGGGGAGTGACATCAGTCTCTGCTTAATTACAGGTTTTGCTTAACACAGTTGCTGTGAAGTAATTTCCTAGTGCTCTGTATAATATATTTTGCATCTCTTACATCCTGGCATAAATATTTCTGATTAAGGCAATTTTGTCTAATCATTACCATAATAGAGAATACATATTTATATGAATATATCTGCCCATGACCGGTACCCTGTGAGTGTCTGGGACATCTTGGCTCTTTGGCAGCCTGGGGACTCCTGGGATGTCACTGTGGAGCCCCCGTGAGTGCCTGTGACAGATCGGTGCCTTGGCAGCACAAGGTCCCCTGGGATGTCACCATGGAATGGCTGAGACTGCCTCTGACCACAGGGCTCTTTACCATCCCCAAAAAGCCCTGGGAGGTCTCCATGGGGCCCCTGTCTGTGCCTGTGACATTCCAACTCTGGAACAGCCGGGAGACTTTTGGAAAGTCCCCAAGGAACCCCTCTGAGGGCCTATGAAAAATCTGATCCCAAACAGGCAACCATCACCAACTAGGCGTGTTGCTATGGTCAGTTTTTGTGGCAACCATCACCAGCCCCCTGTTGCTGTGGTCAGTTTCCATGGCAACCATCCCCAGCCGCCTGTTGCTATGCTCAGTCCCTTGGCAGCTCCATGGAGACCCCATGCCAGGGGTGGTTGCCATGGACACCAGCTCAGGCCTGCAGCCACAGCCCGTTGCCATGGCAACCACTGGCAGCCCCATCCCCAGGCTCATGGGATCCCAGAACCACAGAATTGGCTGAGCTGGGAGGGACCCATCAGGATCCTCCAGTCCAACTGCTGGCCCTGCACAGGACACCCCAACTCTGCCAGCCTGGGCCTGGCAGCGCTGTCCAAACGCTGCTGCAGCTCAGAGAGCCCTGGAGCTGGGACCCTTCCCTGGGGAGCCTGGGCAGGGCCCCAGCAGCCTCTGGGCAAAAACCTTTTCCTGACATCCAACCTGAGCCTGCCCCGACTCAGCTGCAGCCGTTCCCTCCACTCCTGTCCTTGGGCACCAGAGGGAAGAGGTTCCCACAGCCCCAGCCAGGGACCCGCTCCCAAGGCTGTTGCCATGGCCACCAGGGCTGGGACCAGCTGGGATGCTCGGTTTCCAGGGGCCAGTGTGCAGGAATGGGATTCCCCAATTTCCTGCTCCCGCTAAAACCGCGCTGCCCTTGCTGCCCTCCCACTTCCCATGGAAAGCACAAAAGGCAAAGATCCCAGGCTGGGATAAGAACAATTTACTGGGAACAACAATGAGATAAGGAACCAACAGAAACAGAAATGTTATTGATAACAGAAGGGATTAGAAAAACTGTTTACTGTTTATGTTAGAGAAAACTAATATATCAACAACAGACTCTTCCTGGCCATGCATTTCCCCTGTCTGGAAAGGCCACACTTCTCCTCAGGGAGAGAGAGAAGAGTCCCTTTCCTGCCCCTGGCAATGTTCGGAGATGCGAGTGAATGTATTGACATGGCCATGGCCACAGCTTCATGTTCTTCCATCCCACATCATGTCTTTGGCAAGGGCAGGAAAAGGGACAGGTGTCTTCCCAGCATAGACCACAGAGAAACTGGATCACCAGGGATCTTCCCAATGTGGGTTCTCCCATGGGGGATGAAGCTGGAGTGGTGGATGAAGCTGCTCCTGCATTTGTGCTATTTGCAGGGATCCCTTACTGGTGGCTCTGTTGGTGTCTGGTCAAGTGAGAGCTGCTGGTGAAGCTTTTCCCACACTGGGGACACTCATAGGGCCTCTCCCCAGTGTGGATGCGCCGGTGGATGATGAGGGAGGGGTTGTGCTTGAAGCCCTTCCCACACTCAGGGCAGAGGAAGGGCCTCTCATCTGTGTGAACTTGCTCATGCAGGAGGAGATGGGAACTGGTCTGAAACCTCTTCCCACATGTGGCGCACTGGTAGGGCCTCTCCCCAGTGTGGATGCGCCGATGCTTGATGAGGGTGGAGTTGCGCTTGAAGCCCTTCCCGCACTCAGGGCAGAAGAAGGGCCTCTCCTCGCTGTGAATCCGCTGGTGGCGGAGGAGATTGGAGCTGGTCTGAAGCCTCATCCCACACTGGGGACACTCGTAGGGCTTCTCTCCAGTGTGGATGCGTTGGTGGGTCAAAAGGGCAGATCTGTAGCTGAAGCCCTTCCCACACTCCCCACACTCATAGGGCCATTCCCCTGTGTGCATGTGTTGGTGGCTGATCAGCTGCTGTCTCTGCCTAAAGCTCTTCCCACACTGCAAGCACCTGTGGGGCTTCTCCCTATCATGAAGCTGCTCATGGAACACCAGCTCTGAACTCTGGCTGAAGCTCTGCCCACCTTCCTGGCTCAGAGTGGCTCTTTCTTCTTCAGAGCACCCTGGACTGGGTTTGGAGCGCCTCCTCATGGGGGATGTCTGAGGTTTTTCTTCCCTGTTGGATTCCTGTGTGTTAGAATCCCTCAAAACGGCCTCCTTCATGAGGTTCTGCCATGCAGATTTTTCCTCTCTGGTCTCTATCCTCAGTTCCTTCCCTGGGGAAGGAAGGACAAAGACTGGATGGGATTTGCCTTCATGCCACAGGGAAGGGGAAGGAGATCCCTCCAGTACATCCCTGGCAGGACGGGGTTGGCAGCAGGGGTGTCCTGCAGCAGGGGGCTGTGCTGGGCTGGGAGATAGAGCAGGAGAGAGGGGGAAAGGGGCACTGACTTCCTCCTCACCTATCTGGGTATCCCAGGGATCCTTCCTCTTCCTCACAGCCTCCTTCTCCATCCAGTCAAGGTTTGGGAATGGGAAATCCCGTTCTGGGAAGAAAACAAAGGGTGCGCACATTGTCTTTTGTACTGGTTTGAAGGCAAACCTGGGGAGGGTCTAAACCAGAATTACAATTTAAAAGAAAACTAAGATCAAGGCAATGATATAGAAACACTGCCTTAAACTGACAGAGTCAGGATATAACCTTACACCCTTTTGTTCAGGGTGATGGCAGCAGTCCCAGTAAATGGTAGTTGCAGTCCTGTTGGAGTGATGAAGGTGATTCTGTCGAAGCAGTGATGCTGTAGAAGGGTCTGGTCTTCCTCTGGAGGTCCAGTGGTGGCTTTGGAGGTCTTGTCCTCTGGCAATCCAGTAGGCAAGCTGCTCCTGGAGTAGCAAAGTGTCAGCTTATATCCAGGTAGGAATGCTTGGATCCTCCCCATGGGCGGAGCATCCCACAATGGGATGATGGAATTTTATCAGTCCTGCAGTGACACTCAATGGCCCATTAGCAGAAGATATCTCCCCTGGAGGGCATTATCAGGGGTGAGTCATGGAAGAGATAAAGAACATTGCCCCACCTGTTTATAGCAGTTGATGAAGGTGGGGATTGAAAACATGCATTTGGTTACATCTTGCATGGCAGCCTGAAACAGTGGGGTAATCCCTGCTCAGGGGGTGAACACCACCCCCCTTACCCAAACTGGCTCAGCTGTAAAACCCACACCCTGGGAAGGGCACACACACAGGGGACAATATCACACTTACCTTGCCCCAGGGGAAGGCTCTTTTTCCTGTCATTCCCTTCCTGTCCCCCATTTTCCTTTCCATTTACTGTTCAATAAAATTCATTTTGGGTTTGGTCTCATTATCACCTCAATTGGGGCAGAGGAATCTCTCTAACACTTTTCTTAACCAGACTCACCAGACTGTGAAATTATTTTGGCACAGTGACTTTAGGCACTGTTCTCTGACCCCACGTGCCTTTGACAACAGCATGGTTCCCTCCTCTGAGGAGGTTGTGGTTCTCTCTGGAGGAACTCTTTGAAATAGGGCTGCAGCATCCTCTGAGTGACTTATGGGAGAACTGATGAGGTAAATCGCCTTTGTGGGCCCGGAGTGTAAACAAAATATTTTGTTGTCCTTCTATTACAGCGACCTGATGAAGGTCTTCAGGGTGAGAGAAGTGGACAAGAATCTTGGTTCATGATCAGAAGGCTGGATTTATTGATATATGATATATAATACATTATAATTATACTAAAAGCAATAAAGAGAAAAGTTTCCGAGGCTTGCTAAGGTAAGAATAGAAAGAAAAGATTGAATAACAAAGTTCTGTGTCCAGCAGAAAGCAAGGACCAACTCTCCCGTGAGTGGTCAGCAAATCCAAACACTCACAGAAGACCAATCACAGATGCTCCTGTTACATTCCACATCAGCAGATAATTGTTGTTTGCATTTTTCTTCTAGGGCCCCAGCTTCCCAGAAAGGACAAATCCCAAAAGGGAGGATTTTATGAAAAAAAATGTCTGCGACATCCTTCCTTGAAATGTTTTTTAAAATCACAGGAGGAAAGGGAGCAAATGATACCAGTGAGACTGACAAGGTTCATTCACCCCATGGTGAGGAACACAAGGCTGCTAAAAGTCCAACAAGAAGCTCAGCTCAAGGAGCTAAATTCCCAAATAACTCCTGAATTCCCAGGCTTGAGTGCTTTGCGAAATGTGAGAATCATTTTTCTCTTCATCCCTGTCGCCTTTGTGACAGCTGCAAATAGTTTACTTTCCTTTTAATGATATCTGTATTGGGCTGAATTTACACTTTTATCAGAATGTGCTAGCAGCTGAGCTGGAGCTGTGCAGGAACCAGTGGAACTTGGAATTGCCACAAAATTGCTTGTACTGTCGGTTTATTAATGTTTGGGATTTGTTTGCATTTCCATCACATCTGACTTGTGGGAAAATCAAATATTCATCAAAGTGATATATGCAGAGTTAAGTTTGATTTCTGCCAAATTATTTTGTCCAGTGCCCAGGGGATGCTCGAGGGGTCTCTGTGCCTCTCGCCCTGGGGGATGCTTGGCAGGGGTTTGGGGGGTTGTCCCTGTCACCCCAGGCCATTCCCCAGGGGGTTCTCCGTCCCTCTCACCCCTGTGCCAGGGGGTGTCTGGGGCAGTCTCTGTCCCTCTCAGCCAAGGCGATCCTCGGGTGTCTCTGTCCCCTCAGCCTGGGGGATGCTCAGGGGGTCTCCATCTCTCTGGCCTCAGGCAATGCCTGTGCAGGGCTGGGAACCAGGGGCTCTGTGTCCCTCTCACCGCTGAGGCGGCTCGGGGCTGGGGGGGCTCTCCCACCTTCTCACACCTGGGGAGGCCGGGGGGGTCTCTGTCCCTCTCAGCCCTGCTGTGACCCCACCCAAACATCATCGGGGTCAGAGGGACAGAGACACCCCCAAAGCCCCAGAAGGGCTGAACCTAGAATTTGCTTTGGGGCTGAGGATTTAGGGAGGGGCTGGAATTGGGGCTGGGGTTGGATTTTGGGCTGAGATTTGGATTAGAGCTGGGATTGGGGTTAAGGCTGGACATGGGATTGGCTTTAGGGCTGGGGTTGGGATTGGGTCTAGGGCTAGACAAGTCAGGCACTGGGATGTGATTAAATACAGAACTGTGAGTGTGTCTAAACATGGAGTGAGACTGAGACCAGGACCAGAGTCAGGTTTGGGATTCAGCTCACCCAGACTGGGACAGGGGGAATGTTACGCTGGGAAGGTTTGGGGAATTTCCTTGTTTGGGGAAAAACAAGCTGTGAATGCCTTGGGTTGGGGATTCCTCCCACCCAAGTCAATTTCTAGAAGTCACCTGATGTCCAAAAATCAAGAGTGAATCAAAAAAACCAACCAGGAGTTTCCCATTTCCAGTCTCATCCCTCTTGGGTTACGGTTGGTCCCCCATCTCAGGGCTGCTGGGGATCCCTTTTGTCCTGGGGATCTCCCCTCTCCAAGGTCCTGCTTATGGATTCTGGGAGGTTCTGGGGTCCCAAGGTCCCCCTCTCCAGCCTCCCCTCCATCCAGTAGCTTGAGGTTCCCCCTTCTTTCCACCACCCTGTTCTGGTTTAGGGCAAATTCGGTTGAAACCCTCCAAAAGGAGTTTCCTCTAGAATGCCGATTCAGCAGCCCCACCCTCAGCCAGTCTGGGAAAATATTTCCGGGAAGAAAAGTGGAAAAAACTTTATTCTACAGGCAAAGCATTCACCAGCACAAAAATTGAACAATATTAAGCAGTAAAACCTCCTGCTGCTCCAAAATAGATGACAAACTCCGAAAGTCCTTCCTTGGGTTGTAGCTCTGCCCACTCAGTGCCTTATCAGTCTCTTATCAGTCTCTTATCGATCTCTTATCAGTCTCTTATCAGTCCATCCAGCGCTGGAAATGCCTCAGCCCAGGCCCCTCCTAGTGAGCTTCAGGGAGGAGCTGCCAGTGGTGTGCTGGTTGTTCAGTCCAGAGCAGGTTTAAACAGCTCCAAAGAAAAAGAAAAACCCCAGTCCAGGGAACTTCTCTGCCTCAGCGAGCTAAAAACTAACTAAAAGCAAAGGAGAGCTCTGTCCTGCTCTCTGTCCATCCAGCAGCTGGAATGTAGAGGAGTGCGGGTTCTTCCTCCTCCTCTTCTCTCTCAGAACCAGCCTTAAAGGCACAGAACTCATTTCTGGGCTAAACAGACCGATGGGGGTACGAGCATCATGAAGTCACCCCAGGACACCCCTGTCAGGGTCAGGGGGTCCCGTCCCCACCTCATCTCCGGGCTGCCGGGGGTCCCCCAGTTCCGGTATCGCCCCTTCCCCTCTCCCCGCCCCGGGGATCCCCCATTCCACAGCCCCGGCTCTCACAGGGATCCCCAAAACCAATGTCCCGCCCCGTCGCTACCGGGCCATCCCCACGTGGACCCCCCGGGACCCTCCCGAGGGGCGATCGCGGCTCCTCTCCCCCCGAAAAAGCTCCTCTTAGGGAGCCCGGAGATATCCGGGGCTCGAGTCCGGGATCTGCCGGCTCCGAACACTCTCCAAAAAATCCTCCCGGAGACCCCTGGCTGGAGCCGGGGCGAGCTCGGCCTCCGCCCTCCCCTGCGGCTCGGGGCTGGGGGCGATGCTCCCGGGGCAGGGGGTGCTGCAGGCTCGGCGTGCGGGCGCTGAGAGCGCCGCGATTCTCCCGCTCCTGCTCCTCCTCTCCCTCCTCTTCCTCCCGCACTTCCTCCGCTCCCAGCCCGGACCCCCCTTTCCCACCGCTCTGCCCCGCGGCCCCGCAGCACCGGCTGCTGGGTGGGGGAGCCCCCGATCGGCCCCAGGGCTGGGCAGGGGGCTCGGGGACCCCCCCTGGGCGGATCCGTCCCCCGGCCCGAGCCCCAAATTCCGCTTCGGGGCCGCCGGGCTCTGCGGGTCCGCCTGGCAACCGGTGAGTCATCGGAGAAAAAAGCTCTGGTTGGCTGGAAATTGTTTACCGCGTCCTTTGATTGGCTGGAATTGTAAAAGGCGCTACGCCCTGCGGGTGTTCCTGGGAGCTGCGGAGTCCAGGCGGGAGCCTTTTCCCGTTTCTTTCAGTTCTCTGAGACCTCTTCCCGATTTCTTTCTCTCCCTTTCTCCTCCCCATTTCTTGTTCCGTTCAGTCCACGTTCAATAATCGTCGGTTGCGTTCCCACGCTCTCATTCGCTCCTTCACTGGGGCAGAGGCGTCTCTCCTCGCTGGGTCGTAATCCATGGGCAGGGTCCCTTCCCACCCCAGTCCTTCCAGGACTCGCTTCTATTTCCTCCCTCCCTCTGCTTCCAGAGGGGAAGGTGCTGGAAAATGTCCATCAAAGCCACCTTTGCTGTGTGCTTTGGGAGCCCACAGAGCTGCTGGATCTTCTCCCCTTGGGAGAGAAGCTCCTTGGGAGGCACGGCAGGAGCAGCACCCTGGGAGCCTCGGGAATGCCCCTCTGGGATCCACGGCACACACTCCCAGGGTCTGGAATTCCAGTTCTCAGCTATGAAAAGATGTTCCTGCCCTTGAGGGCAAAGCTGTCAAGAAGGAGCCAAAAGCCAAGTGGAGCAAGATCTTACAGTGGCATTTCACTGCCAGCCTGCCTAACTTCACCCATGGCTGCTGTAGCTCCTGAATTGGGAATTAAATCCGGGCACGGTCTTTGGTGTGAGCTGCCCTGGGTCAAGGGAGACTCTGAGAGAGAAACAGGGCAGAGGAAGAGAGGCAGGAGAGAAAGGAGGGCACAAACACAATCAGCTGAGAAGGTGGCACTCTGAAAACAGACCAGAACTGACTGAAAAGGAATATAACAGAAAGGAATAATTTCGCATCTTTTAGTTACTATCAAAATACAATTTCTTCCCCTTCTCACAAACCTCTTGCCAGTGTCATTCAGCAGGGCTGTCAAAAAGTCCTTAACTCTGGGTGGATGTTCCAGGCTGCAGCCACAAGGAAAGAGGGAATGGGGATTTTCCTGCTCCTGGGGAGTTTGACATCCTCAGCTGAGGAGAGGAGGAGGCACCAGAAGAAAAGGGCAGCCAGGCTTCACCCTTCCTCCGGAAAGAGGGGGGAAATCTCTCGTCCTGTCTGCAGCTTCTCCCACAGGGATATGAAGGCTGATCCCAGAGCCCCAGTGGTCACAGTCAGGGCTGCCCTCAGGGATTCTCGCCTGGTATGGAGGGGCAGCGTGGGAGCACCTGGATCTTGGAGCACCCAGCTGCCCCCCATGTTTGGAGGTGCCTGAGGAGGGCTGTGACGATGCCAGGGACATCCTGCAGTGACATCCCCTCTGTCCCGCTCTGGGTGAGCTCAGTCCCAAACCTGACCCTGATCCTGGTCTCAGTCTCACTCAACGTATAGACACACTCACAGTTCTGTTCTCAATATTCTCATCCCAGTGCCTGACTTGTCTAGCCCCAGACCCAATCCCAACCCCAGCCCTAAAGCCAATCCCATGTCTAGCCTTAACCTCAATCCCAGCTCTAATCCAAATCTCAGCCCCAACTCCAATCCCAGCCCCAATTCCAGCCCCTTCCTAAATCCTCAGCCCCAAACCAAATCCCAGGTTCAGCCCTTCTGGGGCTTTGGGGGTGTCTCTGTCCCTCTGACCCCGATGATGTTTGGGTGGGGTCACAGCAGGGCTGAGAGGGACAGAGACCCCCCCGGCCTCCCCAGGTGTGAGAAGGTGGGAGAGCCCCCTCAGCCCCTCCCAAGCATCCCCCAGGGTGAGAGGCACAGAGACCCCCTGAGCATCCCCTGGGCACTGGACAAAATAAACTTGGCAGAAATAAAACTTTATCCTACATAAAATACCTTAATGAATATTTGATTTCCCATAAATCACATGTGATGAAAGTCACATGTGATGAAAACACAAAGTCACATGTGATGAAACACAAATCCCAAACATGAATAAACTGACAATAGAAGCAATTCTGTTGCAATTCCAAGTTACATTGGTTCCTGCATAGCTACAGCTCAGCTGCTGGCAGATTCCAATAAAAGCAAAGTGCAAATTTGGCCCAATACAAATATTTTTAAAAGGAAGGGGAAACTCAGTGTAGTTGTCAAAAAGCTGACAGGGATAAAGAGAATAATGTTTCTAAGATTTGATAAAGCCCCCAAGCCTGTGAATTCCAGAGTTATTTGGGAATTTAGCTACTTGAGCTGGGCTTCTTGTGGGACTTTCAGCAGCCCCTTATGTTCTTCACCTTGGAGTGAATGAACCTTGTCAGTCTCGCTGGTAACATTTTCTCCCTTTCCTCCTGTGATTTTAACAAACTTTTCAAGGAAGGACAAGAAAATATGTTCTTTTTCACTGGCCACTCACAACAGCCATTTTCCTCATCATTTCTCCCATAAGTTCCCCAGGAAGAAGGAGAGACTGTGTCCAAGTTTCCAAGAGTTCTTCCAGAAAGAACCACAACCTCCTCAGAGAAGGGAACCATGCTCTTGTCAAAGGCACTTGGAGTCAGACAACAGTGCCCTGAACTCACTGTGCCAAAATAATGTCACAGTCTGGTTATTCAAATTGTTAGAGAGATTCCTCTGCCCAATTAAGGTGCTAATGAGGCCACATCCAAAGTGCACTTTATTGAACAGTAAATATGAGGTAGAGAGAGAGATGGAAAGACAGAGAAAAGAGGAGAGAGCAATGGAGTGACAGGGACAGAGACCTCCCCTGGGGCAGAGCAAGTGTGACATTGTCCCTGTGTGTGTGGCCTTCCCAGGGTGGGGGTTTTACACCTGAGCCAGTTTGGGTAAGGGGGGTGGTGTTCACCCCCTGAGCAGAGATTACCTCACTGTTTAAGGTTGCCATGCAAGATGTAACCAAATGCATCTTTTCAATCCCCATCTTCATCAACTGCTATAAACAGGTGGGGCATGTTCTTTATCTCTTCCATGACTCAGCCCTGATAACACCCTCCAGGGGAGATATCTTCTGTGAATGGGCCATTGAGTGTCACTGCAGGACTGATAAAATTTTATCATCCCATTGTGGGATGCTCCACCCAGAGGGAGGAACCAAGCATTCCTACCTGGATATAAGCTGAGCCTTGCTACAACCAGGATCAGCTTGCCTACTGGATTGCCAGAGGACAAGAGCTCCATAACCACCACTGTACCTTCAGAGGAAGACCAGACCCTTTTACAGGATCACTGCTCTGACAGAATCATGTTGATCACTCCAACAGGACTGCAGCCACCATTTATTGGGACTGCAGCCACCACCCGACCAACAGGGTGTCAGGTTATATCCTGACTCTGTCAGTTTAAGGCAGTGTTTCTGTATCATTGCCTTGACCTTCATTTTCTTATTAAATTGTATTCTGACTTAGACTCTCCCCCAGGTTTACCTTCAAACCAGAACAAAAGACAATGAGCGCACCCTTTGTTTTCTTCCCAGAACAGGATTTCCCATTCCCAAATCTTGATTGGATGGAGGAGGATGCGGCGAGGAAGAGGAAGGAGCCCCAGGACACCCAGGCAGGTGAGGAGGAAGTCAGTGCCCCTTTCCCCTTCTCTGCTGCTCCATCTCCCAGCCCAGCACAGATCCCGGAACAAAAGATAATGTGCACACCCTTTGTTTTCTTCCCAGAACAGGATTTCCCATTCCCAAAGCTTGATTGGATGGAGGAGGAGGCTGCGAGGAAGAGGAAGGAGCCCTGGGATACCCAGGCAGGTGAGGAGGAAGTCAGTGCCCCTTTCCCCCTCTCTCTTGTACCATCTCCCAGCCCAGCACAGCCCCCGGCTTCAGGACAACCCTGCTGCCAAGACCATCCTGCCAGGGATGCACTGGGGGGATCTCCTTCCCCTTCCTTTTGGAATGGAGGCAAATCCCATCTTCTCCTTCTCCTTCCTTCCCCAGACAAAAAGTTGATGATGGAGACCAGGGAGTAAAAATCTCCTTGGCAGAACCTCATGAAAGAGGCTGTTTTGATTGACTCCACAGTGAAGAATTCTAATGCGGAGGAAAATCCCCAGAGATCCTGCAGGAAGAGGGGCTCCAAAACCAGCCCAGGGTGCTCTGAGAAGGAAAGACTTACCCAGAGCCAGGACGGTGGACAGAGCTTCAGCCAGATCTTGGAGCTGATGGCCCAGGAGCAGCTTCATGATAAGGAGAAGCCCCACAAGTGCTTGGAGTGTGGGAAGAGCTTCAGACAGAGCAGCACCCTGATCCGCCACCAGATGACCCACACTGGGGAATGGCCCTATGAGTGTGGGGAGTGTGGGAAGGGCTTCAGCCGCAGCTCCCACCTCGTCACCCACCAACGCATCCACACTGGGGAGAGGCCCTACGAGTGTGGGGAATGTGGGAAGGGCTTCAGCTGCCGCTCCGTCCTTGTGACCCACCAACGCATCCACAGTGGGGAGAGGCCCTACGAGTGTCCCCAGTGTGGGAAGAGCTTCACCACCAGCTCTGCCTTGACCAGACACCAATGGAGGCGCCACTAAGGGAAGCCCTGCAAATGCCACAAATGCAGGAACAGCTTCAGGCACCACTCCAGCTCCATCCCCCATTGGAGAGCCCTCATTTGGAACAGCCCTGGTGATCCATTTTCCCTGTGATCCATCTGGGAAGACACCTGTCCCTTTTCCTGCCCTTGCCAAAGACATGATGTGGGATGGAAGAACATGAGGGTCTGGCCATGGCCGTGTCATTACATTTACTCCCACCTCAGGTCATTGCCAGGGGCAGGAAAGGGACTCTGTCTCTCTCCCTATGAGGAGAAGGGTGTCCTTTCCAGGCAGGGGAAATGCACGGCCAGGAAGAGACTGTTGTTGATATATTAATTTTGCCTGTAAACAGTTTTTCTTATCCCTTCTGTTATCAATATTATTTCTGTTTCTGTTTGTTCCTTATCTCATTGCTGTTCCCAATAAATTGTTCTTATCCCAGCCTGGGATCTTTGCCTTTTGTGCTTTCCATGGGAGGCAAGAGGGCAGTGAGAGCAGCACGGTTTTAGCGGGGGCAGGAATATGGGGAATGCCATTCCTGAACCCCGGCCTGTGGAAACCGAGCATCCCAGCTGGTCCCAGCCCTGGTGGCCATGGCAACAGCCTTGGGAGCGGGTCCCTGGCTGGGGCTGTGGGAACCTCTTCCCTCTGGTGCCCAGGGACAAGAGTGGAGGGAACGGCTGCAGCTGAGTCGGGGCAGGCTCAGGTTGGATGTCAGGAAAAGGTTTTTGCCCAGAGGCTGCTGGGGTCCTGCCCAGGCTCCCCAGGGAAGGGTCCCAGCTCCAGGGCTCTCTGAGCTGCAGCAGCGTTTGGACAGCGCTGCCAGGCCCAGGCTGGCATTGTTGGGGTGTCCTGTGCAGGGCCAGCAGTTGGACTGGAGGATCCTGATGGGTCCCTCCCAGCTCAGCCAATTCTGTGGTTCTGGGATCCCATGAGCCTGGGGATGGGGCTGCCAGTGGTTGCCATGGCAACGGGCTGTGGCTGCAGGCCTGAGCTGGTGTCCATGGCAACCACGCCTGGCATGGGGTCTCCATGGAGCTGCCAAGGGACTGACCATAGCAACAGGCGGCTGGTGATGGTTGCTATGGGAACCAACCATAACAGCATTGGGCTGCTGATGGCTGCCATGGAAACTGACCATAGCAACAGGGTCCTGGTAATGGTTGCTGTGGAAACTGAACAGAACAACAGGAGGCTGGTGATGGTTGCCTGCTAAGGATCAGATTTGTCACAGGCCCTCAGAGGGGTTCCATGGGGACTTTCTTGGAGTCTCCAGGCTATTCAAGAGCTGGAACGTCACAGGCAGAGACAGGGGCTCCATGGAGACCTCTCAGGGGTTTCTGGGGATGGTAAAGAGCCCTGTGGTCAGAGGCAGTCACAGCCATTCCATGGTGACATCCCAGGGGACCTTGGGCTGCAAAGGCTGACCGATCTGTCACAGGCACTCACAGGGGCTCCACGGTGACATCCCAGGAGTCCCCAGGCTGCCAAAGAGCCAGGATGTCCTAGACTGTCACAGGGGTTTCTGTCATGGGCACAGTGGGAGCCTCAGGCAAAAGCTTTATTTCTTTATTGGAGAAACTCCTGCTGAGACCTGAGGTGCAGAAAGTACACCCAACAGCCACCATGGATCCTCAAACTCTTGCAGGGCTCCTAGACTGTTAAAATTTCTTCTAAGAGAGGAGACGGGGAGCAGCTGGATCCAATCCCAGCCCAAGAATTTGTCAAAGATTTATGTGTAAAAGATTGGACAGGTGGAATTGAACTTTAACCCAATTTGTCCCACAGGATAAATGATGGAATACCAGATATATTTATATAAATACAGCTCTGATTGATTCTGATCATGATCGGACAGAAAGATTTTAACCCGAGTTATTTACTCCGCAGTTCAGGAGCTTTATCAATTATTAGAATATAGTGCTCTAGCAAGCAATTTTGAAGTCAACAGATTGGTCTATGACGTCAGAGAGTTTGTTGTGGAAGTCACTGAGCAGCTACAGCCTTGCAGAGGGGATTCTGTGACATCACAGAGCAGGCTGTGGCACCATGGCATGGCTGGATGACATCATAGAGCTGGCTGTGAGGTTCAAAGTATGTGCTGTGCCATTAAAGAGTGCCAGTATGACATCACAGAAAAGGTCTCGGGGCATCACTGAGGGGTTTGTGACATCACAAAGCTGTCTGTGACATCATAGTGTGAGGCCATAGAGCAGACTCTGCCATCATCGAGGGTAGCTTCAGAGAGTGGGTTGTGACATCACAGAGACATCTGTGACATCACAAAGCAGATGTAGCACATCATAGGGTGACATCTCATAGTTAGCTGTGTGAGATCACAGGGGCTGTGTGACAACCTAGAGTGGGCTGTGACATCACTGGTGGCTGTGTGACATTGCAAAAGAGCTGTGTGGCATCATAGGGGCTGTGACATCACAGATAGCTGTGTGACATCACAGGTGGCTGTGTGACATCACAGGGTCTGTGTGAGGTCACTGGGGAGGTCACTCTGCCCCAGCCCCCCTCACAGCTCCCCCCAGAGCAGTCCAACCCTGCTCGTGCACAGCAGGTTTCCCCCCTGTCCCCCCGGGTCCCCCAGCCCCTGGCCCCGCAGCCTCCCCCAGAGGATGTTCCACGAGATCGACCCCAGAGCCTGACATGGGGACGGGGGGTCAGGGCCCTGGGGGTGGCACAGGGGGACAGGGACCCCCCGGCAGCGTCCCCATGTCCCCCAGAGCCTGGGCCAGGGCTCCTTCACCCTGTTACAAACGAGGCCTTGAGAGCACTGAAAAAATCCCCAGCAAGGGATCAGCAAAAGCCAGATTGAATATTAAGGGACAGAAGCACAAAGTTCCTTGGCAAGAGTCACTCTGCTCCTGGCTGAACACTTCAGGCACACCAAGGAAACAAAGCAGCAACAAAACCAAACAAAATACAGGCAATGAAACCAGAAATGAGCTGAGAACTGTCCCACTGTGTGTGAGACACAAGGACAGTGAGGGCAAGGATAAAATTATTAAAGAAATAAAAGTTTGACAAAGCTCAAACTTAACCGGACTTCACTGATACCTTAACCTTAACTGATACCTTCAACTTCACAATTTAGGAAAAGAACAGAGCTTAACAGTATTTAACCTCACTTACAACCAATGACTTAAGGATTTAATAGTGGAATAACATTAAACAATATTCAACTTAGCTTATAACATAGTAAACTTTGCAAAAAAACTCCTCTTAATACCATTTAACTTATTTATCACGATGTAACCTTACTTACAGGCCTGACTGACTCAGCTATCCCAGGCACTCAAACCCCTCAGAGAGCAGCATTTCTGCCACATTTCCCCAGCACAGGCACTCCTGTGTGCAAACACAGACACAAAGAGTCAGTGCAGAGCACCTGTGAGCAATTCCCCTGAGGGCAGGCAATGCTCCCTGTGGATGCTTTGGCATTTCCCCAGCAGGTGAAGGGCTGAGCCTGGAGAAGCAGGAGGATCAGCCCAGGCTCCATCGTTGTTGGGGATCCCCGAGTGCAGCAAATGGGAGAGTTCCCTGCTGGGAGAGGCCCCACTCAGAGGGAGTCGCTGGCCCAGGAGAGCTCCAAGGGCTCCTTTTGGAGCGCTGTTTGCAGGGCCCCAAGAGAGGGGCTTCAGTTCTGGCAATGGTTCATCCTGGCCGCACTTGGCACCAACAGCTTTCTTTGGCAGTGTGAGAACAGGGATGATGTGCCCCTGAGGGAACAAAAACAGTTTCCAGGGCTGCTCCTACAGAAACCTGGAGCTGGTTGGGCAGCAGCAGAGCCTGGAGCAGACAGTGTTTGTGATGAGCTGCAGAGGAGCTGAGCCCAGGGGCTGTTGGCCAAGGCTGAGGCCCAAGGAGCATTTCTCAGCTGGCAGGGCGGGCTTAGAAGTGGAGAGGGGGAAATGCAGCAGCGCAGGGCCATGGAACCCAGGGACCATTGTCACACTGTGGAGCTCTGTGAGACCAAGGGACCATTGTGATACTATGGAGCCTCATGGAATCATGGAGAGCACTGTGACATTGCTGGGCCTCATGGAACCAAGGGGATCGTGCTGATACTGTGGCTCCATGGAATGTAGGGATCATTGTGATACAGCAAGACCCCATGGAGCCAAAGGTCCATTGTGACATTGCAAGTCCTTATGTAATCATGGAGAGGCCATTGTCACACTTCACAGCCTCATGGAACCAAGGGGTCATTGTGACACTGTGGGGCACCATGGAGCCAAGAAGCTCATTGTTACACTGAGGGGACTCATGGAATCATGGACATCATTGTTACACTATGAGGATCCATGGAATAAGGAAAGCATTGTGACAACTGTGAGGCCTCATGGAACCAGTGAGACCATTGTGAACGTGGGGGTCACCACAGAACCAAGAGGACTATTTTGATACTATGGGGCCTGGTGAAAACAAGAGGCCTTTGTGACACTGCACAACTGCATGGAGCCAAAGGTCCATTGTGACATTGCAGGGCCTCCTGTCATCAATGGACCATTGTGAGACTGTGGAGCCAAAATGAGACCATTGTGACACTGCAAACCTCCAGGGTCTAAAGGTCCATTGTGACATTGCAGGGCTCATAGAACAGAGGAGTCCTGTGACATTGTGGGGCCTGGGGAACCGTGGAGATCATTGTGACATTGCAAGGCCTCATGGAATCAGTGGGACCATTGTGAAACCTGGGAGCCACTGTGACACTGTGGGATCCCATTGAACAAGGGGTCCATTGTGACATTTCAGGTCTTCTTGTAATCAAGGAGCCATTGTGGCAGTGTGGAGCCCCACAGAACCAAGGCGCCATTGTGACACCTCAGGGCCCCATAAAAGCAAAGGAATACAGTACAGTCTGGCTGGTTTGACCTCCCAAGAGGTCAGGCTGACCTTGGCATGTTGAGGGTCTCATCCACTATTCAAACAGTGGTCCTCCGTGCTTTCCTTCCTATGGAAAAGATCTGACATTCTGCTCCAGGCACGTATGGCCAGAATTGGAGTTTCACCTCCAAATTTCCTTATATCCAGGGATTGTTCCCATAGGAATATTGCCAGGAAAATGGCTGGCAGTGGTTTCATGAGGGTCACCTCTCTTCTGTTCCCAAAACACTTGGCAAGATTCTGTGCTTTCCTTCCTATGGAAAAGAGCTGTCTTCTCGGCCAGGTGCCCATGGCCAGATTTAGGATTTCACATCCAACATTGTCTTACTGTGGCAGACTGGGGGAGATTTTTGGCTTGAAACTTTTAGTGTGTAGAGGAGGAAGGGGCAGGTGCAGCCTTCCCTTGCCCTGGAACCCCAGCCCTGCCCTGCCCTGGAACCCCAATCCCCCCAGAGCCTCCATCCAAGCCCAGCAGTGTCTGCCAGTCCCCGGCACAGCACAGGCAATGCTCCACAGCCACCTCTGCAGCCCCAGCCCAGCTCCTGAGGGACCAAATGAGCCCAAGGCCCACCTGGGGGAAGGACCCAGCAAGACCAAGGGGTATTGAAGGCTGATCACAAGGCATGCACACATCTGGACCCTGAATCCTCCTGGAATTTCCATCTGAACACTGCTGGAATCCAGGAGGTGGTAGCTGTCTGTGTGCTTCTCTGTATCTTTTTGGTCTTTCTATGTCTTCTTCTTCTGTTTCTGTGCTCCTGCAAATTTTGATTAACATTAAGTTAACCAGGCTTAGAGTGTGAAGTTGAATGGGCCAAGTCAATGCTTTTGAGAAGTGTTTTTTGTTGATCAAATATCTGCCATATTTTGACATAGAAGAGTTTTAAAAAGTAATAAAAGTAGATCCATAAATAATTAACTGAAACTAAAACCCACCACGCTCATCAATACATTAATTAAGAAATCTCAAGATTAGAAAAATCCTAAATTAACAAACCAAAAACCACTACAGTGTCATAATAAATCTTTTGGCAAAGCTTGTCTGATTTTCTAAAGTTGCCAGTAAAGGTTGATTTGTTGTTTTGAGCTCCTGAGAATCTCTTGTTGGTTCCTTAGAGAGTCCATCTCAGAGTACACAAACAATTGTAATTTCTTTTAAACATCTCATTGAGAGAGTTGTTTTTTAGTGGATGGGAGAAGGGCTTGTCCGTCCTGCTTGGTCCAGCCCAGACAGGGCTTTCCCAGCCCCATTCCACACTCCATTGCCCAGCTGGAGCCGCTGGTGCCTCTGAGCTGTGCTGCCCCAGCACCAGGGACGCTCTCCTTGTCTGCCCATTCACCCACGGTCTCTGGGCAGGGATGGCCTCAGTGGGGGCTGCTGACATCCTCAGCAACTTGGAGGCTGCTGCTGAATTTTCCTGCTCCAGAGGCTTGTTCAGCCTTCAGCTCTTCAGTGCAGGAATTCAGTGTCCCAGGGCTCACTAACATTGAGAACACCTTAACAAGCCAAGCCACTGGGAATATTTTGATTAAAGTTACAAAATATTTTGTAGTTAAGTAGTGTATTCAAAGTGAATACATGATATTTGAAAAGACAGCCAGAAAATATTTTTTTTAGGTCAAATTTAGTTTAGTTTCCTGTTAATTTATTGATATGTGCAGTCTCCAATTGACACTGAATCCAAGAACCTCCTCATGCAGTTTGAGTAGATATGAAAATCAAGAGCCTTCATGTCTGACAATCAATCAGACTCTGTCCCTACCCCCACCCCACCATTTCCCCCACCCAAGCTCTGGCACTCAGAGCAGCCTTGTGCAAATCTGAGCTCCCTCCAGCCCAGGCTGCACCTGCAGCTTTCAGCTCCTTGGCTCCAAGTCCCACCTGCTTTCCTTGGGGAAGGAGCTGCCCGAGACACAGAGGGATGTTCATTTCTTGTCAGCCAACAAAGCCAAGGGAAGGCTCAGCACCATCAAAGGCAAAAGTCACTCCTCTGCTGGATATTAAATCCACTTTCCACAGCAGACAGTCTCAGAGCAATGGAAAACACCTTCTGAGCCCAGCACAGATCCCAAGTTCCCCCCAAACCCTTCCTGCCCCAATTCTGCCCAGATTTGCTCTTTGCACACACGAGTCACAGGCTGAAGTCAGGAGCTCCCTCCATGGCCAGTGGGAGGAAAAGAGAGAAAGGGGATGAAGAGCTCTCCTGTGCAGAGCCAAGGTCCAAGTGCAGCCCCTGCAGTGGGAACCACAACTCATCAGGTTTGTGTCCTCTGGGCTTAGGGACTGGTGACACTCAGAGGCACAGAAAGGTTTCTTGCCAACAAACACAAGTTGGACATTTGAACAGTTAAATAACCATCACAGCTCTCTGTGATGTTCCAGCAGCATCTGACATGTCCTCCATCTCCCAGGGATTTCTGTACAGGAACACTTTTAGACAAAGACATAAGGTAATTCTGTGATAGATGAAAACACAATTAAAATCATATTTATTATATATTTATTTGAACTTCAGAAATATTGGGCAATTTCTTCCAGCTCAAAGCATGAAGCCAGTCTGTTGAGAGACACTTGACTGACCAGAGAGCATCTAGAGGATGAAATCAGAGAGCAGTAGAAGTACATAGATCCACCTGCTGTAAAAGAAGAGATCTCCTTAGACATGGCCATTTCAACAGAAGAGCTGAAAACACCTGAAGGAAAAGGGAGACAAAGTAATAAACAGAATATTGGTGACACCCGGAGAAGGGAAGATCAGTATTTTTCCTCCTGCCATCAGTACACCTGGAGGAAATTCCTGTTCCTGGTGGGAAAACTCTGCCAATTCTTAAAAGTACTCAAATGACCCAGATAATAAAGATTTGTTTGTATGTCATGAAATTAGAGTCTTTCATTAGCAAATTTGCAGATGATACTAAGCTGGAAGCGTGTGTCAATCTGTTAGAGGGACGGAGGGCTTTGCAGAGGGACTTGAAATGTTTGGATGGATGGGCAGAATCTAATGGGATGAGGTTCAATAAGTCCAAGTGCCAAGTCCTGCACTTTGGCCACAATAATGCCCTGCAACATTATAGGCTGGGGACGGTGTGGCTGGACAGTGCTCAGGTGGGAAGGGACCAGGGGTTGCTGGTTGACTGTCGGCTGAACATGAGCCAGCACTGTGCCCAGGTGGCCAGGAAGGCCAAAGGCATCCTGGCCAGCATCAGGAATAGTGTGGCCAGCAGGAGCAGGGAGGTCATTCTTCCCCTGTACATGGCACTGGTGAGGCCACACCTTGAGTATTGCGTCCAGCTCTGGGCCCCTCAGTTTAGGAGGGACGTTGAGATGCTTGAGCGTGTCCAAAGGAGAGCAACGAGGCTGGTGAGGGACGTTGAGATGCTTAAACATGTCCAAAGGAGAGCAACGAGGCTGGTGAGGGGCTTGGAGCACAAGCTTTATGAAGAACAACTGAGGGAGCTGAGGTTGTTCAGCCTGGAGAAAAGGAGATTCAGAGGTGACCTTATCACCCTCTTCAACTTCCTGAAGGATGGCTGTGGTGAGCTGGGGGTTGGTCTCTTTCTCTAGGCAACAACAGACAGAACAAGAGGACACAGCCTCAAGCTGCGCCAAGGGAGATAGAGGCTAGAATTAGGAAGTTTTTCACAGAAAGAGTGGTCAAATACTGGAATCATCTACTCAGGGAGGTGATGGAGTCATGATCCCTCGATGTGTTTAAGGGAAGACTGGATGTGGCACTTGGTGCCATGATCTAGTTGAGGTGTTAGAACATGGGTTGGACTCGATGATCTTAAAGGTCTCTTCCAACCTAGAAATTCTGTGATTCTGTGATTCTGTGAAACTAACAGGTATTACCACCTGTGCCACTTTCCAAGCAGACATCAGTTGTGTGCCCGTGAACAGGTTGTGCCAGTTGTGCCCTGAGGTGCCCAGCTGGGGTTGGATCTCTTCGAGAGCACCTGAGGGAGAGCAGAGCACCTTTAGAGCTGCAGGTCCCTGACAGCCCCGCAGGGCTCCTATCCCATCAACATCTGCTCTGCTCCAGTCTGAAACAGGGCCCAGCATGGTGCTGGGATCATCAGAGAGCTGAGGTGTGTGCTGGAATTCAATGCCCTCTCCATTCCACAGCAGCCCTGCATTTCCCTCCTGCAGCCTTGGTCTCCAGCACAGCCATGGTGGCTCTTTGGGCTCTGGACTGTTGCTGCAGCCCCCAAGGGCAGCTGAGCTCTGCCTTTGGCACAGTCAGGCCTGGCCAGTGCAGGCCATGCTCAGCAATTGCTTGTGTGTGCCTGGCCTTGCTGTCAGCCCCGGCAGCGGCTGTGTGGCCCCTTTGTGCCCCAGTGCTGGCCCAGCCATGGTGGCCCAGCCCCTGTGCAGGCCCAGCCCAGGCCAGGAGCATTGTGGCTGGGAACGGCCCCTGTGCCGTGGTGCCCACAGCAGCCTTGGGGCTCTGTGCCCCATGGCCTCCCTGCTGGGCAGCCTCTGCCAGCTCCTGCAGAGCCCGTGGCACCTGTGGGGCGGCACAGACAGCCCTGCCCTGGGCTCTGCCGGCCTCTGGGCCAGCAGAGAGGCAGCCAGGGCTGGCCATGGCCGGGAACAGACCCTGAGCCCTGCAGGAGGATGGAGCTGGGCCACAGCCAAACTCAGCCCAGGCCAAAGCTGGGCTCAGCAGCCAGGACTGCCAAGGGCTGGGCACAGAGGCTGGCACTGACAAATGTCCTGGGCCCCCTTCCTGCTCTGTTCATGCCACCAAGGGCACAGAGCAGCCTCCTCTCTGGGCCACTTGCCTGTTTGCAATGCCTTGCACAGGCGCTGGCCCTGCCCCACAAGGCCTGGCCTGAGTCCTGCCCCTGCACGCTCAGCCAGGCTGAGATGGACACTGATGGTTTCTGGGCCAGGCTCTCTGAGCCCAGCCCAGCTCCCTGCAAGCTCTGCCAGCTGCCCTGAGCTCTGGGCAGCACCAAGGGCCTCTCCCCAGCCCAGTCCAGCCAGCTCTGGCCCCACAGCTCTGCTCAGGCCAGGCTGCTCTGGGCCCTGCTCCACGGCCTCAGCCCCTGGCAAGGGCACAGCAGCAGCTGCAGCTGCCACAGGACTCAGCCCCAGCCATGGGGGAAGGTGCTTGGCCAGGGCCAAAGGAGGCTCCCTGGCTGCCCTGCTCCTTGTCAGGCTGAGGTGCTGAGAGCTCTGCAGCCCCTGCTGCCATCCCATCTGCCCAGGGCAGCACAAGAGCCCCGGCCTTGGGGCCCTCAAGAGCTGCTCCTGCTCCACGCCCAGGGCCCATGCCAAAGCTGGGGCAGTCACCAAGCTGTGCCCATTTCTTTTCATTGCTGCTCTGATGGGGATGGATCCTCAGCCACTTGGACGTTGCTGATGAATTTTATTACTCCAGAGGCCTCTTCTTTCTGGAGCTCTTCAGTTCAGGAATTCACAATGAGAAAGGCTCATAAACATTTGTTCAAAATGCCCAAACAAGAAAAGCCCCTGAGAATAATTTAAGTTCTAAATTCTTTTGTGCTTAATTAGACAGATTTCTGAAGTGTATGCAAAGTGAATATACTGTAGTGAAAACAATTAGGAGAGAATTGTTTTATCTTGTTAAGTTCTCTTTTCCTCTTTATAGATTGGTATCAGCAATGTCCAGTTTATACTGACCCCAAGCACCTTCTAATGCTGTCAGAATAGATATGAAAATACACACCTTTTATTGCTATCAATAACACTTTGTCCCCTCCTCTTTCCCACTGTTACGAAAGAATTTCTACATTCTAATTCAATAAACAACCATGTTGAATTTAGTAGCAATTTTAATTGAGCAGCAATTTTTTGTAAAATACTACAATCAAATAAAGTCAAACAGACACAAAAAAATTTCTCAGTGGTTCTGATAAAGCATAAGCAAAACTGATCAATCAGGATATGGAGAGGGTTTCTCTCACCCTCCTGTACAAAAAGCACAGGAATCCAAACACATATTTATATACTGTATGCTAATACAGATTCATCAATATTTTCCCATAAATCTCTTCCTGTTTTTGATTCTTGTAATCTATGTCACTGTACTGCACAGTTCATGCTCCCACTGTTGCTAAGGGGTCTTTTGGCTCTTTGGTGGTCAATCCAATGGAGGCTCCTCCTCATCGTCACTATTCTTTGAACAACCCCACATGTTGCACATGTGCCCCAAGTCGTGTGTATAGAAGCCGGCATTATATTCCAAAAGAAAGCCTTTTTATTTCACAGGCACCTGAAATCATTTCAATTCTGTTTATTTCAAGGTTGATTCTCTAATTATCCCAAGGCCTACTCTGTTTTGGGATGTTACTTATTACAATCTACATCCTGGATCCTATAATCTCATGAACATCCGAAAACATCTGTTTTGTGACACTAATTACATATTCTTTTCCTCTATTACTTTTTTCTAAAATATCGATATAGTTACAGTTGTTAGCATGAATCATATTCATTTATCACACCACCATTTCCCTCATTCGATCCCTGGCAGTCAGAGCAGCTGAGGAATGGAGTCACGTCCAGGGGTGTCCCCAGGGCTCAGGATTTTGGACAGGGCAGTGAAATCTCTTTATTGCTGATCTGGATGAGGCCATCGAGGGCACCCTCAGTCAGTTCCCAGGTGAGCCCAAGCTGGGTGGGAGTGTGGCTGTGCTGGGGGGGCAGGAAGCTCTGCAGAGGGATCTGGACAAGCTGGAGCCATCCATGGGCCCAGGACAATGGGATGAGGTTCACCAAGGCCAGGGGCCGGGTCCTGCCCTGGGCTCACAACCACCCCAAATCCCTGGCTGTGCTCTGCCCCTGATCCAAAAGGTCTGTCCTGTTTCCTTCATCTCTGCATTGTCAGAGACTTTCTGGGACAAGGGAGCTCTGCTCTGGAAATAGAGGGAGGTGCAGGTGCCACCACTGGAGTGGGAACCACAACTCATCAGGTTTGTGTCCTTTGGGGGTCAGGAACTGGTGAGATGAGACTCAGAGGCACAGAAAGTTTCTCTTCATGGCCAACAGACCATGGTTGAAAAGGACACAATTTAATAACAATCACGCTCTTCCCTGAGCTATGTGCAACATCCCAGAAGTATCTGGTGAGGGCACCATCCACAGGTGATTTCCATACTAAAATTAATGTCAGACAAATGTGCTTCTGTGATAGATATAAACACAATTAAGTTCTTGTATCAGGATGCTCGTCCTGAAGTAGGGGCAAAAGAGCGCTCCAACAGTTCCTGATTTGCAAAGCTGTCAGTGGTGGGTGGAAAAGGGCGGTCAGGTTCTTTTGGTGCTGAAGAAATGCTGAAACCAGCCTGACTCATTTCAACTCCTCCTGTCCTGGCTGATCTCCCCTCTTTCCCCATCTTCTCATTGGCTTTTGTCTCCCACCATCCCCCTGGTGAAGAGCCTGGCTCTGTGTTCTCCATCCCCTCCTGGCTGGCACTGCCAGGCTGGCATGAGGAGCCCCTCAGCCTTCCCTGCTCCAGGCTGGACCAGCCCAGCTCCCTCAGCCTCTGCCCACAGCCCAAGGGCTCCAGCCCCACCTTGGAGGCCCTTCCCAGACCCTGCTCCAGCTGCCAGACATCTTTCCTGTCCTGGGGACCCAAACCCAGCCACAGTGACCTGGATAATCCCCGTCCTTGATGTCCTGGTCACACAGCCCTGGCCCCTTGTCCCCTGTCAGGCTCTGGGGTGGATCCTGTGGAACATCCTTTGGTGGAGGCTGTGGCTCCAGGTGGGCTGGGGGGATCCCTGGGGACAGGGACCCTGCTGGGCATGAACAGCATTGGACTTGTTGGGAGAAACTGTGAGGGGAAGCTGGGGCAGAGTGACCAACCCAGTGACCTGACACAGCCCCTCTGGGATGTCACACAGCCCCTCTGGGATGTCACAGCCTGCTCTGTGAGGTCACAGCCCAATCTCTAATGTCACACAGCTGGTCTCTGATGGTTGGTCACAGCTGGTTACAGACAACTCTGTGATGTCACAGCCCATTCCCTAATGTCACAGATCTGCTCTCTGATGCCACAATCCCCTCTGTGATGTCACATTGCCATCCTGTAATGTCACAGCAAAATCTGTGATGTCACGGGAAAATCTGTGATGTCACGGGAAAATCTGTGATGTCGTAGTCTGATCTTTGATGTCGGAGGTCTGTCCTGTGATGTCACAGTCTGCTCTGTGAGGTCATAGCATATTCTCCAATGTCACACAGATGGTCTCTGATGTCACTGCCAGCACTGTGACATCACAGTATGCTCTATGATGTCAGACTTGGAACTGTGATGTCACAGCTGGCTCTGTGATGTCAGGCAGTCTATGATGCCATAGCTGCTTGATGACCTCACACAACCCACTCTGTGATGTCATAGTCTGCTCTGTGATTTCATAATCTTCTCTGTGATATCAGACTGCTGCCCTGTGATGTCATAGCTGGCTTTGTGATGTCACAGAGGCTGTTCATGTGTCATAGCTGCTCAATGACCTCACATAATGCACTCTGTGGCACTCAATGACCTCACTCTGGCACTCTGTGATGTCATAACCCACTCTGTGACCTCTTGTTACCAGATGATAAATTGTCTCCACCAGCTGAGCTGACACCTGGAGCTTGTTGTTCTCAACCCCAGGCCTGTGGAAACCACACAGTGCCCATTGTGTGAGAAGGGGAACTGGAAGTTCAGCAGCCTCAGTGTCCTGCCAGCTCAGCCAGGCCCACGGGAACATTGGAGTCCATGAGCACCAGGGAGCATCAGAGAGACCCCCAGGACAGAAGAACGCATGCAAATGGGGAAAGGAAATGTGTTAGTGATTTTGGGGAAATGATTATCTTATGTGTGTTTAGTCCAGGACAATCAATGAATATGGGTGCAAAATAGAGAATATAAACAGAAACCCTCCTGTACTCAGCATGCATGGCTTTGGGAGGAGCTATCCCCTGTGCATCCAGCTGAATAAAGAATGCTGCTTCTTAATGCTACAGTGGAGTTAAGGAGTTTTCTGTTTTACTGAATTTTTGGTAACACTCCCACTGCCAAGGAAAGCTCTGTCTGCTGCTGTTCACACACAGAGAAGGCATGGTGGCAGATGTGAGGTTTGGAGGCTGCCTGGGGCACAGTGACCATGAGATAATCAAGTTTTCAATGTTCTGTGAAAGAAGGAGGGGCAGCAACAAAAATTCTGCACTGGAATTAGGAAGGGCAGACTTTGGCCTATTTAGGATGCTGATTTGGGGAGTACCAAATCAGGTACTGATTTTTTTAAGGGACCCCTTAAAAAGGAAGTAGTCTAGGAAGGACGAACACATTTCCAGAAAGTAATCTTAACGGGGAAGGAGCAGCCAGTCCCAGCATGCCAAAACACGAGCTAATGAGGAAAATGTCCTGGCTGCTCATGCAGCTTTTGTGGGAACTAGAAGAATAAAGGACTGGCAACACAGGAAGTGTTTAAGGATATTGTTAGGCTATGCAGAAAGAAAATTAGAGAGGTGAAAGCTTTATTAGAACTTAACTGGCTGCTTCTGTAAAAGACAAAAAGTGTTTTTATAAAAAAATTTAAAGCAAAAACAGGGAAAAGGAGAATCTCTATTCTTTATTGGATCAGTGGAGAATTTAACTAAAGGGGTCACAAGCTCAGCTCCTACACAGAGAACTAAAGTAACTACAGAGAAGGAAAAAACTAAGCTAATTTACACCTTGTTTGTCTCAATTTTCAAAAAGAAGACAGTTTGTCCTCAGGACAAGTGCCCACCTGAGCTGATAAATGGGGACAAGGATCAGAACAGCCCACTGTAATCCAGGAGGAAGCGCTTGGTGACTTGCTGAGCCACTCAGATGCTCACAGGTGTCTCTGGGAGCAGATGGGATCTATCCCAGGGGGATGACGGAGCTGTGGATGAGCTCCCCAAGCTGCTCTCCATCATTTACCATCAGTGCTGGCTCAGCAGGGAGCTCCCAGAGGACTGGAGGTGCCAGTGTGAGCCCATCCCCAAGAAGGGCTGGAAGGAGGAGCTGGGCAACTCCAGGCCTGTCAGCCTGACCTGGGTGCCCAGCAAGGTTATGGAACAGATCACCTTGAGTGCCATCACAGGGCACCCACAGGATGGCCGAGGGATCAGAGCCAGCCAGCGTGGATTTCAATGTCTGCTCTGATGATCTGCATGAGGGGACTGAGTCCAGCATCAACAAATTTGCAGATGACACCAAGCTGGGTGTGAGTGTGGATGTGCAGGAGGGTAGGAGGGCTCTGCAGAGGGCCCTGGACAGGCTGGATCCAGGGCCCAAATCCAACAAGCTGAGGTTTAACAAGTCCAAGTGCCGGGTCCTGCACTTTGGTCACAACAACCCCCCTGCAGCTCTACAGGCTGGGAACAGAGTGGCTGGACAGCAGCCAGGCAGAAAGGGACCTGCAGGGACTGATGGACAGAAGGCTGGACATGAGCCAGCAGCGTGCCCAGGTGGCCAAGAGGGCCAAAGGCTCCTGGACTGGATCAGGAATGGTGTGGCCAGCAGGAACAGGGCACTGCTTCTTCCCCTGTGCTCAGCACTGCTTGGGCAGCACCTCAAGTGCTGTGTCCAGTTCTGGGCCCCGCAATTTAGGCAGGATGTGGAGGGGCTGGAGCGTGTCCAGAGAAGGGCAACAAGGCTGGGGATGGGCCTGGAGCACAAGTGCTGTGAGGAGTGGCTGAGGGAGCTGAGGCTGATCATCCTGGAGAAGAGGAGGCTCTGGGAAGAAAAGGCAGTGTCAGGGCACAGGCTGGACTTGATGATCGCCAAGGTCTTCTCCAACCTTGCTGATATTGGGATTCTCTGAAACCACCCTTGAAGCAGTCACAGGATGTGCCCTGGGCCTCCTCTTCAGGAGCTCCAGCAGCCCAGGTCCCTCAGCTTCTCCTGCCAGCCCCAAAGCCCATCCTGTCAGTCCTGCAGAGCCTCTGCAGCTCCTCCTCACTGCCCAGAACAGGGAGCCCCAGAGCCAGACACAGCAGCCCAGATGTGCCCCCCTGGACTGGGGTGCCTCTGGCAAGGGAGCAGCACCAGGCACTGCAGGAGCCTGCAGACAATTCCTGCAGCACTTGTAGGACGATCCTGCTGCCCAAGGGACGTTCCCATGGGGCCAAGTCAGAAACTGCAATGGGGAGTGGGGCCAGAGAGGAAAGAGCAAACAGCGATGGGCTGTTTCCAGGGGAGAGAACAGGGGTGGGCACTAGGAAGAAATTTTTACAAAGGAAGAATAAAGAAAACAAAGGTGAAGCCCAGGAAATGCTCAGGGCAGTTTGGGGGTGGCTGCGACGCAGCCCTGGCTCTGAGCAACAGCGTCTGCAGTGGGACAGGAAACTCCCATCTGATGGGAGCAAACTTTCTGGCTGACTGCAGAGGCCAGGACAAAGCTGAGTGGTTTCCCTGGTGTCCCCCAGCCCTTGCTGGCCCCAGGGGCTGATGGCATTTGTGCTCCCTCAGGTTCATGTCCCCACACCAACAGCATGGGGGTGCTCCCCCTACTCTGTGCAACGCAAACAGGGGCTCCTGAGCCAGTGCTGCCGTGTCTGTGCCTGCAAGGATGGGGCACCTGTGTGAGCTAGGGGAGAGGCCAGGGCTGCAGAGGGGGGATGTTGTTGGCAGCTCCATGAGGACACTCTGGGACGCTGCCCTGGGCTGTCCAGTGCACTGGGGATGGATCAGCCCCTGCTCTGCTGCTCCTTCCCATCTCCCCCATGGCCCTTGCAGAGCCCCAGCCATGCTGTTTGCCCGCAGCCTGCCCACGGCCAGCCTGGGGCTGCTCACAGGGATTTTCTGTGCTGTGCATTGGCCTGGGCGTGTTCTTGAGAGAGCCTGGGCAAGGAGCCTGGAGCCCCCAGGGCCTGGGCTGAGGCGTCAGCGCTGCCCCAGCAGTGCCCATGGCCTGTCCCTGCTGCAGCCCCGGCACTGCCACCCCCAGAGCTGTGCCCGGCCCCGAGAGCACTCAGGCCCTACAGCAATACCAGGGCCACTAGGGCAGCAGGGCAGGGCCACGGCAGCAGCACTGGCAACACCAAGTGCTGCTGCTGCTGGGCTCAGCTGCTGGGCCAGCACTGATCTGCCCCAGCTCTGCACACAGACATTACTGCTACAGCTCCAGAGAAGGCAACAAAAGAGCATCTCTGCAGAAAACTTTGCTGGGAGATCCTTCAGTTACTCTAAAGCCACTAAGAGCGCAGCCCCTCATTGACACAGTCTGTGGCCACAGGGAAGGTAGAGAGAAACAAAATGAGAAATGGCACAAACAATGCCATTTATTTGTGGACAATATGAATATCTTAAACAAAGGAAAAAATACCACCACAACCAAAAAACAAGATGTATCAAAGATGAATTTTATTACAAGTGATTTGCAGAAATTGGCCAGCAGTTTAATGTTTCCGAAACCATCCTGTCATCAGTCTCCCCACTGCAGCCTTGAGCTCCTTGTTCCTCAGGCTGTAGATGAGGGGATTCAGGGCTGGAGGCATCACTGAATACAGAACTGACACTGTTATATCCAGGGATGGGGAGGACATGGAGGGGGGCTTCAGGTAAGCAAATGTGCCAGTGCTGAGGAACAGGGAGACCACAGCCAGGTGAGGGAGGCAGGTGGAAAAAGCTTTGTGCTTTCCCTGCTCAGAGGGGATCCTCAGCACAGCCTTGAAGATCTGCACATAGGAGAAAACAATGAACACAAAACAACCAAAAAACAGAACAGCACTACCCATGAGCAGACAAAGTTCCCTGAGGTAGGAATTTGAGCAGGAGAGCTTGAGGATTAAGGGCATTTCACAGAAGAACTGGCCCAGGGAATTGCCATTGCACAGGGGCAGGGAAAATGTATTGGCTGTGTGCAGCAGCGAATAGAGAAAGCCACTGGTCCAGGCAGCTGCTGCCATGTGGGCACAGGCTCTGCTGCCCAGGAGGGTCCCGTAGTGCAGGGGTTTGCAGATGGACACGTAGCGGTCATAGCACATGATGGTCAGGAGGCAAAACTCTGCTGAGATGAAGAACAGAAAGAAAAAGAGCTGTGCAGCACATCCTGAGTAGGTGATGTCCCTGGTGTCCCAGAGGGAATTGTGCATGGCTTTGGGGACAGTGGTGCAGATGGAGCCCAGGTCAGTGAGGGCCAGGTTGAGCAGGAAGAAGAACATGGGCGTGTGCAGGTGGTGGCCGCAGGCTACAGCGCTGATGATGAGGCCGTTGCCCAGGAGGGCAGCCAGGGAGATGCCCAGCAAGAGGCAGAAGTGCAGGAGCTGCAGCTGCCGCGTGTCTGCCAATGCCAGCAGGAGGAAGTGCTTGATGGAGCTGCTGTTGGACATTTTTTCACTCTGCCCATGTAGTCCTAGTCAAGCAGAGGACAATGACAAGTCAGAGCAGACTTTGCTGATCAATGTCAAAGCCCTCTCTCCCATTTCTGCCCCTCCTGCTCTGTATCACCCAATTTTCCTTTCATTAGAGTCCTTCCTTCATCCCCGTGCCTGGAGCTCTGCTGGGATCTGGCCCCCTTGCTGTGATGAGCAGGGGGTGTGCCTGGGGACACCAAGGGATCAGCTCTGCTCTTCAGCAGTGAGGTCATGGGAACGGGGACAGGGGCCAGTCCTTGGCTTGGATTTCATCAGCCCAAACTGCTCCTGAGGCAGAGGAGCTTGGCAGCATCTCCTCTCCCAGGGCTAAGGAATGGTGACAGCCAAAGGCAGTTTGGGAGGGTTTCCTGCTGTGCCCAGGGAGATTAGAGAGAACTGTGCAATGCAAGAACAGTGGCTGTAACACAGTGAAGGGTGAGGGGAGCTGCTCTCTCAATCCATCTTTTCCCAGCTGCCTTTTCTGCGATCCAGGGCAGTCTCTGTGTTCCCCTAGAAATCAGCCTGACACAGCTGAGAGCAGTGGGACCCACAGCAGAGCAAACTGGCTCAGCCTGTCTCAGTCTCAGCCCCCACAGTCTAGCCAAGGACACTCCTGTGCCCCAGTGTCCCCTGGAGGCAGCTGACAGCTTGGGTGGCATCCCCAGGACACACCAAGGGTCCTGTCCATGGCACTGCTTGAGGAGAGTGGACTCATTGCCAGCCTCCCAGGCTTCCCTGCCCAGAGCTGCCCGGGCACAGGGAGCTGGGACACCCCATTGCTGTGCTCAGCCTGCACAGGAGGAGCCCAAGGGCTGGGCCTGGCCCTGCAGCTGGAACTGCCATTGCAGAGAGCCCCTCAGCAATGCCAGCAGCCCCTGAGCAAGGCAAGGAGAGAGAGAGAGACGGGCCTGAGGAAAAGCCTTTCCCTGGCCAGCCCTGCCCAGCCCCTGCCAGGCAGCAGCAGGGCCGGACAGTGGCCCTCAGGCCCTGGTCAGCAGGGAATGGGCACATGGCCGCAGAGATGCCCTTCATCTCTGGGGCTGCTCTGCCGGCCCAGGAGGGACTGAGGGCCCCGAGGCCCTGGGCTGAGGGCTGTGCTGGCTGCGAGGGGACACAAGAGCTGTGCTGCTCAGGGCAGTGTGTGCCCTGCAGGGCAGGCCCGGCAGGTGCCACATCTGCCCTGCAGCAGGGCTTCCCTCAGCACTGCCTCCCTCCCTGCCTGCCCACGGCTCTGCTGCTGGAGCTGTCCCAGCCCCAGCTGCTCCTGTGGCCCCGGGCTCCTTCCCTGCCAGAGCTGCCAGGGCCCAGCCCAGCCCAGCTGCCCTGCAGCTGCTGGGCCCTGCAGGGATTAAAGAACAGCTCCCCCAGCCTGGGCACCATGGAAAGGTGATGCTACATGGGTCTGGAGGCTGGGCAGGTGCAGGCACTTGCTGAGGTGCCCAGGAATCCTCAGGGTGATGGTTTAAGAGCCTCAGCCCCTGCTCTACCCTGCACAGCTGAGTTTTTATTTCCACCAAGCTGAGCCAGGGAAAAGTTTCAGCCCACATTCAGGAAAGCAGAGACCCAAGCAGGAAACTCCTGTCTTGAATGAGCTCATGAAAAGTCCCCTCAGAAATGAGCTGGGTCATGGGCTGGAGCTCTGAGCAGCCCTGGCTGCAGTCCCAGCTTCACCCCCTGCAGCCGTCCCTGGCAGCAGCAGCTGTCCTGCCCTGTCCCTCTGACGGTGCCCATGGCAGCCCCGCTCTGCAGCATATACTTCCCCAAAGCAGAAAGAGCAGCAGAGCCATCCTTACAGTCATGTCAGTCCTGTCCTGGGTCAGCTTCAGGAGATCCCTCCAGGAGCACAGGGGACATTGCCCTGCACCCACACACTCACCATGCACAGGGCTCTGAAGATCTTTCTCCTAGTGTAGTCTCAGCTCAATGTCTTCCCAATCCTGATTGCCTTCAGCCTGTCTCTGCCTGGCTGCTGTCCCCTCAGTGCCTGCAGGCAGAGCTCTCAGCCCTGCTGGGCTGGGAGAGGAGCTGGTCCTGGGAAGAGCTGTTCCTTTAAAGCTCAGCAGCACAGACACAGCACAAGGAATTTAATGAGCCTCTAGGGGCTTTGGTGTTGTTTAAATCAGACTCAGTCCCTGAGAGCATCTTCAGAAAACTTCTCAAGAACGCAAAATTAAATTTAGACTCCAAAGTTTCTTCAAGTCTTAATGGGTCCCACTGAAGGACACAACTCAGAAAGTGTCCCCAGGTTGCAGTTAGAGCAGAACACTGGAGGCAGTGATGACAGCTGGGGGCAAACAAGGCCAAGGTGTCTCTGGTGCTGAGCAAAGCTGGATGTGTTTGAGGAATGCCAGGGGCCAAGGCCTGAGTCCCAGCCCCTGGCCAGGCAGATCCTGTCCCTCCCTCCTTGCTCGGGGCTCTTCCCGGGATGGGCACTGGCATGTGGGGATGTGCAATGGCAAGGGCAGGAGCATGGGGCGGCCCCTGCCAGACTGCTGAGCAGGGACAAGGAGGCAATGAGGCCCCAGCCCTGCAAGGGTCACTTGTCTCCTGCTCCTGCCTCAGACCCAGGCCCAGCAGCCATGGCCAAAGTGCTGCCCAAGTTGGCTCTGGCAGGGCTGTCTTGCAGCTGCTGCCCATCCCTGTGCCCTGTGCAGCCCAGGCTGTCCCACGGTGTCCCTGCCCTGCGCCTCTGTCCCTGCAGGCTGTCGGCATCCCCCGGCTGCCCCACCTGGCTGGGCCCTTCCTTTGCTGACAGCTCTGCCTCCTGCCTGCCTCTGCCTGCCCACACAAAGCCTTGGGCTGACCCAGGCTCCTTCTGGGAGATGTGTTGCAGCACAGGCCTGCCCTGGGAGGGAAATTTCTGTCTCCTCATGTTCAGTCTGGGCCTCCCCTTCTGCATTTGTGGTATAATTTCTCTGTCTGGCTCTTTCCCACTATGGAGAAAAAGCTCCTCCATTTCTGAATCCACTGTTCCAGCCCTTCCAGGTCTCTCCTGTTCTGTCCTCAATCTCTTCACAACTGTGTCCTGCGCCCTCAGCCTCCACATATTGGTTATGTTCTTGAGGCCTGCAAACCCCAGCCTGGGAGATCTCTGGGCTCTCTACAAGGTGTTTTCAGATGAAAACATTCTGTTCATAGTCTAAGAATATCAGCAGAGGCCAAGGCGGGGCAGAGCTGTCTGTCCTGGCAGCTTTTTTTCTGGGAGTAATCCTGGGATAGATGGAATTTTTTTCAGCCAAATTCCAATTTCTGCCATGGCCCCTGGACAAGAAGGATGGTTCTTTTCCATAGGAAGGAAAGCACAGAGCCCTGTTGCTTCGAGGTACATGAGATGTGATCACCAGAGGCCAAGGCCAGCCAGAGCTGGTAGTTTTTTTTCTGGGTATCTTTCCCTTACATACAGGGCATTTTTTAGGGGGGAGTACCAATGTTGTCCATGGGTGTCTGAAAAAAGAGACAGTTCTTTCCATAGAAAGGAAAGCATGAAACCCCAGTGTTTCATGGGGAGATGAGAGGCAGCCCTTGACATTCCAAGATCTGCCAGACCTGTCAGGTCCCCCTTGGAAGGCCAAGTCAGCCAGATGTGTTCCATATCCCTCTCATTCCATGGGCCCCACAATGTCCCAGTGGTCCCTTTATTCTATGCGTCCCTGAGGTGTCACAGTGGCCCCTTGGTTACAGGAGGCCCTGAAGGGTCCTAATGGTGTCCATGGATCCACGAGGCCCCACAGAGCCGTGGTGGTCTCTTGGTTCCATGAAGCCCCGGTGTATCATGGCATCCCAAAGTGTCACAGTGGTCTCCATGGTTCCACCTGGTCCTCACAGTGTCCCAGTGGTCTCCATGGTTCCACCAGGTCCTCACAATGTCCCAGTGGTGTCCATAGGAAGGAAACAACTGAGCCCCAGTGTTCCAGGGACAGATGAGTGTGGTGGACTGTGCCAGGCCCAAACCATGACAATGAGCGGCAGCCATCAGAGGCCAAGAGCAGCAAGATTAGACGGTGCTGGCAGAATTTGTCTGGGAGCAATCTCTGGATATAGGAAATTTTAGAGGGAGAATACCAGTTATGGACATGGATGCCTGGAGAAGAAGGACGATTCTTTTCCATAGGAAGGAAAGCACAGAACACCGGTGTTTCAGGACCAGAAGAAAGGCGGACATCAGAGGCCAAGGCCAGCCAGACCTCTCTGTCCTGGCAGCTTCTGTCTGAAAGTAGCCCTTGGATATAGGGAATTTTGCAGGTGGGATCCCAATTTTGGCCATTTGTGCATATATCTATGATATCTAGGATGGTTTTTTCCACAGGAAGGAAAGCACAGAGCCCAAGTGTTTCAGGGGCTAAAGTAGAGAGAGAAGGCTCCTGGGAGGCCAAGTTAGCCAGACCTGTTTGTCCTGGCAGCTTTCATCATGGAGGAATCCTTGGATATAGGGAATTCTGGAGGAGGATTCCCAACTTTGGCCATGGGTACTTGATCAAAATGGATGGTTTTTCCCATAGGAAAGAAAAGTGTGAAGTCCAGCTTTCTTGGAAGAACACAAAAGGTGACTACCCATGGGCAAGAGAGCCCAATCTGTCTCTCCTGACACCTTTCATCCGGGGAAATCCTTGGATATAGGGAATTTTGGAGGTGGAATCTCAATTTTGGCCGTGGGCACCAGGACAGGAAAAAGAGTTCTTTTCATTAGGAAGGAAAGCACAGAGCCTCAGTGTTTCAAAGGCAGATGAGAGACAGCTCTTCAGAAACCAAGGCCAGCCAGACCTGTCTCTCCTAGAAGCTTTTGTCTGGGAGAAATCCCTGGATATAGGGAATTCTGGAGGTGGATTCCCAACTTTGGCCATGGGTGCCTGGATGTGAAAGGTGCTTTTTTGCCATAAGAAAGAAAAGCACATGGTCCCAGTGTTTCAAAGGCAGATAACAGGTGGCCCCTGGGTGGCCAAGCCAGCCAGATCTGTCTGTCCTGGCAGATTTCATCTGGGAACAATCCTTGCATATATGGAAATCTGGAGGAGGAATCCTGATTTTGGCCATGGGCACCTGGAGAAGAAGGACAGTTCTGTCCACAGGGAGGAGAGCCCAGAGCCCCAGTGCTCCAGGGGCTGATGACCAGCAGCCCTCGGCATGCCAGGGTCAGCTGGAGCTGTCAGGTGGCCCCAGGTGTCCCAGACAGCCAGGCCTTGATGCCTTGAGAGGCTGCCTAGAACAGAGGCTGGACAGTGTAACAGGAATAAAGTAGGCCTTATTAAAAGGCCTTCAAAGGTTACACCTGGGGCAGTACAACAGCCTGGCTGAGGGTACACCCAAGATGGATGATGGGTCACACATTTTCACATTTTTATAGGTTTAGGTCCATTTCTTTATTGGGGTTAATTGTCTAATTACAGCTTCAGCTTATGAAGTCACATCCTCCCAGTCTGCTCTCCTCAATTTGCTGTTTGCATTTTTGGGCCTGAAGCTTCCACAGTGTCCTTGGCTATCCTAGGTTTCTAGGTTTCCTACTCCAGTTATGGAAAAATATTTCAAAGGGCTTCTAAAAAAATGCACTCCTATTTTAAAGGGTGTATTTTGGTACTGCTGTCTTTGGAGCAGAGACAATTGCAGCATTCTGGGATTGATATTGACCCAGGGTCTCTCCTCAGCAGCTCTGGCCTGCTCACAGAAGCTGTGCCTTGAGCTCTGACCGCGTGTGGACAACCTTGCTCCACATTGCCCAGCCCCATCCTGTCTGTCCTCACTCCCCTGGGACCTGCTGTGCTTGCAGAGCTGGCTGCACCCAGCCTAAGAGGGGTTTTCCCTTTGTGTATTTTTTGAAGCAATCTGAAACTTGTGAGTTTCCCCACTGAAAACAGACACACTCCTCAGGGGTGTGCAAGACCAGGCTGTCAACAATAACGTTCCCCTCACCCAAGGCAGAACTGTGTAGGAAATGTTCTAGACCTTTGCACTCCATGGTTCCATGAGGCCTTGCTCTGTGGCAATGGACTTTTGGTTCCATGAAGTTCTGTACTCAACAGTGGTATCCTTAGTTCCAAGTGTCACCATGGCCCTTTGGTTCCACAGGGCCCTGCTGTGTCACAATGGGCTGCATGACTCCATGATTAATGCAAAAGCTTTGCATAAACAATGAGCAACACCATGGTCTCCTTGGATCTGCATTGTCATAATGAACAATGGGTTCCATGAGATCCCAAACTGTCACAATGGATATTTGGCTCCATGTGGCCCCTCTGTGTCACAAAGGACCCTTGGTTCCATCAGGCCCCACAGTGTCACAGGGGTTTCCTTGGTTCCATGTGCCCCAAAATATCACAGGGTTTTCCCTTTTCCTGCAGCAACCAGCAGCAAACTCCAGTGCCAGGGTCAAATGTCTGGCAAGAACGAGCAAGGGGGAACATTTGGAGTGATGGATTTTGCCTTCCCAGGTCACAGTGATGTGGGATGGGACCCTGCTGTCCTGGAGATGGCTGAACACCAGCCTGCCCACTGGAGCAGGGTAAGCGACAGCCTCTGTCTATGGAACTGCAACAGCAGAGAGGTCAGGAGAAGGCTGGTTTGTAGGACTCTCACCAGCACAGAAAAGGTCAACCTAGGACATTTTCTTGAAAGCTGACATTTTAGAGCATTCTTTTATACAGACATGGACGACCAAATACCAAGTTAAACAGTTTTGGCTTTCTCTGGGCCCTGAGACCAGCTGGAATCTTTTCAGCAGTCTGTGCTGTTCCATCCTGTTATAAATGATCAAATCGATAGCCAAACTAATAAGAAAATTTAGCAAAGATTTATTAATTTGTCTGAGAGACCGAAGTTTGGTCGTCGAAACCACCTCAGCCAAGGGTCAGCATCGAGCCCGGGATCGGCACTGGGTGAACACGGATCTGACCTCCGAATGTCAGAGTCTCCCTCTGTTCATGAATGACGCTTCGAGCAGCAAGTTCTTATACAGTTTATTCTTCCTGAGGCAGAAACGACTGAATGTTCTTTGTGTCTCTTCACATGCAGAACTGTGGCTTTACATGTGCAGAGGTAGACAAAGACTCAGTCCAGGTGTCTCGATGTTTTCAGTCAACTCCGGGGAAATCAACATTCACATGCATCAGGGTGGCGCTGTCGATCATCGTGGTAGATGTAATTGTCAAGGTGATAATCACTCTTAGGTGGACCCAGCGACCCAGGGAAGCCAGTGATTATCAGCCTGGAAACTTCTATTCTTACGTTAAAACCCCAATGTTTATCTAAACGAACATGCAGGAACTAGATATGAATAAGACACTGTTCCTGGCCAGGATGGTCAAAAGACATAGTGTGGATTTTACAATATTTTATACATTAATAGCATTAATTATCTCTATCATATACCACAATCCCTTCCCATTTATATCACTAATTTAATTCATGCTCTCAAATTGCTAAATTTTTCATTTTCTACTTCTACCCGCCACCATTGAGGGTCTTTCACAGAGTGCTCCTTTACACTATTCTGTACTCTCCTTGCGGAACACCCTGCTATCCCATATTATTCACATTCGCTTTTGCTTGTTTCTCGAACTTTGCCAATACTTCAGCAGCATTGCTGGCATACTTCCTTTCTCCCAATCACATGATTTTAGATGTGTTGCCTCCGGAAGTTCCCTACAGATCCACGGGAATTATCGTGATCTGCATTCCCTGGACCATGGAGTGTATCAGTCAAAAAAGCATGGAATTAGACAAGGCAGGAATAGGATTCCAGCTACTGAAGAGAGCACAAAAAACATTACTTTGTTCCACCAGGCCCCATCAAACAATTTGTCCCACCATGAAGATTGTAAAATCGGGTTCCATTTTTGAACTGGGACATGGGCCACCTTTTTGATCTCAGCTGCCAAACCTCTTATGGTTTCCCCATAATCATCAATTTCAATAAAACATTCCAATTCGTTAAACTTTCCACACACTCCCCCTTCTTCGTCCAGCAAATAGTCTAAAGCTATTCGATTCTGGTACACAAATGCCCATACCTGGGTGTGCTGCTGACTAAGTAAATCCAGGGCGTCAGAGATATGATTCAAAACAATTTCCACCAATTTCTGCAGCCGAATCAGCTGGTTCAGTAGATAAATCGGAGTCCTATACCCGTAGCTTCCATCCTGGGCCCATGTGGCCGGTCCATAATAATAAATTATTCTTGCCACCAGCCACTCTTCCTTCTCCCAGGCTTGCTTACCACTTATCAGTGGTATCATCATTTTGAGGTTTCTTCTCTCCCTTCTCAGGGTCTTGTATAATGAAGCCCCTAGCAGATTACTTTTTGTTTGAGGGAGAGTAAAGAATAGTGGCCGAATCATGCCCAGAGTGCATGATCCCTTCCACCTTGGGGGTAACTCAGTGTATGCCTTCTTTCCACAAATCCAATAAATTCTATCTGGGGCTTTCCATCTAATGTTTATTTTCCCTGGGTCTCCCAGTACTTTCTCAGGCCTTCCAAGGATTGAAAAGGGTTGACTCCAGGATTTTTGACCCAACACAGTCCTATCCTTTTGTTCCATTCACAATTTGTCTCATTCTTCCGGCTCCAGTATCCCGAATGGGGTTCTGGCTGCCAGACCTTGCTTATGATGTTTGAGTTCACCATCAGGGTAGACACACACGGGGTGCATCCCACCATTTCGGTGTACTCCTTTCCGTCTCGACTGATGCTGATGGTTCCAATCACCCTCTGGTCCAAACCCCATCCCTCAGGTCTCTGTGCCAATTTTGAGACCCTCGGATTGTCCCATTTCAAAAGCTGTTCCAGAACCAAACCTTCCCCTTTCCAAGGTCATTTTTCTGCTGACTTCAGCCCCCCACAAATCCAACAATTTGACAATCGTAGTTTGGTTGCAATCTCTTGCATCAGGTCAATGAACAGGTTCCTGTCTGGGGAAGGTAGTTCCCCATCAGCATATTGTTTCTCCAGCATTTCATATTGTTCTCCCAGTGTTTTCAATCTTTCCTGTTCAACTCTTTTTCTACTCATTTCTGACTCCCTTTGCTTCAGTTTCTGAGTTATCTCATTCATTCTCCCCTCAGGATCCTCACCATCTTTATTTTTCGTGAAGCAGACAACCCAGTCATATTTCAAGCACACCCTATCATCATTTGCCTGCGCCAAATCCAATATGAGTGGGTTTCTGTTCAAGGTAAATTTGCTATCAAACTTGACATTTCTTGCCATCCAATACATTTTCCTGTTCATCGTGCATATACCCAGTCTCCCATTGTCATAACACAATGAATTCACCTGGTGATACGCGACAAGGGTCAATTCTTTCTTTCCCCCAACCCACATGGTCCGGTTACATTGGTTACAAATGGTGATTGACATGGTTTCTACATTTCATTCCCGTATCTGATGTTTGTGCTCATCTGACTGCCCGTTCCTTAGACCTGCCTCGGGATTGATACACCAAATCCCTGTTTCCAATTCACACAATTTGATCCTTGTGCTATTCTTCCAACAGTACCTGTCAGGTTCCCTTAGACATTCTTCCAGGGCTTGGTATGCTGAGGGTCTCCCGTCCCTTTGCACAACTGGGACCACCTGAGTGCACATTCCACACTCATATGTGGAGCTCTCATTTCCGCCTCTTATCGGGACCTCAGTGTGCAGACTCTGCATCCTGCACACGACTAGGCTCAGGCAAATCAGGATTCCCACCAGGTGTACGCCTCTGCCTTTGCCTCCATCTCCTGGGGTGCCACCAGCACCGAGGAAGACCATCTTCACGGCAGCAGGAGTATTCTTCAGGGAACGCGACCTTCGACCTAGCCGCATACCTCCATTTAAAGGCGCCCCACTGTGACACTCTGATTACATCAGAACTGCACGGTACCGTGATGGATTTCCGGCACTCCACATCCAAAATTCCTGCCTATGATCTAAGGTTCCCATGCATCCCATTTTGAAAAATGCAAAACCACTCCTGTGAGTCCAATTCATTGATTTCCAAGTTGATGGCTAAGGTTAGGATATGGTCAGTCAGCTCAAGCTCTTCCTCCAAACACTGAGTGCACAGCCCCTTTGGCCTCTGTCTCCTTCTACAATGAATTACAAAAACCCCTTGACAATATTCACACTTAAAGTGTACAAACAGATAGCATACACAGTCAGACAGTATACAACCTATCCGCTCGCCGTCGGTCATTTACAAGGACATTGGAGTCTGAGTCTCAGGTCGCCTGGGGAAGAAGTGACCCTCCACTTGGATGCTTCCTCCTGATGTTTGACTTTCTTCACCCTAGACGCATGTGTCCAACCTTTCTCCGGCATCTGAATGGCCGTGTCTGTTGTCAGGAGCACAAGAAAGAAACCTTCCCAGTGAGGAGGGAGGGGTACCTCCTTCCACACTTTCACAAGCACTCTGTCACCCTGTTGGATTTTGTGAATAGCGAATCCCAGAGGAGCACTCTGAGATACTATCCCTTGTTTTCTGAGTTCCTGCAATTTTTTGTTGATTGCAACCAAATATGGTTGAATCTGACAATCCTCAAGCCTGGGGTGTCCCACCAGCATCTCATGTCTATATGGCATTTCAGATAGCATTTGAAAGGCTGAGAGCCCTGTCTCTGAATGAGGCATCGTCCTGATATTAAGCAAGGCCAGAGGGAGGCATTTCAGCCAGGACATCAGAGTTTTTAAAATTAATTTACATAACTGCGCTTTCAAGGTCTGATTCATCCTTTCCACTTGTCCTGAGCTCTGGGAATGCCACGGAGTGTGGTATTCCTACCAAATGTCTAGTGCCTCTGCCATCTGCTTAATAATTTTTGACGTAAAAGGAGTTCCTTTGTCTGAATCAGCGGGGCACAATTTCCTCCAGCAATTTCCTGGACACTGTCTGAGCCATTGCCTGTGGACTGGGGAAAGCTTCCACCCAGTGGGTCAATTTGTCCACCATCACAAGCACAGATTTGAACCTCTCCACTTTGGGCAACTCGGTGAAATCAACTTGAATCCTTTCAAATGCTCGGTATGCAATGTGGCAACTCCCCAAGATTGCCTGTCTCTCTTTAGTCTTGGTAATTTTCTGGCAAATCAGGCATCCTTGTACCTCTTGTTTTGCCAATTCGTAAATTCTCCTGCACCCAAAAAAATTCAAAAATTGTTTCCCTAGAGTCTGTGACCCTCAATGTGGCTGCTGGTGCATTTTCCTCAAAATCCTCCTGGTAAAACCTTTAGAGACTAGTTCTCTCCCATCTGGTAATTTCCACTTCCATTCCTTCAGTTTTCCCCCAACCTTCTCATATATTTCAATCTCCTTTTGGGAGGGCTAAGGAGGGTCATCTGAGACCTCAATCCCTTCGACCTCCGGAGTACTTGCCATCATCTTTTCTGTGGTTTTGGCTTCCTGGTCTGCCAAATTGTTTCCCCTGGTTTGGAACTGAATTCCTGCCTGGTGTCCCTCAGTCCCCAGTGGGCAACTGAAATTTCCTCCGGCCCCCTTATTGCTTCCAAAATTTGCTGCATCAGTTCTCTGTGCATCAGTCCCTTTCTCTGTGTGTTGATCAACCCCCTTTCTTCCTAGATTTTCCCAAAGGAGTGAATCACCCCAGAGGCATACCTAGAGTCTGTAAAAATTGTTCCCTTCTTCCCCTTCAGTCCTTTCATGGCTCTCAGAACAGCGTACAGTTTGCAAGCCTGTGCCAACCAACCCACACTCAGGGGACCTGCTTCTATCACTTCTCCTGTTCACCCGTCCACGACTGCATATCCTGACTTTCTTTACCCATCAGTCACCCTGCTTGATCCATCTACAAACCCTTTTTACCCTTCGTCTAATTCCTCTTCCTCCCAATCCTCCCTGATCTTTGTCTGCAACTCAACCACTTCCACACACAATCGTGAACAAGTTCCTCCGAAGTTTCCCCAAACAAGAACTGCGCAGGGCTTTGTGCGGTTGTTGTCTGCAATTCCAAATACTGTGAATGAATCAAAATGGCCTCATACTTCAGCAATCTCGCATCAGTGAGGCACTTATCTGCTTTCTGTTGTAGTATGCCCCGCACATTGTGTGGTGCAAATACTACCAAAGGTGCTCCAAAGGTTACTTTCTTAGCTTCCTCCACCAGCAATGCCACAGCGACAATCATTTGCAAGCAGGTGGGCCAGCCCCTGCTGACGACCGGGTCCAAAAGCCTTGACAAGTAACCCACTGGTTTCCTGACCCCTGCCCAATCCTGTGTCAGCACTCTGTGTACTGTGTGATTGCTCACATCCACAAACAACTGGAATGGCCATTTCACATCCAGGAGGCTCAGTACTGGTGCCACTGTGAGTGCTTCCTTGACTCCCCTGAATTCGTCCTTGACTTTTCCTGTCCATTTTATTCTGTCCCTGATGAGTTTCTCATACAGAAGTTTCACCTTCTTGTTGTACCCTTCAATGATCTGCTGGCAATATCCCAATAGCCTCAAAAGTTGTCTGACTTCCCTCTTTGTCTGTGGGGGTGGTAAGGCAATAATCACTGCCACCCTTTCTGGATCCAGTTTCTTTTTTCCCTTGGTTAACCAATGTCCCAAGTGCCTGACCTCGAGCTCTGTGAAATGCCACTTCGACTTCGACACCTGCAACCCCTTTTCCCCTAAAACGTTCAAAGTCGCCCTCACAACCTCCTCTCTCGGACCTGCAACCAACAAATTGTCTACATATTGTAGCAATTTTGTCCCCTCCGTTGGTACAAAGTGACTCAGCACCTGCTCAAGTGCTTGCCCAAATAAGTTCGGGGAATCAGTGAAGCCCAGAGGCAACGACATCCATCTGAGCTGCTGCTTTCTGTTCGTCTCCAGGTCTTCCCACTGAAACACAAAATAATCTCTGCTGTCCTCTGCTAGAGGACAGGTCCAGAAAGCATCCTTCAAATCAATCACGCTGTACCACATGTCCTCTGGAGAAATGTTATTCAGCAAGGTGTAAGGATTTGAGACCGTGGGGAACAAAGTCTTAATTCTCAGCCCTTAAATCGCGCACTAGCCTAAAGCTACCATCCGTCTTTTTCACAGCCAGAACTGGGGTGTTGTGCCGGGATATGCACGGCTCCAATGTTCCTTTCTTTATTAATTTATCAATCACCAGTTTCAATCTCTTTCTCCCTTCCATGGAGATGGGATACTGTTTGACCTTAACGGGGTCCTCTGGTCTCTCAAATTCAACATGGATTGGCTCTGTGTCCAGCCTCCCGGCCTCCCCTTGGACATACCAATAGTACCAAAATAGTTTATACATTCACACCCTGAGCCGGGGATTTTTCATTGCCAAGCTGATTTCTAGGGCTACCATCATGTTCCACCCCAGCAAATTAAAATCCGCATCCCGTATCAATAATATGTTTTCTGTACGTTTTTTGTTCTCTGTTTCTATTTCTACATCTTTTACAATTGGAATCTCAAAGGGTTCCCCTCTTGCCCCGATTACCATCATGGAATCATTGCTCAGAGAGCACCCCTTTGGCAGCTGCTGCACCGCTGTCCGTTCTGCCCCAAAGTCTACCATAAACCACATCTCCTGCCTGTGGGGTCCTACTTTTAATTTTATCAAGGGCTCCCTCAGTGTTCCGGACCGCAAACTGAAAAGCCCCTGACACCCCTAATCTTCCTGAAACATTGCCTGCTCCTTGGCTTTGTTGGGACAATTCCTTCAGATGTGTCCCTTTTGCTTGCAGTAATAGCATTTGAAATCTCTCCTCTGATCATTTGATCCTTTCCCTTGGGAAGAGTTCTGCTTCTTCGCTAGCACCTTCTTCACTGTATCTCTGCCCTGTTCCTGTTTTTGTGCTTCTCTTACCACAGCTACCAATACCTTAGCTTGGATCTTCTGTTTCTCTTCATCTCGTCTCATGTAGACTTTCTGGGCTTCCTGAGGCAGTTCCTGCAACTGTTTTTCTTGCCACCCATCTATCTTTTCTAACTTTTTCCAAATGTCTTCCCAGAATTTTGCCACAAACTGAGTTTTCAGCAAAACCACCCTGATAGGAGAATCAGGATCCGTCCCCGAATACCTTCTCAAACCCTTGCTGAGCCTCTCCAACCATTCCGTGGGAGTCTCATCTTTCCCCTGGAACTCCCTGAGTACCTTTCTCATGTTCTGTCCCTTGGGTATCTCTTCCCTGATACCCTGAATTATCATATTTCTCAAATTTATCATTTTCTGCCTCCCCTTCTCCATCTGGGCATTTCAGGATGGTTTCTGGTTTGGCCATCTCTCATCCCCGCTTTCCCCATTGGGGTTTCTCTTCTCCCGATCTTTGATCAGGGCTTGTCTGATCATGTCCCTTTCTTCATTGTTAAACAGCGATCTCACGATCACTCGGAGATCCCCGTAGGTGTAGGTGCTGGTCTCTAGAAATTCATCTAGTCTTTCTGCCACCCCCAAAGGATCATCCATTAATTTTCCTATCTCTTCTTTGAATGCCCTCACATCATTGGTGTCGATCGGCGCATGAATGAAGCCGATCACTCCCGGGGCCATTGGCACCTCCCATAAAGGGAAGAAGCCGGGCTTCTCTTCCTCATCCCCGCTGTCTCCCGTGGTTGCCCTCCTTGTTCACCACCTCGTTTGATGGGCCAGGGGAGAGCTGTTTTTGGGGATGGTTACCTGTTTTTCTTCAGTTTTGGGAAGGGTCGGCAGCAGTGGCTGCTCACATGGGAGCGAAGGTGCCGCCACCGCTTGTTCACGTGGAGGAAAGGCGCCACAGCCTGCTCCGGCGGGAGCGGCGGTGCCGAGACCTGACCCAGTGGGATTGTTGCCTCGAGAGGCAGCGTGGGCACCGGTGGTGCCTGAGCCGGTCCGGGCTGCTGCAGAGGAACAAGGTAAGGAGGTGGAAGATTGTCCAAGGGTTCCCATTCCTTTTCCCTGTTCACCGTGCATCAGAAGGCTCATACTGGGTATAAACTCGTACAAGTGTATCTCCACATCTTGGCATACTCAATTTCCTCAAAATCCTGTGGGCAGCAATCAAATACATGATCGTACAAGGACTCACAAGTTCATGCCTCAATCATACCGAACATCGGCCAAACCACGTATTTTCCGATCTCCTTTCCTCCCCATTTTTCCATACAAAAATGGATCATTTTCGCCTTGGATCTGCCTGCTCTCCTTGGGCTTTCGTCCCAATGTTCTCGCATCCACCCCAAGAAACTATCTCTTCGGATTACTGGCAGAACTTTCTTGGGACCCTGGGGAGATTTTTCCTGGGGTTTTCTCTGGAACCTGCTCTTTCCCAACCCCATTTCTCCGAAAATCCCTCCTGCGATTTTCCTCACCTTGTCTCCTCCAGCTGGGACTCTTGTCGTAAATCCTGGTACTTTGTCCGATGTCAATTTCCTGAGTTTGCGAAACACCGCCAGTCTTACTCAGTCACACGGAGAACCGTTCCGCTGACTTTTCGACTGATCTCCGGTCTTCTTACCTGTTTTCTCTGGATCAGAAGGTAGATGGACTCCTGGAAGATGGTCTTTTCTCCTTTCTGAACCAACTGTGACGGATTTCCCTCCTCAAACTCCCTACAAGTCCCGGGTCCCATGTGTATTAGGAAAAAGCATCCGCTTCCCCCTTGACCGACCATGTCCCTCGCGGGATGGTGGAACTGCGATCGTGGTGTCCACACATGCTGCGTGACAGTATCATGTCTCACATACACATTTGGTCACACCCCACTCAACCACGCGATACTCACAGTTCCTTTTCCCACGTGGATTCTTCATGCACATCGATTTCCGAGTGGAAAAAAATGCACCTTGGGCTTGGAGATCTCCTGGATCTTGCCGAGTTTTCCGAGAATTGGGCCCGTTTTTATCCCTCTTTTGCTGTGGCTCTGGTTTCAGTTTGGTGATTTTTGATCAGCCTCGTGGACTCCAATCCCGCTCAGACTGCTGAAATCAGCGGGGCACCCTCCAGGCGGGAAGGGGTCCCGAACCCCAAATTCAAATCACGTCGGAGTCACCAGATGTGAAGAGCCTTGTGGACAGTTGGTTAGCTGAGAAAGGTCACGTCGACATAATATTGCTGGTCAAGCTAGAAGAGGACAAGCATAGGAGTCAGCAGTTAGTGTCCAATAACAGGCAAAGACATTGTGCCCTTGGTGCAACCACAGGACAGAGAAGAAGATCTTTAGCAGAAATATGAAGAATAGTTTCAATAAAATAAATACAAGAATGCAGAAGTAGGCGTAGTTAGCTGAAAAGTAACTAACCAATAGTGAGCTTGCCTTTGCAATATGTATAAGCTTCATTAACACCAATGAACTATCAATAAAGATTGAGACTTGCCAATCGCTCATATTGCATGCCACATTTCTCCCACCGATCCCAACAACCAGATTGCTATAAATGATCAAATTGTGAGCCAAAATTATCAAAACTTTAGCAAAGATTTATTAATTTGTCTGTGAGACTGAAGTTCAGTCTTTGAAACCACCACAGCCAAAGAGACAGCATCGAGCCTGGGATCGCCACTGGATGAACATGGATCTGAGCTCCCCAGTGTCAGAGGCCCCCCAGTTGACGCTCATGGCTTCGAGCAGTGAGTTCTTATACAGTTTATTCTGCCCCGAGGCAAAGATGACCAAATTTCCTTTTTCTCTTCACATGCACCGCTGTTGCTTTCCATGTGCAGAGGTGGACAAAAGCTTCGTCCAGGTGTGCAATTGGTGTTGATCGGCTTCTGAAGAGCCGTATATTCAGATGTATCAGGGTGGCCTTGCTGACTATCTTGATAGATGCAATAAGCAGGGCGATAATCACTTTTGGGTGGCTCCCGACAACTCAGGAAACAACGATCATCATCCTGGAAGCTTCTATTTTTATGTTAAGGTGTTGATCATTATCCTAACATGCGTCCGGGAACTAGTTGAATCTGAATAAGACAGCTGCTCCTGGCCGGGGTAGTCAAAAGACATGGTTTGGATTTCACAATATTTTATACCATACATCAATAGCATGAATTATCCCTACCGTATATTAAACTCCTGTGAGTGCTCCCGTGCCCAAGAGTTGGGCACTGAAGATCATCGCAACAATGGACAGGAGGATAAGGCTGCCAGGATTAAAATGTCTCAGGAGGGTCTGGACTGGCCACACAAGGGTGAGTTATTTCTGGACACTTCAAGTCATCAGTGAAAAGATGCAACCTTCAGATGGGCTCGTGATCAAGGGATGGATTTAACCATGGACACCATCTCCAGGTTATCCCTGACTATGTAACATGGGCTGAGATCAAGCAGGGCCCGGCCAGGCAGGCAAAGCCCCCGTGGTATGGAGATGATGGTGGGAATATCAGTCTGGGTTTGTAGTGGGAGTAGCAAATTGGAGAGCACCATTCTTCAACCACAACAGTCCTGTGAGAGCCAGCCCGGTCCCTGCAGTGCCCCAGCTCTGCTTCCCCCCAGCTGCTGGATAAGGAAGGGCAGAGCCATGGGGGAGGGAAATGCACAGGGACTCCTCCATGCCAGGCCAAAGCACAGTCAGTGGAGAAGGGACACAGGGATGGGCTGTTTGTGTGCTCTGCCATGACAGGAGGAGAGGCAGAGCTGCAGAGACACGCAGACCATGTGGATCCCTGCAGGAGCTGATCTCACACAGCAGCTCCCTGGCCTCTGCTGCTCACTGGTTGCTCTGGTTTGATGTTCCCTGAGGGTTACACCCAGCCCCACACACACCAGTGCTGGGTGCACACACACACCAGTCTCACCAGTGCCTGGGTCCCCAGAGGACACAGGACCTGATGATTTGTGGTCTCCATTCCAGTATGTGACACTTGGACATCCCTTGGCACCCAGAGCAGAGAGAGCTCTCTTGTCCCAGACAGTTCCTGGCAATGGAATGTTTAGGAAATGCCACAGGCTGTGGGGATCAGCTGTAGGGCATGGCCAGGGATGGGCACTGACCATCATGTTCACACATGACCAGCTCTTTCATCTCCTTTTCTCTGTCGATTCATGTTTGTTCTGCCACAAACCACCATGGTGCCACCCTTTCCCTTCCTGTGGTCCTTTCTGAGGCATTCCATGGGAAATCTTGTACATTCCCCAAATGTCCTTTGTGGATTTCTATCATGAACCTCAGACCTGATCCAGAACCCCCAATGTTCAGCTGGTGAAGTCATGCTGGAAAGCTCTGTCATTGATCCCCTTGGTGAGACTTTCATGAGGAGGTGTCAGAATGTTCCTTACATTATTTATCTTCTGTTTTTCAAATTGGGATAGCCCTGAAATATGAACTACTGCAGCCTTCTTGCTGTGTGAAAGCATTACTACCACTGGAACAGATGACCAAAACTCCTGACTCCTTGAACACTTTTTGGGATGGGGCATTCATTTGTATAGACAATCTGTTTACAAGTTGTCAACCTCACCACAAAATATTTCTTTCTTATATCAAATCTGAATTTCTCCTTGAGCATTTTAAAGGCAATGTCCCTTCCTCTGCCACTAGAGGCCTATAAAAATATTTCAGTTTTTCTTTTCATATTTTAATCTGAAAAGACCATGAAAGGACAAAAAAACTGCCCAAGATGGGATTTGGAGGCTTAAAGCACATGACCCAAAGAGCCTGATGGCCCTGGCCTCAGTGCTGTGAAAACTGAGAACACAGCAGGAGTAGCCTGAGAGGGCTTGGAGGGTGGTTTCAGAAGTGATAGAGTTCTTCTTCATTGTATGAAACAGCCTGAGAAAAAAATGATTCCACACAGATCACCTGTGGAGGTCCACACCAGGTCATGGAGAAAGGAATTTCCATCCCAGGGCAGGGCTGTGGTGCAACACATCTCCCAGAAGGAGTCTGGGTCACCCCAAGGCTTTGTGTGGCAGGCAGAAGCAGGCAGGAGGCAGAGCTGTCAGCAAAGGAAGGGTCCAGCCAGGTGGGGCAGCCGGGGGGATGCCGACAGCCTGCAGGGACAGAGACTCAGGGCAGGGACACTGTGGGACAGCCTGGGCTGCACAGGGCACAGGGATGGGCAGCAGCTGCAAGACAGCCCTGCCAGAGCCAACTTGGGCAGCACTTTGGCCATGGCTGCTGGGTCTGGGCCTGAGGCCATGAGGGGACAAGTGACCCTTGCAGGGCTGGGGCCTCATTGCCTCCTTGTCCCTGCTCAGCAGCCTGGCAGGGGCTGCCCCATGCTCCTGCCCTTGCCATTACACATCCCCACGTGCCAGTGCTCATCCCGGGAAGAGCCCTGAGCAAGGAGGGAGGGACAGGATCTGCCTGGCCAGGGGCTGGGGCTCAGGCCTTGGCCCTTTGCATTCCTGAAACACATCCAGCTTTGCTCAGCACCAGAGAGAGCTTGGCCTTGTTTGTCCCCAGCTGTCATCACTGCCTCCAGTGTTCTGCACTAACTGGAACTTGGGGACACTTTCTCAGTCGTGTTCCTCAGTGGGAACCATTAAAACTTCAAGAAGTTTCAGAGTTACAATTTAATTTTGAGTTCTTGAGAAGTTTTTGAGCATTCTCTCAGGGACTGAGTTTGATGTAAACAACACCAAATCCCCAAAAGGCTCATTAAAGTCCTTGTGGTGTGTCTGTGCTGCTGAGCTTTAAAGGAACTGCTCTTGCCAGGACCAGCTCCTCTCCCAGCCCAGCAGGGCTGAGGGCTCTGCCTGCAGGCACTGAGGGGACAGGAGCCAGGCAGACAGGCTGAAGGCAATCAGGATTGGGAAGACATTGAGCTGAGACTTCACCTGGGGAAAGATCTTCACAGCCGTGTGCATGGTGAGTGTGTGGGGGCAGGGCGACGTCCCATGTGCTCCTGGAGGGATCTCCTGAAGCCAGCACACCCCACAGCCTGGGGGATGTGTCAGGAGGACTCTCTCAGTTTCTCTGTGGCACAGGAGGAGCAGGAGGAGGATGTGCTGCAGAGTGGGGCTGCCCTGGGCACCGTCAGAGGAACAGGGCAGGACGGCTCCTGCTGCCAGGGACGGCTGCAGGGGCTGAGCTGGGGCTGCAGCCAGGGCATCCCAGGGCTGCTCCTGCAGCCCTCGGGGCTCTTGGCCAGCCCAGGGAATGTGCCACCTGCCAGGGGCAGCTCTCAGCCTGCCTGGCAGCACCCCATGGACGCTGCAGGGGAGAAGTTGGAGGGGGAAGGAGCCATCCCCACCAGGGCAGATTCCTCCTGCTGTGGAGATGGTGCTGCATGGCCAGGGCTGCTCTCAGCTTTCTCCTTAAGGGAAGGGAAGGGAAAGGGGCTGTCAGTTTTGGCTGTGTCACAGAGACTCCTGCACTGTCACCCTGGGCATCAGCAGATGGGCCTCAGATCTCCCTCAGAAAGTGCCTCCTCAGCCTCCTCTCCCTACAGACAGCAGCAGCAGCACCTTGGCTTGCAGCATGTCTGTTTTTCTGGCCTGCCCTTAAGGCCCTGCTGCCAGGGAGATGCCCCTGGGCAGTGCCCTGTGCTGGGAGGGGTCTGCAGGGCAGAGCTGAGCCACCAGGGCTGGGCTGGGCTCTGGCAGCACTGGCAGGGACAAGGCTTGGGTAAAGAGAAACTGTTCCCAGTAGGCACAACTCCAGGCAGCAGAGAGCCAGACCAACCCTTGGTATCCCATCCTGTCCAGCTGCGTAGGGAAAGATAGAAGGGCTTAGATAAATTGACTTTTAAACTGCAGTCTTTAAAAACTCCACTTATTTTTTGAAGCTCAGTTTATGTTGGATCACCCTGAACTACAGGGAGGTGGAATGGGCAAAGTGCACCTGTGTGGGGACCAGCAGGTCTGACTGCAATGGGGCAGAGGGAGCCCTGTTTTCCCTTTGGGCTTCCCCAGGGTTCAGGCTGAGAGCAGTGCATAAGGTGAATCAGTAACTCAGGAGCATAAACCCAAGCTCAAGAATAAACATATTGAGTGAAGTTTCCCCACAGGTAGAGAAGTAGTTTTGAGGGAATTCCTAAAATAACACTATAGGGTTGATTCCAAGAGCTTGGTCTCAGTTTTTGAATGTCTTGTTTCTACACTCCACAATGTCCAGAGTTAAGGAATGTCCAACAGCAGCTCCATCAGGCAACTTCCTCCTGCTGGCATTGGCAGACACACGGCAGCTGCAGCTCCTGCACTTCTGCCTCTTGCTGGGCATCTCCCTGGCTGCCTTCCTGGGCAACGGCCTCATCATCAGCGCCATAGCCTGCGGCCACCACCTGCACACACCCATGTTCTTCTTCCTGCTCAACCTGGCCCTCAGCGACCTGGGCATGATCTGCACCACTGTCCCCAAAGCCATGCACAATTCCCTCTGGGACACCAGGAACATCTCCTACACTGGATGTGCTGCACAGCTCTTTTTTTGTGTGTTTTTCATGTCATTTGAGCTTGCCCTCCTGACCATCATGTGCTACGACCGCTACGTGTCCATCTGCAAACCCCTGCACTACGGGACCCTCCTGGGCAGAAGAGCTTGTGCCCACATGGCAGCAGCTGCCTGGGTCAGTGCCTTTCTCTATGCTCTGCTGCACACAGCCAATACATTTTCCCTGCCCCTGTGCAATGGCAATGCCCTGGGCCAGTTCTTCTGTGAAATCCCCGCAATTCTCAAGCTCTCCTGCTCAAATTCCTACATCAGGGAAATTAGAATCATTGTGTTTTCCATTTTCTTAGTATTTGGCTGTTTTGTGTTTATTGTTTTCTCCTATGTGCAGATCTTCAGGGCTGTGCTGAGAATCCCCTCTGAGCAGGGATGGCACAAAGCCTTTTCCACCTGCCTCCCTCACCTGGCCGTGGTCTCCCTGTTCCTCAGCACTGCAGCCTTTGCCTACCTGAAGCCCCCCTCCATCTCCTCCCCATCCCTGGATCTGGCCCTGTCAATTCTGTACTCGGTGGTGCCTCCAGCCCTGAACCCCCTCATCTACAGCTTGAGGAACCAGGAGCTCAAGGCTGCAGTGTGGACACTGATGACTTGATGCTTTCAGAAACGTTAAACTGCTGGCCTGTTTCTGCCAATCACTTGTAATAAAAGTAACCTTCAATACTTCTTGTTAGTTTCATTTTGGAGGTTCTTTATCTTTTTTTAATTTAAAATATTGTCTACAAAGAGATATCATTGTTTGTGCCACTTCTCATTTTCTTTCCCTTTTCCTTTACTGTGACCCACAGCCTATTTCTATGAGGAGCTGTGCTCTCAGTGGCTGTAAAGGAACGAAAGGGTCTCCCAGCAGAGTTTTCTGCAGAGATGCCCCTTTTGTTGCCTTCTCTGGAGCTGCAGCAGCAATGTCTGTGTGCAGAGCAGGGGGCAGATCAGTGCTGGCCCAGCAGCTGTGCCCAGCAGCAGCAGCACTTGATGTTGCCAGTGCTGCTGCCGTGGCCCTGCCCCACTGCCCTGGTGGCCCTGGTGTTGCTGCAGGGCCTGAGTGCTCTCGGGGCCGGGCACAGCCCTGGGGGTGGCAGTGCCGGGGCTGCAGCAGGGACAGGCCATGGGCACTGCTGGGGCAGCGCTGACGCCTCAGCCCAGGGCCTGGGGGCTCCAGGCTCCTTGCCCAGGCTCTCTCAAGAATACGGCCAGGCCAATGCACAGCACAGAAAACCCCCGTGAGCAGCCCCAAGCTGGCCATGGGCAGGCTGGGGGAAAACAGCATGGCTGGGGCTCTGCAAGGGCCCTGGGGGAGACGGGAAGGAGCAGCGGAGCAGGGGCTGATCCATCCCCAATGTGCTGGACAGCCCAGGGCAGTGTCCCAGAGCATCCTCATGGAGCTGCCAACAACATCCCCCCTCTGCAGCCCTGGCCTCTCCCCTAGCTCACACAGGTGCCCCATCCTTGCAGGCACAGACACGGCAGCACTGGCTCAGCAGCCCCTGTTTGCATTGCACACAGCAGAGGGAGCATCCCCATGCTGTTGCTGTGGGGACATGAACCTGAGAGAGCACAAATGCCATCAGCCCTGGGGCCTGCAGGGGATGGGGGACACCAGGTAAACCACTCAGCTTTGTCCTGGCCTCTGCAGTCAGCCAGAAAGTTTGCTCCCATCAGATGGGAGTTTCCTGTGCCACTGCAGACGCTGCTGCTCAGAGCCAGGGCTGCCTGGCAGCCACCCCCAAACTGCCCTGAGCATTTCCTTGGCTTCACCTTTGTTTTCTTTACTCTTCCCAGGTACAAATTTCTTCCAGTTACTCACCCCTTTTCCCTGCCCTGCAAACAGCGCATCCCTGTTTGCCCTTTCCTTTCTGGCCCCACTCCCCATTGCAGCTCCTGACCTGGCACCATGGGAATGTCCCTTGGGCAGCAGGATCATCCTTCAAGTGCTGCAGGAATTGTCTGCAGGCTCCTGCAGTGCCTGGTGCTGCTCCCTTGCCAGAGGCACCCCAGGCCAGGGGGGCACATCTGGGCTGCTGTGTCTGGCTCTGGGGCTCCCTGTTCTGGGCAGTGAGGAGGAGCTGCAGAGGCTCTGCAGGACTGACAGGATGGGCTTTGGGGCTGGCAGGAGAAGCTGAGGGACCTGGGCTGCTGGAGCTTCTGCAGAGGAGGCCCAGGGCTCATCCTGCAACTGCTCCAAGGGTGGTTTCAGAGAGTCCCAGAATCAGCAAGGTTGGAAAAGACCTTGGAGATCATCAAGTCCAGCCTTGGCCAGACACGGCCTTGTCTCCCCTGAGTCCCCTCCTCTCCAGGATAAAAAAACCCCAGCTCCCTCAGCCACTCCTCACAGGACTTGTGTTCCAGACCCCTCATCAGCCTTGCTGCCCTTCTCTGGACACACTCCACCCCCTCCATGGCCTTCCTAAATTGGGAGCCCAGAACTGGACACAGCACTCGTGGTGTGGCCCAACCAGTGCTGAGCACAGGGGAAGAATCCCAGCCCTGCTCCTGCTGGCCATACCATTCCTGATCCAGGCCAGGAGCCATTGGCCTTCTTGCCCACCTGGGCACACTGCTGGCTCATCTTAAGCCTGCTGTCCATCAGTCCCAGCAGGTCCCTTTCTGCCTGGCTGCTCTCCAGCCACTCTGTCCCCAGCCTGTAGCACTGCAGGGGTTTTTGTGGCCAAATTGCAGGACCTGGCACTTAGACTTGTTCAACCTCACCTTGTTGGATTTGGGCTCTGGATCCAGCCTGTCCAGGGCCCTGTGCAGAGCACTCCTATGCTCCCTCAGATCAACACTCATACCTGTTTTGTGTCATCTGTAAAGATGATCTGGTTCCATGGGGCCCCTCAGTGTCACAATGGCCTCTTGGTTACACCAGGCCCTGCACTGTCACAATGGTCTCCTTGGTTCCTTGGGGCCCCAAATTGTGAAAATCGACTCCTTGGTTCTATGGGGCTTCACACTGTCACAGTGTTCTCGTTGGTGCTGCAGTTCCACAGTGGCCCCTTGGTTCCATGGGGCCCCAAGGTGTCACAATGGTCCCATGGTCACATGAGGTCCCACACTGTCACCATGGCCTCTGTGGTTCCACAAGTCTTCTCAGTGACACAATGGACTCCTTGTTTCCATGAGGCCACACAGTTTCACAACTTTCTTCCAGATTCCTTGAGGCCCCATCATGTCACAGTGGTCCCTTGGTTACACAGGATACTGCAGTATCACAATGTCCCCTTGGTTCCATGAGGCCCCGCAGTGTCAGAATGGCCCCTTGGTTCTGCTGGGCTTTGGAGTCCCCCAATGCTCTCCTTTGTTTTGCAGTGTCAAAATGGTGAAACCCCTTGGTTACCCAAGGCTCTGCAGTGTCACAATGGCCTCTGTGGTTCCACGAGGACCCAGAGTGTCACGGTGCACTCCCTGCTTCCATTTGGCCTCACAGCACAACAGTGGACCCCTGGTTCTATGGGGCTGCAGGGTTTCACCATGGTCCTCTCAGTTCCACGAGGCCCTGCAGTGTCACAATGGCCCCAGAGTGTCCCAATTATCACAGAGTGACAGAATCAAATAGGCTGGAAAAGACCTTTGGGATCATCAAGCCCAACCAATGCCCTAATACTGCCTTGACACCCAGACCATGCCACTAAGTGCCACTGGAGAGGGACAGTGACTCTGCCACCTCCCCTCTGGCCAGCCCATTCCAATGCCCACTCACTCTTTCTGTGAATAACTTTTTCCTATTGCCCAGCCTGAACCTCCTCTGGTGCAGCTTAAGGCTGTGTCTTCTTGTCCTGCCCTCCAGCAGATCCACACTCGATCCCTCACCCAGATCATCAGTGAAGATATTAAACAGGACTGGGCCCAGCACAGACCCCAGGGGACACCACCAGTGCCTGGACACCAGCTGGGTGCAGCACCATCCCCACCACTCTCTGGGCCCAGCCTCCAGCCAGCTCTTAAATCTCCCAGTTCCCAGGAGACAACTGCCCAAGCCATGGGCTGCAGCTTTTCCAGGGAATGCTGTCAGAGACAGTGTCAAAGGCTTTGCTGAAGTCCAGGTACACAACGTTCACAGCCTTTCCCTCATCCACGGGTGAGTCACCTGGTCTTAAAAGGAGACCAGGTTGGTCAGGCAGGACCTGCCACCCCTAAATCCACGCTGGCTGGTTCTGATCCCTCGGCCATCCTGTGGGTGCCCTGTGATGGCACTCAAGGTGATCTGTTCCATAACCTTGCCAGGCACCCAGGTCAGGCTGACAGGCCTGGAGTTCCCCAGATCCTCCTTCAAGCCCTTCTTGGGGATGGGCTCACATTGGCACCTCCAGTCCTCTGGGACCTCCCTGCTGAGCCAACACTGATGGTAAATGATGGAGAACAGCTTGGGGAGCTCATCCACAGCTCCCTCATCCCCCTGGGATGGATCCCATCTGATCCTATACAACTGTGGGCATCTGAGTGGCTCATCAGGTCACCAACTGCTTCCTCCTGGATTCCAGGGGGCTGTTCTGCTCCCTTTCCTCATCTACCAGCTCAGAAGAATACTTGTCCTGAGGACAACCTGTTCTAATATTGAACATTGAGACAGACAAGATGTTAAACAGTTCAGCCTTTTCTTTAGTTTCTCTCTTCTCCACTGCATCCAATAAAGAGTAGAAGTTCTCTTTTTCTGGTGTTTTGCTACTAATTTATTTATAGAAACATTTCCCATTATTTTCCACAGAAGTGGCCAGATTAAGCTCTACTTGAGCTTTCACCTCTTTCCTTTTCTTTCTGCATAACCTAACAACATCCTTAAATACTTTTTAGCCGCCTGTTTGTCTTTTCAAAATGATGCATCCTCTTTTTTTCCCTTAAGTTCATACCAAAGATCCATGGACAGCCAGGCCAGTCATTTTCCTCACTAGCTCATCTTTTGCCACACTGGGACAGGCTGCTCCTTCCCCCTTAAGATTACTTTGTTGAAATGTGTCCATCCTTCCTGGACCCCTTTGTTTTTAAGGGCTGTTTATTTTTAAAAAAAAATCTGTACCTGATTTGGTATTCCACAAATCTGCATTCTAAATAGGCCAAACCTGCCCTTCCTAATTAAAGTGCAGAAATTTTGTTGCTGCCCCTCCTTCTCTCACAGAACATTGAAAACTTGATTATTTCATGGTCACTGTGCCCCAGGCAGCCTCCGAGCCCCACATCCGCCATCAGCCCTTCTCTGTTTGTGAACAGCAGCAGACAGAGCTGTCCTTGGCAGTGGGAGTGTTACCAAAAATTCAGTAAAACAGAAAACTCCTTAACACCAATGCAGCATTAAAAAGCAGCATTATTTATTCAGGGGGATGCACGGGGGACAGCTCCTCCCAAAGCCCTGCAGGCTGAGTAAAGGAAAGTTTCTGTTTATATTCTGTATTTTGCATACATATTCATTAATTGTCCCAGACTAAATATACATCTGATAATCATTTTCCTCAAATCATTAATGTATTTCCCCTCCTCTGTTCTCCTGGGGGTCTCTCTGCTGGTCCCTGGTGGTTGTGGACCCCAATGTTCCAGTGGGCCTGGCTGAGCTGGCAGGACACTGAGGCTGCTGAACTTCCAGTTCCCCTTCTCACACAATGGGCATTGTGTGGTTTCCACAGGCCTGGGGTTGTGGAGAACAAGCTCCAGGTGTCAGCTCAGCTGGTGGAGACAATTTCTCATCTGGTTAGATGAGGTCACAGAGTGGGCTGTGACATCACAGAGCAGACTGTGACATCCCAGAGGGGCTGTGTGACATTAGAGAATGGTCTGTGACATCACAGAGAAGGTTGCGACATCAAAGGGAAGAGGTCTGACATCACAGTGCATACAATGACATCACAGACTCTGGTATGACATCAGAGAGCAGCTGTGTGACATCAGAGAGCCATCTGTGACATCACAGAGAAGGCTGTAACATCACAGAGCAGGCTGTGACATCCCAGAGGGGCTGTGTGACATCCCAGCAGGGCTGTCTCAGGTCACTGGGTTGGTCACTCTGCCCCAGCTCCCCCTCACAGTTTCTCCCAACAAGTCCAAAGCTGTTCATGCCCAGCAGGGTCCCTGTCCCCCGGGATCCCCCCGGCCCACCTGGAGCCACAGCCTCCACCAAAGGATGTTCCACAGGATCCACCCCAGAGCCTGACATGGGACAAGGGGCCAGGGCTGTATGACCAGGACATCAAGGACGGGGATTATCCAGGTCACTGTGGCTGGGTTTGGGTCCCCAGGACAGGAAAGATGTCTGGCAGCTGGAGCAGGGTCTGGGAAGGGCCTCCAAGGTGGGGCTGGAGCCCTTGGGCTGTGAGCAGAGGCTGAGGGAGCTGGGCTGGTCCGGCCTGGAGCAGGGAAGGCTGAGGGGCTCCTCATCCCAGCCTGGCAGTGCCAGCGAGGAGGGGACGGAGAACACAGAGCCAGGCTCTTCACAGGGGGCTGGGGGGACACAAAAGCCAGTGGGTGGGAGGGGAAAGAGGGGAGATCAGCCAGGACACGAGGAGATTAAATGAGTCAGGCTGGTTTCAGCATTTCTTCAGCAACAAAAGAACCTGACCTCCCTTTTCCATCCACCACTGACAGTTTTGCAAATCAGGAACTGTTGGAGCTCTTTTGCCCCTACTTCTGGACAAGCATCCTGATACAAGAACTTAATTGTGTTTATATCTATCACAGAATCACATTTGTCTGACATTAATTTTAGTATGGAAATCACCTGTGGATGGTGCCCTCACCAGATACTTCTGGGACGTTGCACATAGCTCAGGGAAGAGCGTGATTGTTATTAAATTGTGTCCTTTTCAACCATGGTCTGTTGGCCATGAAGAGAAACTTTCTGTGCCTCTGAGTCTCACCAGTTCCTGACCCCCAAAGGACACAAACCTGATGAGTTGTGGTTCCCACTCCAGTGGTGGCATCTGCACCTCCCTCTATTTCCAGAGCAGAGCTCCCTTGTCCCAGAAAGTCCCTGGCAGTGCAGAGATGAAGGAAACAGGACAGACCTTTTGGATCAGGGGCAGGGCACAGCCAGGGATTTGGGGTGGTTGTGAGCCCAGGGCAGGACCCGGCCCCTGGCCTTGGTGAACCTCATCCCATTGTCCTGGGCCCATGGATGGCTCCAGCCTGTCCAGATCCCTCTGCAGAGCTTCCTGCCCCTCCAGCACAGCCACACTGCCACCCAGGCTGGGGTCACCTGGAAACTGACTAAAGGTGCCCTCGATGGCCTCATCCAGATCAGCAATAAAGAGATTTCACTGACCTGTCCAAAATCCTGAGCCCTGGGGACACCCCTGGACGTGACTCCATTCCTCAGCTGCTCTGACTGCCAGGGATCGAATGAGGGAAATGGTGGTATGATAAATGAATATGATTCATGCTAACAACTGTAACTATATCGATATTTTAGAAAAAAGTAATAGAGGAAAAGAATATGTAATTAGTGTCACAAAACAGATGTTTTCGGATGTTCATGAGATTATAGGATCCAGGATGTAGATTGTAATAAGTAACATCCCAAAACAGAGTAGGCCTTGGGATAATTAGAGAATCAACCTTGAAATAAACAGAATTGAAATGATTTCAGGTGCCTGTGAAATAAAAAGGCTTTCTTTTGGAATATAATGCCGGCTTCTATAACACACGACTTGGGGCGCATCTGCAACATGTGGGGTTGTTCAAAGAATAGTGACAATGAGGAGAAGCCTCCATTGGATTGACCACCAAAGAGCCAAAAGACCCCTTAGCAACAGTGGGAGCATGAACTGTGCAGTACAGTGACATAGATTACAAGAATCAAAAACAGGAAGAGATTTATGGGAAAATATTGATGAATCTGTACTAGCATACAGTATATAAATATGTGTTTGGATTCCTGTGCTTTTTGTACAGGAGGGTGAGAGAAACCCTCCCCATATCCTGATTGATCAGTTTTGCTTATGCTTTATCAGAACCACTGAGAAATTTTTTTGTATCTGTTTGACTTTATTTGATTGTAGTATTTTACATAAAATTGCTGCTCAATTAAAATTGCTGCTAAATTCAACTTTGTTGTTTATTGAATTAGAATGTAGAAATTCTTTCGTAACAGTGGGAAAGATGAAGGGACAAAGTGTTATTGATAGCAATAAAAGGTGTGTATTTTCATATCTATTCTGACAGCATTAGAAGGTGCTTGGGGTCAGTATAAACTGGACATTGCAGATACCAATCTATAAAGAGGAAAAGAGAACTTAACAAGATAAAACAATTCTCTCCTAATTGTTTTCACTACAGTATATTCACTTTGCATACACTTCAGAAATCTGTCTAATTAAGCACAAAAGAATTTAGAACTTAAATTATTCTCAGGGGCTTTTCTTGTTTGGGCATTTTGAACAAATGTTTATGAGCCTTTGTCAGTGAATTCCTGAACTGAAGAGCTCCAGAAAGAAGAGGCCTCTGGAGTATTAAAATTCATCAGCAAACTCCAAGTGGCTGAGGATCCATCCCCATCAGAGCAGCAATGAACAGAAATGGGCACAGCTTGGTGACTGCCCCAGCTTTGGCATGGGTCCTGGGCGTGGAGCAGGAGCAGCTCTTGAGGGCCCCAAGACCGGGGCTCTTGTGCTGCCCTGGGCAGATGGGATGGCAGCAGGGGCTGCAGAGCTCTCAGCACCTCAGCCCAAGGGGAGCAGGGCAGCCAGGGAGCCTCCTTTGGCCCTGGCCAAGCACCTTCCCCCATGGCTGGGGCTGAGTCCTGTGGCAGCTGCAGCTGCTGCTGTGCCCTTGCCAGGGGCTGAGGCCGTGGGGCAGTGGCCAGAGCAGCCTGGCCTGAGCAGAGCTGTGGGGCCAGAGCTGGCTGGACTGGGCTGGGGAGAGGCCCTTGGTGCTGCCCAGAGCTCAGGGCAGCTGGCAGAGCTTGCAGGGAGCTGGGCTGGGCTCAGAGAGCCTGACCCAGAAACCATCAGTGTCCATCTCAGCCTGGCTGAGCGTGCAGGGGCGGGACTCAGGCCAGGCCTTGTGGGGCAGGGCCAGCGCCTGTGCAAGGCATTGCAAACAGGCAAGTGGCCCAGAGAGGAGGCTGCTCTGTGCCCTTGGGGGCATGGACAGAGCAGGGAGGGGGCCCAGGACATTTGTCGGTGCCAGCCTCTGTGCCTAGCTCTAGGCAGCCCTGTCTGCTGAGCCCAGCTTTGGCCTGGGCTGAGTTTGGCTGTGGCCCAGCTCCATCCTCCTGCAGGGCTCAGGGTCTGTTCCTGGCCATGGCCAGCCCTGGCTGCCTCTCTGCTGGCCCAGAGGCCGGCAGAGCCCGGGGCAGGGCTGTCTGTGCAGTCCCACAGGTGCCACGGGCTCTGCAGGAGATGGCAGAGGCTGCCCAGCAGGGAGGCCATGGGGCACAGAGCCCCAAGGCTGCTGTGGGCACCACGGCACAGGGGCCGTTCCCAGCCGCAATGCTCCTGGCCTGGGCTGGGCCTGCACAGGGGCTGGGCCACCATGGCTGTGCCAGCACAGGGCCACAAAGGGGCCACGCAGTCGCTGCCAGGGCTGACAGCAAGGCCAGGCACACACAAGCAATTGCTGAGCATGGCCTGCGCTGGCCAGGCCTGACTGTGCCAAAGGCAGAGCTCAGCTGCCCTTGGGGGCTGCAGCAACAGTCCAGAGCCCAAAGAGCCACCATGGCTGTGCTGGAGACCAAGGCTGCAGGAGGGAAACACAGGGCTGCCGTGGGATGGGGAGGGCATTGAATTCCAGCACACACCTCAGCTCTCTGATGATCCTGGCACCATGCTGGGGCCTGTTTCAGACTGGAGCAGAGCAGATGTTGATGGGACAGGAGCCCTGCAGGGCTGTCAGGGACCTGCAGCTTGCAAGGTGCTCTGCTCTCCCTCAGGTGCTCTCGAAGAGATCCAATCCCAGCTGGGCACCTCAGGGCACAACTGGCACAACCTGTTCACGGGCACACAACTGATGTCTGCCTGGAAAGTGACACAGGTGTTAATACCTGTTAGTTTCACAGAATCACAGAATTTCTAGGTTGGAAGAGACCTTTAAGATCATCGAGTCCAACCCATGTTCTAACACCTCAACTAGATCATGGCACCAAGTGCCACATCCAGTCTTCCCTTAAACACATGGAGGGATGGTGACTCCATCACCTCCCTGGGTCGATGATTCCAGTATTTGACCATTCTTTCTGTGAAAAACTTCCTCCCTAATTCTAGCCTATATCTCCCTTGGTGCAGCTTGAGACTGTATCCTCTTGTTCTGTCTGTTGTTGCCCGGAGAAAGAGACCGACCCCCAGCTCACCACAGCCATCCTTCAGGAAGTTGAAGAGGGTGATAAGGTCACCTCTGAATCTCCTTTTCTCCAGGCTGAACAACCTCAGCTCCCTCAGTCGTTCTTCATACAGCTTGTGCTCCAAGCCCCTCACCAGCCTCGTTGCTCTCCTTTGGACACGCTCAAGCATCTCAACGTCCCTCCTAAACTGAGGGGCCCAGAGCTGGACGCCATACTCAAGGTGTGGCCTCACCAGTGCCATGTACAGGGGAAGAATGACCTCCCTGCTCCTGCTGGCCACACTATTCCTGATGCTGGCCAGGATGCCTGTGGCCTTCCTGGCCACCTGTGCACACTGCTGGCTCATGTTCAGCCGACAGTCAACCAGCACCTCCAGGTCCCTTTCCGCCTGAGCACTGTCCAGCCACACCGTTCCTAGCTTATAATGTTGCAGGGGGTTATTGTGGCCAAAGTGCAAGACTTGGCACTTTGACTCATTGCACTTCATCCCATTAGATTCTGCCCATCCATCCAACCATTCCAAGTCCCTCTGCAAAGCCCTCCATCCCTCTAACACATAGACATATGCTCCCACCTTAGTATCATCTGCAAATTTGCTAACGAAAGACTCTAATTTCATTACATACAAACAAATCTTTATTATCTGGGTCATTTGAGTACTGTTTAGAAATGGCAGAGTTTTCCCACCAGGAACAGGAATTTCCTGGAGGTGTACAGATGGCCAGAGGAAAAATACTGATCTTCCCTTCTACTGGTGTCACCAATATTCTGTTTATTCTGTCTCTTTTCCTTCAGGTGTTTTCAGCTCTTCTGTTGAAATGGCCATGTCTAAGGACATCTCTTCTTTTACACCAGGTGGATCTATGTACTTGTACTGCTCTCTGATTTCATCCTCTAGATGCTCTCTGGTCATTCAAGGGCCTCTCAACTGACTGGCTTCATGCTTTGAGCTGGAAGAAATTGCCCAATATTTCTGAAGTTCAAATAAATATATAATAAATATAATTTTAATTGTGTTTTCATCTATCACAGAATTACCTTATGTCTTTGTCTAAAACTGTTCCTGTACAGGAATCCCTTGGGGATGGGACACATGTCAGAGGCTGCAGGGACATCACAGAGAGCTGTGATGGTTGTTAAACTGTCCAAATTATCAACTTGTGTTTGTTGGCAAGAAACCTTTCTGTGCCTCTGAGTGTCACCAGGCCCTGAGCCCAAAGGACACAAACCTGATGAGTTGTGGTTCCCACTGCAGGGGCTGCACTTGGACCTTGGCTCTGCACAGGAGAGCTCTTCATCCCCTTTCTCTCTTTTCCTCCCACTGGCCATGGAGGGAGCGCCTGACTTCAGTGTGTGACTCGTGTGTGCAAAGAGCAATTCTGGGCAGAATCAGGGCAGGAAGGGTTTGGGGGACCTTGGGATCTGTGCTGGGCACAGAAGGTGTTTTCCATGTCTCTGAGACTCTCTGCTGTGGAAATATCCAGCAGTGGAATGACTTTTGCCTTTGATGGTGCTGAGCCTTCCCTTGGCTTTGTTGGCTGACAAGAAATGAACATCCCTCTGTGTCTCGGTCAGCTCCTTCTCCAAGGAGAACAGGTGGGAGTTGGAGCCAAGGAGCTGAAAGCTGCAGGTGCAGCCTGGGCTGGAGGGAGCTCAGATTTGCACAAGGCTGCTCTGAGTGCCAGACCTTGGATAGGGGAAATGATGGGGTGGGAGTATGGACTGAGTCTGACTGATTGTCAGCCATGAAGGGTCATGATTTTCATATATATTCAAACTGCATGAGGAGGTACATGGATTCAGTGTCAATTGGAGATTGCTATTCACAGAGGAAACAAGAAAAAACCTAAACAGGACCTAAAAAATCTTTTCTCACTGTCTTTTAAAATAGATCATATTCAGTTGAATGCACTTCTGAAATCTCTCTTATTAACCACACAAGATTTAGAAACTGAAGTCAAATTATCCCAAGAGGCTTGGCTTGTTAAGTTGTTCTGAATGTTAATGAGCCCTGGGACACTGAATTCCTGCACTGAAGAGCTGAAGGCTGAACAAGCCTCTGGAGCAGGAAAATTCAGCAGCAGCCTCCAAGGTGCTGAGGATGTCAGCAGCCCCCACTGAGGCCATCCCTGCCCAGAGACCGTGGGGGAATGGGCAGACAAGGAGAGCGTCCCTGGGGCTGGGGCAGCACAACTCAGAGGCACCAGTGGCTCCAGCTGGGAAATGGAGTGTGGAATGTGGCTGGGAAAGCCCTGCCTGGGCTGGGCCAAGCAGGACACACAAGCCCTGACCCCCATCTCCAAAACAATTCTCTCAAACAAGGCGCCCTTGATGCCTCAGGCTCCCCCTGGCACAGCTCCCAGCACGGCACTCTGCCCTTGTGCCCGAGCTCTTCCCTGTGCTGGGGCTGGCCTGGGGCTTTTCCTGCAGCGGGACCTGCCCTGCTCATGGCACAGGAAAGGCAGTTCCTGCTGGAGCTGGAGGCTCTGCCTGCAATGGGCTCCAACAACTCCAGCAAGGCCCTGTTTGCAAAGCCCCCAGTGGGAAATGAAGGAGGGAGGTCATGCTGCTTTTGGGGTGAATCATGGTGAAACCAGCCTGACTCTTCCATCCCAAATGTCAGTTTCCTCAGAGGGAATTGAAGATGTGGCAGCTGGAAAAATCCCCTGAGAAAGGAACAACCAAGTGACACCACTGAGAGCTTCTGCAGAGCTGCTGAGCTGGCCCAGCCTGGGCACATCTGACCGACAGGGCAGCACCTCAGACTGGAAAAGCCACGTCCCAAATTTTAACGGCAGCGTCTCCCGACATTTCCCTTCTTGGGGGAGGTGGGGATTCCTCCCTGCAGTGGGGACACCCCTCAAGGTCACTGCTCTTGGCTGAGCCAAAGGGACTTGCCCACAGTCAATGGTCTGTAGGAGTGACATCAATCTCTGCTTAATTTCAGATTTTGCTTTAATACAGTTCCTTTGAAATAATTTCTTAGTGCTCTATATAATATATTATACATCTCTTAAATCATGGTTAAATATTTCTGATTTAGACAATTTTCTCTAATAATTACCATAATTAGGTATGGTTTGCCATCCCTAATCCCGTGGGACAAATTCTACAAAGGTTTATTTCCTACTTTATCATTCTTACACACAAACTCTTGAAAAGTCTGCAGCTGGGATTGGAAACATCTGCTCCAATGTGGCTCTCCCAGAAGGAGTTTAGAAAGCCTGGACATCCTTGGGGGTATTTGGGGATCTGTGGGGGCTATTGGGGCTCCTTTCTGCACCTCGTGACCCAACAGGAACTTCTGTAATAGACTTTGACTGAAGCTACCACTGTGCCCATGACAGGAACCCCTGTGAGTGTCTGGGACATCCCGGCTCTTTGGCAGCCTGGGGACTCCTGGGATGTCACCATGGAGCCCCTGTGAGTGCCTGTGACAGATCGGTGCCATTGCAGCCCAATGTCCCCTGGGATGTCACCGCGGAATGGCTGTGACTGCCTCTGACCACAGGGCTCTTTACCATCCCCAGAAAGCCCTGGGAGGTCTCCATGGAGCCCCAGTCTGTGCCTGTGACACTCCAGCTCTGGAACAGCCTGGAGACTCCTGGAAAGTCCCCATGGAACCCCTCTGAGGGCCTGAGACAAATCTGATCCTTAACAGGCAACCATCACCAGCCTCCTGTTGTTCTGTTCAGTTTCCACAGCAACCATTACCAGGACCCTGTTGCTATGGTCAGTTTCCATGGCAACCATCACAGCCCACTGTTGCTATGGTTGGTTCACATAGCAACCATCATCAGCCCCCTGTTGCTATGGTCAGTTTCCACGCCAGCTCCATGGAGATCCCATGCCAGTGGTGGTTGCCATGGACACCAGCTCAGGCCTGCAGCCAGAGCCCATTGCCATGGCAACCACTGGCAGCCCCATCCCCAGGCTCATGGGATCCCAGAGCAACAGAATTGGCTGAGCTGGGAGGGACCCATCAGGATCCTCCAGTCCAACTGCTGGCCCTGCACAGGACACCCCAACAATGCCAGCCTGGGCCTGGCAGTGCTGTCCAAACACTGCTGGAGCTCAGAGAGCCCTGGAGCTGGGACCCTTCCCTGGGGAGCCTGGGCAGGGCCCCAGCAGCCTCTGGGCAAAAACCTTTTCCTGACATCCAACCTGAGCCTGCCTCGACTCAGCTGCAGCCGTTCCCTCCACTCCTGTCCTTGGGCACCAGAGGGAAGAGGTTCCCACAGCCCCAGAGAGGGACCCGCTCCCAAGGCTGTTGCCATGGCCACCAGGGCTGGGACCAGCTGGGATGCTCGGTTTCTACGGGCCAGGGTTCAGGAATGGGATTCCCCATATTCCTGCCCCCGCTAAAACTGCACTGCCCTCACTGCCCTCTCACCTCCCATGGAAAGCACAAAAGGCAAAGATCCTGGGCTGGGATAAGAACAATTTATTGGGAACAGCAATGAGATAAGGAACAAACAGAAATAATATTGATAACAGAAGGGATAAGAAAAACTGTTTACAGGGAAAACTAATACATCAACAACAGGCTCTTCCTGGCCATGCATTTCCCCTGCCTGGAAAGGACACCCTTCTCCTCAGAGGGAGAGAGAGAGTGTCCCTGTCCTGCCCCTGGCAATGACCTGAGGTGGGAGTAAATGTAATGACACGGCCATGGCCAGACCCTCATGTTCTTCCATCCCACATCATGTCTTTGGCAAGGGCAGGAAATGGGTCTTCCCAGATGGATCACAGGGAAAATGGATCACCAGGGCTGTTCCCAATGTGGGCCCTCCAATGGAGGATGAAGCTGGAGTGGTGCATGAAGCTGTTCCTGCGTTTGTAGCATTTGCAAGGCTTCCCTTACCGGTGCCTCCGTTGGTGTCTGGTCAAGGCAGAGCTGGTGGTGAAGCTCTTCCCACACTGGGGACACTCGTAGGGCCTCTCCCCAGTGTGGATGCGCCGGTGGGTGATGAGGGTGGAGGTTTGCTTGAAGCCCTTCCCACAGTCAGGGCAGCGGAAGGGCCTCCCCCCTGTGTGAATCCGCTCATGCAGGCGGAGATTTGAGCTGGTCTGAAACCTCTTCCCACATGTGGGGCACTCGTAGGGCCTCTCCCCAGTGTGGATGCGTCGGTGGGTGACGAGGTGGGAGCTGCAGCTGAAGCCCTTCCCACATTCCCCACATTCGTAGGGCCTCTCCCCAGTGTGGATGCGTCGGTGGGTGACGAGGTGGGAGCTGCAGCTGAAGCCCTTCCCACATTCCCCACATTCGTAGGGCCTCTCCCCAGTGTGGATGTGTTGGTGCCCGATGAGGGCAGATCTGCAGCTGAAGCCCTTCCCACATTCCCCACATTCGTAGGGCCATTCCCCAGTGTGGATCATCTGGTGGCGGATCAGGGTGCTGCTCTGTCTGAAGCTCTTCCCACACTCCAAGCACTTGTGGGGCTTCTCCTTATCATGAAGCTGCTCCTGGGCCATCAGCTCCAAGAACTGGCTGAAGCTCTGTCCACCGTCCTGGCTCTGGGTAAGTCTTTCCTCCTCAGAGCACCCTGGGCTGGGTTTGGAGCCCCTCTTCCTGCAGGATCTCTGGGGATTTTCCTCCCCATTAGAATTCTGCACTGTGGAGTCAATCAAAACAGCCTCTTCCATGAGGTTCTGCCAAGGAGATTTTTCCTCCCTGGTCTCCATCATCAGCTTTTTGTCTGGGGAAGGAAGGAGAAGGAGAAGATGGGATTTTCCTCCATTCCAGAAGGAAGGGGAAGGAGATCCCCCCAGTGCATCCCTGGCAGGACGGTCTTGGCACCAGGGTTGTCCTGAAGCCGGGGGCTGTGCTGGGCTGGGAGATGGAGCAGGAGAGAGGGGGAAAGGGGCACTGACTTCCTCCTCACCTGCCTGGGTATCCCAGGGCTCCTTCCTCTTCCTCGCAGCCTCCTCCTCCATCCAATCAAGGTTTGGGAATGGGAAAACCTGTTCTGAGAAGAAAACAAAGGGTGTGCACATTGTCTTTTGTTCCGGGATCTGTGTTGGGCTGGGAGATGGAGCGGGAGAGAGGGGGAAAGGGGCACTGACTTCCTCCTCACCTGCCTGGGTATCCCAGGGCTCCTTCCTCTTCCTCGCAGCCTCCTCCTTCATCCAATCAAGGTTTGGGGATGGGAAATCCTGTTCTGGGAAGAAAACAAAGGGTGCGCACATTGTCTTTTGTTCTGGTTTGAAGGCAAACCTGGGGGAGAGTCTAAGTCGGAGTTACAATTTAAGAAGAAAATTTAGATCAGGGCAATGATACAGAAACACTGCCTTAAACTGACAGAGTCAGGATATAACCTGACACCCTGTTGGTCAGGGTGGTGGCAGCAGTCCCAATAAATGGTGGCTTCAGTCCTGTTGGAGTGATCAACGTGATTCTGTCAGAGCAGTGATCCTGTAAAAGGGTCTGGTCTTCCTCTGAAGGTCCAGTGGTGGTTATGGAGCTCTTGTCCTCTGGCAATCCAGTAGGCAAGCTGCTCCTGGTGTTGCAAGCCTCAGCTTATATCCAGGTAGGATTGCTTGGATCCTCCCCCTGGGTGGAGCATCCCACAATGGGATGATGGAATTTTATCAGTCCTGCAGAGACACTCAATGGCCCATTAGCACAAGATATCTCCCCTGGAGAGTGTTATCAGGGCTGAGTCATGGAAGAGATAAAGAACACTGCCCCACCTGTTTATAGCAGTTGATGAAGATGGGGATTGAAAACATGCATTTGGTTACATCTTGCATGGCAACCTGAAACAGTGGGGTAATCCCTGCTCAGGGGGTGCACACCACTCCCCTTACCCAAACTGGCTCAGGTGTAAAACCCACACCCTGGGAATGCCACACACACAGGGACGATGTCACACTTGCTCTGCTCCAGGGGAGGTCTCTGTCCCTGTCACTCCCTTGCTCCCTCCCCCTTTTCTCTTTCTTTCCATCTCTATCTCATATCTACTGTTCAATAAAATCCATTTTGCATTTGGTCTCGTTAGCACCTTTCTGGCTGCAGAGGCATCTCTCTAATAATTTTCTTAACTAGATTGTGACATTGTTTTGGCACAGTGAGTTCAGGGCACTGTTGTCTGAACCCAAGAGGGCCCCTTGACTTCTAAAATTCCTTCTAAGACAGGAGACTGGGAGTGGCTGGATCCAATGCCAGCCCCAGAAAATTATCAAAGTTGTAAAAGATTGAACTGGTGTAATTCAACTTTAACACAAAAATTTGTCTCTCAGGGTTAATGACAGAATACCAGATACATTTATATAAATATGTCTCTGGCTTATTCTGATCATGATCACATGGAAAGATCACTAGCACAGTTATTTACTCCACAGTTAAGGAGCTATAACAATTATTAGAGTACAGTGTTCTAGGAAACAATTTTGAAGTCAACAGGGCCTCACTGGAGTTGTTGGAGCCCATTGCAGGCAGAGCCTCCTGCTCCAGCAGGATCTGCCTTTCCTGTGCCATGAGCAGGGCAGGTCCCACTGCAGGAAAAGCCCCAGACCAGCCCCAGCACAGGGAAGGGCTCGGGCACAAGGGCAGAGTGCCGTGCTGGGAGCTGTGCCAGGGAGAGCCTGAGGCACCAAAGGCACCTTGGCAGCAGCAGCTGCTTGCAGGCCATGGCCAGAAGCCTCCCTTGGCAGGCCGGCCTGGCGGCCACCCCTGCAGAGCTGCTGCCTCAGGGCTCATTCCTGGCTGGGCTCTGAAAAGCCACTTCTGCTCCAGGAGCCTGATTGGGAAGCCGTTGGCCCCAGCACCTTGGGGACAAGATATTAATGACAAAACTCTTCATGGCAGCAGAGACAAGGCAGGGGCAGAGGAAAGGGGAGAGCCAGGCCAAGGGCACCAGGGCTGCCATGGTGATGGCTGTGAGGTCACTGCCCCTGCAGCAGCCTGGCTGCCCTCAGCAGACATTCTGGCCAGAAGCACTGTGAGGGCACCCAGCACATCAGAGAACCCACACTACAGGAATTCTGTCCCTGGGATTGAGACAGTTTCACTGGGTCAGGCTGCACAAATTGTCCTGATCTTGGACAATTCCTGTGATGGGGAATCCACTTCTCTGGAAAAACAGTTGCCATTTTGTGCCACTCTCCTAGCTGTAAAATATTTCCTTCTTCTAACAATTGTAAATCCACCCTTGTTTAGTTTAGAGATATTGACCCTTGTTCTGTCAAGGCAACATTTGGGAGAAAATTCCTTTGACCAGTATTTTTCCATTTTCACAGACCTTGGAGAAGACACAAAAGTCTCCCAAGATGGGGTTTGGAGGCCTCATCACAAAACCAGCAAGTACAGGCTGATGGCTCTGAGGTCAGTGGTGTGGAGACGGGGAGAGAACAGGAGTAGCCATGGAGGGATGGAAGGGTGGTTTTAGAGTGGCTGGAACTATTCTTCATAGTAAGAATGAGCCTGAAGAAGACTTAATAGCACCAAGTGCAGTTACAAAGGTCCAGACTAAACACCAGGAGAAAGGAATTTCCCTGGCAGGGGAGGTCTGTGGTGCAGCACGTCCCCAGCAGGAGCCTGGAGCAGCCCAAGGCTTTGTGTGGGCAGGCAGAGACAGGCAGGAGGCAGAGCTGCCAGCACAGGAAGCGGCCAGCCAGGTGGGCCAGCCAGGGGATGCTGACAGCCTGCAGGGAAAGAGACACAGGTTTGCTCAGCAGCAGAAACACCTTTCCCTTCCTTGTCCCCACCTGTCATGACTGCCACCACTGTTCTGCTCTACCTGGAATCTAGGGACATTTTCTCAGTCCTGTCCCTTAGAAAGATCTATTTAAAGTAGGAGAAACTTCAGCGTTTCACCCTCTTTTTGAGTCCCGGCGAAGTTCTTTGAGCACATTCAGAGGTGAGGGACTGAGTCTGATGCAAAGCACACCAAAGCCCCAGAGGGTGATTAAAGTCCCTGTGCTGTGTCTGTGCTGCTGAGCTGGGCCGGACTCCTGGCCCAGAGGCAGCTCCTGGCAAGGGCAGCGCTGCAGAGAGACAGCTCTGGCCAGGAGCAGCTCCTGTGCACAGCCCAGCAGGGCTGGGGCACTGCCAGGGCCCCTCAGGGACACCAGCAGGGCACAGACAGAGCTCACAGGGGCTCAGCACAGGCAGGGGCTGTGGGATGTCCCAGAGGGGGCTGTGTCACAGCAGCACCTCTGTGGCTGTGTCATAGAGGCACAGAGCAGCTGGGATGTCAGCAAGGGGCTGTGTGACAGCACAGAGTGGGCTGTGTGAGGCCACAGGTTGGATGGTGATATCACAGAGTTTGTTGAGTGAGGACACTGAGCAGCTACAGCATCAAAGAGGGGACTGTGTGACATCACAGAGTGGGCTGTGACATCAAAGCATGGCAGTATGAAATCATAGAGCAAGATGTGACATCAAAATGTGTGCTGTGACATTACAGAGTGGCAGTATGGCATTACAGAGAGGGTTTTGTTACATCACTGAGGGGATTGTGACATCACACAGCTGTCTGTGACATCATAGTGTGAGGCCATAGAACCTTGCCATCATAGAGGGTGGTTCTGTGACATGAGAGAATGGGTTGTGACATCACTGGGTGGTTGTGTAACATCAGAGAGCAGCCTGTGACATCACAGAAGAAACTGTGACATCGCAGTGTGACTCTTTGACATCACTGCACCTTCTGTGACATCCCAGAGCAACTGTGTAACATCACAGGGGACTGTGTGACATCACACGGGGGCTGTGTGACATCACAGGAGCTGTGTGAGGTCACTGGGGAGGTCAGTCTGCCACAGCCCCCCTCACAGTTCCCCGCAGAGCAGTCCAACCCTGCTCGTGCACAGCAGGTTTCCCCCCTGTCCCCCCCGGTCCCCCCGCCCCCAGCCCCGCAGCCTCCCCCAGAGGATGTTCCACGAGATTGACCCCAGAGCCTGACACGGGGACGGGGGGCCGGGGCCCTGGGGGTGGCACAGGGGGACAGGGACCCCCCAGCAGCGTCCCCGTGTCCCCCAGGGCCAGAGCCTGGGCCAGGGCTCCTTCACCCTGTTACAAACAAGGCCTTGAGAGCGCTGAAAAAATCCCCAGCAAGGGATCAGCAAAAACCAGATTGAATATTAAGGGGCAGCAGCACAAAGTTCCTTGGCAAGAGTCACTCTGCTCCTGACTGGGAACTTCAGGCACACCAGGGAAACAAAGCAACAACAAAACAAAAGAAAATCCAGGCAACCAAACCAGAAATGAATCAAGAACTGTCCCTGTGTGTTTGTGTGACACAAGGACATTTAACAGTGCCCAAACTTAACAGAATTGAACTCAGACCTTAACCTTAACTGATACCTTCAACTTCACAATTTAGTAAATAGCACTTAATGGTATTTAATCTAACTTAAAACCTATGACTTAATAATTTAATAGTGATATAAACTTAACAGTACTTTACTTAGCCAATAACTTTTATTAAACATGACAGCTTAGCAAAGGAACAACTCTTATCAGCATTTAACTTTGCTTAGGCCTCATGACTTAACCTCACTTACAGGCCTGACTGACCCAGCTATCCAAGGCTCTCAAAACCCTCAGAGAGCAGCATTTCTGCCACATTTTCCCAGCACAGGCACTCCTGTGTGCACACGGACACCAAGAGTCAGTGCAAAGCACCTGTGAGCAATTCCCCTGAGGGCAGGCAATGCTCACTGCTGATGCTTTGGCATCTCCCCAGAAAAGGGCAAAGAGTTGAGCCTGGAGGAGTGGGGGGATTGGCCCAGGCTCCGTCGTTGTTCGAGATCCCCGAGTGCAGCAAACGGGAGAGTTCCCGGCTGGGAGAGGCCCCACTCAGAGGGAGTCGCTGGCCCAGGAGAACTCCAAGGGCTCCTTTTGGAGTGCTGTTTGCAGGGCCCCAAGAGAGGGGCTTCAGTCCCAGCAATGGTTCATCCTGGCTGCACTTGGCACCAACAGATTTCTTTGGCAGTGTGAGAACAGGGATGTTGTGCCACTGAGGGAGCAAAAACAGGTCCCAGGGCTGCTGCTAAAGAAACCAGGAGCTGGTTGGGCAGCAGCAGTACCTGGAGCAGACAGTGTTTGTGATGAGCTGCAGAGGAGCTGAGCCCAGGGGTTGTTGGCCAAGGCTGAGGCCCAAGGAGCATTTCTCAGCTGGCAGGGCGGCCTGAGAAGGGGAGGGGAGAATGCAGCAGCAGAGGGCCATGGAACCAAAGGATCATTGTTACACTGTGGGGCCCTGTGACACCAAGGGACCAGTGTAACACTGTGGGGCCTCATGGAATCATGGAGAGCACTGTGACATTGCTGGGCCTCATAGAACCAAGGGGAGTGTAATGACGCTGTGCGGCTCCATGGAATGTAGGGATCATTGTGACACTGAGAGGCCCCATCAAATGAAGGGACCATTGTGACACTGCGGAGCTTCATGGAACCATGGAGACCATTGTGAAACTTTGGGGTGTCATGAGACGAAGGGGCCATTTGTGACACTGTGAGATGCCATGGAGCTAAAGGTCCATTGTGACATTGCAGGACCTCATGGAATCATGGAGACATTGTGACAGTATGAGGCCCCATGGAACCAGTGAGACCATTGTGACCCTGGAGGTCCCTACAGAACCAAGAGGACCATTGTGATGCTGTGAGGCCTTGTGAGACCAAGAGGCCTTTGTGGCACTGCAGGGCTGCATGGAACCAACCATTGTGACACTGCAGGGCCTCGTGTCTTTAGTGGTCCATTGTGACACTGTGGAGCCAAAGGAGACCATTGTGACACTTCTGGGCTGCATGAAACCCAAGCTCCAGGGTGACAGAAAGGGGCCTCCTGTCATCAATGGTCCATTGTGACGCTGTGGAGCCAAAAGAGACCATTGTGACACAGCAAACCCCCAGGGTCCAAAGGTCCACTGTGATATTGCAGAGCTTATGGAACAGAGGAGTGATGTGACATTTTGGGGCCTGTGGAACAATGGAGACCATTGTGACACTGCAAGGCCTCATGGAATTGCTGGGACCATTGTGGCACTCTGGGACCCCATTGAACCTGGGGGCCATTGTGACACTGTTGGACCCCATGGAATCAAAGCACCATTGTGACGCTGTGGGGCCCATGGAACCAAGGGGACCATGGTGATACTGCAAGGCCTCATAAAAGCAAGGGAACATGAAACAGATCTGGCTGGTTTGGCCTCTTGTTGGCTGCCTGACTGGTCCAGACGACCTTGGCATGTTGAGGGTCTCTTCTCATCTGCTGCTGAAACACTGGGGCTCTGTGCTTTCCTTCCCAATGGAAAAGAATTGTCCTTCTCCTTCAGGCACCCATAGCCAGAATTGGGATTTCACCTCCAAATTTCCTTATATACAGAGATTGTTCCCATAGGAATATTGCCAGGACAAGTCTGGCTGTCAATGGTTTCACAAGAATCACCTCTCACCTGTCCCCAAAACCCTGGGTTAGGCTCTGTGTTCTTCTTCCTATGGGAAAGAACTGTCCTGCTTCTCCAGGTGCCCATGGTTGATATTGGATTCCACCTCAAAAATTCCCTATATCCAAAGACTGGTCCCAGACAAAATCTGCAATTCCTGACAAGTCTGCCAGGCCTTGGCCTAGTGAGGCTCTCCAAACACTGGGGCTCTGTGCTTTCCTTCCTATGGAAAAGAACTGTCCTCCTCATCCAGGTGCCCATGGCCAGAATTGGGGTTTCACCTCCAACATTCCCTATTGTGACAGTCTCAAGGAGATTGTTGGCTCAAAACATTTTGTGTGTGGGGGAGGAAGGGGAAGGTCCAGCCTTGCCCTGCCCTGGAACCCCAATCCCCCCAGAGCCTCTATCTCAGCCCAGCAGTGGCTGCCAGTCCCTGGCACAGCACAGGCAATGCTCCACAGCCACCTCTGCAGCCCCCAGCCCAGCTCCTGAGGGACCAAATGACCCCAAGGCCCATCTGGGGGAAGGGCCCAGCAAGACCAAGCGTTTTTGAAGGCTAACCACAAGGCATGCACACATCTTGACCCTACCTCCTCTTGGAATTTCCATCTGAACAGTGCTGGAATTCAGGAGTTGGTAGCTCTGTGTGTGTGCTTCTCTGTATCTTTTTTGCCTCTCTCTCTTTCTGTCCTTTTCTTCTATTTCGGTCCTTTTGCAAATTTGAGTAAGGTAAAATTCAAACAGCTTAGTGTTTTGACGTTGAATGGGCCAAGTCAATGCTTTGAGAAGTGTTTTTTGTTGATTGAATGTCATAATAAATCCTTTGCCAAAGTTTCTCGAATTTTCTAAAATTACCAGCAAAGGCTGTTTTGTGTTTTGACCTCCTGAGGATCTCTTGTTGGGATTTTTCCAGGAAGTCCAACTCAGATGACACAAACAATTGTAATTCCTTTTAAATATCTCCTTAACAGAGTTTTCTACTGGATGGAAGTCAGGGCTTGTGTGTCCTGCTTGGCCCAGCTCAGGCAGGGCTTTCCCAGCCACATTCCACACTCCATTTCCCAGCTGGAGCCGCTGGTGCCTCTGAGTTGTGCTGCCCCAGCACCAGGGACGCTCTCCTTGTCTGCCCATTCCCCCACAGTCTCTGGGCAGGGATGGCCTCAGTGGGGGCTGCTGACACCCTCAGCAACTTGGAGGCTGCTACTGAATTTTCCTGCTTGTTCAGCCTTCAGTGCAGGAATTCAGTGTCCTGGGTTCATTAACATTCAGAACAACTGAACAAGCCAAGCCTCTTGGGAACAATTTTATTTTAATTTTCAAATCTTTTGTGGTTAATTCAACAGATCTCAGTAGTATATAAAAAGTGTATGCATTATATTTAAAAAGACAGTGAGAAAATATTTTTTACGTCCTGTTTAGTTTTTTTTTCCCTGTTAATACATCGATATGTGCAATCTCCAATTGTCACTGAATCCAAGTACCTCCTCATGCAGTTTGAGCAGATATGAATATCAAGACCCTTCATGGCTGACAATCAGTCAGAGTCTGTCCCTACACCCACCCCACCATTTTCCCCATCCAAGCCCTGCCACTCAGAGCAGCCTTGTGCAAATCTGAGCTCCCTCCAGCCCAGGCTGCACATGCAGCTTTCAGCTCCTTGGCTCCAACTCCCACCTGCTTTCCTTGGAGAAGGAGCTGCCCGAGGCACAGAGGGATGCTCATTTCTTGTCAGCCAACAAAGCCAAGGCAAGTCACAGCTCCATCAAATGCAAAAGTCATTCCTTTGCTGGGTATTAAATCCACATTCTACAGCAGACAGCCTGAGAGCAATGGCAAACACTTTCTGTGCCCAGCACAGATTCTGATGTCCCCCCAAAACCCTAATTCTGCCCAGATTTGCTCTTTGCACACACGAGTCACAGGCTGAAGTCAGGAGTTCCCTCCATGCCCAGTGGGAGGAAAAGAGAGAAAGGGGATGAAGAGCTCTCCTGCGCAGAGCCAAGGTCCAAGTGCCTCTGCAGTGGGAACCACAACTCATCAGGTTTGTGTCCTCTGGGCTTAGGGACTGGTGACACTCAGAGGCACAGAAAGGTTTCTTGCCAACAAACACAAGTTGATAATTTGGACAGTTTAACAACCATCGCAGCCCTTTCCTCAGCTCTCTGTGATGTTCCAGCAGCATCTGACATGTCCTCCATCCCCCTGGGATTTCTGTACAGGAACACTTTTAGACAAAGACATAAGGTAATTCTGTGATAGATGAAAACACAATTAAAATCATATTTATTATATATTTATTTGAACTTCAGAAATATTGGGCAATTTCTTCCAGCTCAAAGCATGAAGCCAGTCAGTTGAGAGGCCCTTGAATGACCAGAGACCATCTAGAGGAGGAAATCAGAGAGCAGTAGAAGTACATAGATCCACCTGCTGTAAAGGAAGAGATTTCCTTAGACATGGCCATTTCAACAGAAGAGCTGAAAACACCTGAAGGAAAATGGAGAGGAAGTAATAAACAAAATATTGGTGACACCAGTAGAAGGGAAGATCAGTATTTTTCCTCTGGCCATCTGTACACCTCCAGGAAATTCCTGTTCCTGATGGGAAAACTGTGCCATTTCTTAACAGTACTCAAATGACCAGATAATAAAGATTTGCTTGTATATTATGAAACTAACAGGAAATAAAAGCTGTGTCCCTGTCCAGGCTGAGATCAGTTATGTACCCATGAACAGCCAGTGCCACTTGTGCCCTGAGGGGCCCGGCTGGGATTGGATGACTCAGAGAGCACTTGAGGGAGAACAGAGCACCTTGCAAGCTGCAGGTCCCTGACAGCCCTGCAGGGCTCCTGTCCCATCAACATCTGCTCTGTTCCAGTCTGAAACAGGGCCCAGCATGATGCCGGGATCATCACAGAGCTGAGGTGTGTGCTGGAATTCAATGCCCTCCCCATCCCTCAGCAGCCCTGTGTTTGCGTCCTGCAGCCTTGGTCTCCAGCACAGCCATGGAGGCTCTTTGGGCTCTGGACTGTTACTGCAGCCCCCAAGGGCAGCTGAGCTCTGCCTTTGGCACAGTCAGGCCTGGCCAATGCAGGCCATGCTCAGCAATTGCTTGTGTCTGCCTTGCCTTGCTGTCAGCCCCGGCAGCGGCTGCGTGGCTCTTTGTGGCCCTGGGCTGACCCAGCCATGATGGCCCAGCCCCTGTGCAAGCCCAGCCCAGGCCAGGAGCATTGCGGCTGGGAACGGCCCCTGTGCCGTGGTGCCCATAGCAGCCTTGGGGCTCTGTGCCCCATGGCCTCCCTGCCTGGGCAGCCTCTGCCAGCTCCTGCAGCGCCCCTGTCACCTGTGGGGCTGCACAGATAGCCCTGCCCCGGCTCTGCCGGCCTCTGGGCCAGCAGAGAGGCAGCCAGGGCTGGCCATGGCCGGGAACAGCCCTGAGCCCTGCAGGAGGATGGAGCTGGGCCACAGCCGAACTCAGACCAGGCCAAAGCTGGGCTCAGCAGCCAGGGTTGCCAATGCTTGGGCACAGAGGCTGGTGCTGACAAATATCCTGGGGCCCCTCCCTGCTCTGTCCATGCCCCCAAGGGCACAGAGCAGCCTCCTCTCTGGGCCACTTGCCTGTTTGCAATGCCTTGCACAGGTGCTGGCCCTGCCCCACAAGGCCTGGCCTGAGTCCCGCCCCTGCACGCTCAGCCAGGCTGAGATGGACACTGATGATTTCTGGGTCAGGCTCTCTGAGCCCAGCCCAGCTCCCTGCAAGCTCTGCCAGCTGCCCTGAGCTCTGGGCAGCACCAAGGGCCTCTCCCCAGCCCAGTCCAGCCAGCTCTGGCCCCACAGCTCTGCTCAGGCCAGGCTGCTCTGGCCACTGCCCCACGGCCTCAGCCCCTGGCAAGGGCACAGCAGCAGCTGCAGCTGCCACAGGACTCAGCCCCAGCCATGGGGGAAGGTGCTTGGCCAGGGCCAAAGGAGGCTCCCTGGCTGCCCTGCTCCCCTCGGGCTGAGGTGCTGAGAGCTCTGCAGCCCCTGCTGCCATCCCATCTGCCCAGGGTAGCACAAGAGCCCCGGCCTTGGGGCCCTCAAGAGCTGCTCCTGCTCCACGCCCAGGACCCATGCCAAAGCTGGGGCAGTCACCAAGCTGTGCCCATTTCTGTTCATTGCTGCTCTGATGGGGATGGATCCTCAGCCACTTGGAGTTTGCTGATGAATTTTAATACTCCAGAGGCCTCTTCTTTCTTGAGCTACTCAGTTGAGGAATTCAGTGAAAAAGGCTATTAAACATTTGTTTAAAACATTTAAACAAGAAAAAACCCTGGGAAAATATGAAGTTTTCAATTGTTCTGTGGTTAATTAGTCAGATTTCAGAGGTGTATTTAAAGTGAATACGGTATATTGAAAACTAAGCAGAGAGAACTGGTTTTGTCCAGTTTTCTTTTCTTGTTTATAGATTGGTATCAGCAATGTCCAATTGATATTGACCCCTAATCCCTTCAAGTGCAGTCTGTATAGATATGAAAATAAAGACCCTTCATGGCTGACAATCAATCACACTTTGTTCCTACCCACTTTCCCTGTGATCCATGTTGGGAAGACGCTGGGCTGGTTATTCTTTTGTTTTGGCCCTAATTTTCTTTGGATTCATCTTCATCCCTTTAAAACAGAGAAAATTGGGGTAAAAATCAATAAATTCATCAAAGGCATCTAAAGCCTCACTTTTTACTTGTGTTTCAGGGGATTCTGGGATTCAGGGAGATAATTGGGAGAATTTGGGGGTTTTGGGGGTATTTGGTGTACTTGTTTCCCTTTCTTGTCACTGAAAGAGGCAAGAGGGTTCAATCTGTCACCTCAATACCACTGAAAACTACTCAAAACCACCCCAAAATTCCTCAATTCCACAGCTCTTTGGTGTGGAATGGGGTTGGAAGGGGATTGAGCAAAGTGGTCTTCAAATCAGGAAAGTTGAGATGGGCATTAGGTGGGGCAGGATGGGTGGAATGGGGTTTGGGAGGTGGGAAATTGGGGAACATATGGCTTGGGAAGGGGGTCTTGATGTCCAGGAGTGGTGGGATGAGTTGGGGTTGGGATTGGGGAGGTGGGTTGGGGTCTGGAATGAGACAGCCAAAGTTTGGGGATGATGAAGGGAGGGGGAACCCATTACTGAGTGAGTTTTTGAATAATCCACATTCCTGAAGAGATTTTGAGGTCTCTCATGTTTCTGAGGCAGTTTTGGGGCACTCCCCAGCTCTTGGGGGTTTCCTGAGAGCAGCTCCATGGACCCCCATTGCCGGGGGTGGTTGCCTTGGGCACGAGCTCAGAGCTGTAGCCAGAGTCTGTTGCCTTGGTGCTGGAGAGCAGAGAAATGATGAACGGCCCCAGACATCTCCAGTGTGTGTTTGGGGGCAGGGAGAGTTCTGCATATGTGGGGTGGTCACTGCCCCACCCCAGCCACTGCAGCCTCTGGTGCAGCCCCAAAGTGGCTGCCAAGCCCCTGGCATCCCAAAAACCCCACCTGGGAGAGGGACCAGAGCAGGTCAGGCTGTGACACGGGTGTGACACTGACACATCCCATGGCCCTGGAGCTCACAGCAGCTGAGATCCAAGACTGACTGTGAATCTCTGTCAAGTGATTTACTGTAATTCAATGCTGTTTAAGATTTCCCAAGTACATCATTCTCTGAAGTTTGCAACTAAAAGTTTGTTCTCCACCCTCCTGAGCAGTTTGTTGTTTTCTCCCCCTGGCCATGTGTCATGCTTTGAGCCTGGCACAGAGCCAGTGCCCCCCATGAAAATGCCTCACCCTGGTGTCTGCTGTGAGATGTGACCAGGAATAAGCAAAACAGGCTCCAACTTAAACATAAAAACCACTTTATTACCTAAACTACAGGAAAATAGGGAAAGACTATAAGGAAAAGGAAAAAAAAAAAAATTGAAAACCTTACAAAAACCACTTTTCCCCCTCCCCACTACCTGACTTTCCCAATCCGATACATTCTCCCAAATCATCAACTGCCCAGCCTTGGCCCCACACTTTAGTATACTCAAACTGCAGTTCATGAAGAGGAAAGGAGTCCTTCTTGTTCCATAGGCTTCCCCTGGAAACACACTGAAACCTCGTGTGCTTCCTTGTCACTTCGGCACCGCCCGGAAAAAGTCCTTTTGCCGCTTGTGACATCTTCCTTCCATGCCCAGTGCTCTCACCACTGAGGAATGGCCAGAGCTGCTTTTAGGGTTGTCTTTCAAGGATGCCTTGTCTCACTCCAAAAAGGCACAGTCTCTGCTTTGGGACATCTGTCCCCCCCATATTTTTCCAACCCCCTGGGGCCGGGGGGTCCTCACGAATGAACCCTCCTGGGTTTGAGGCACTGCCTCCCCCTAAATGCAGTCTGTGTCACAGGAACAACTGAGTCCATGGCCACAAGAAAAGTCCAGCCAAAAGGCCACTCCAAATCATCTCTCCCCATCCAATCATCTCCACATTCTTCGGGCCAGGTCCTTGTCTCATCTCATCTCTTATCTCCCTTCTTATTCAGCTTCGAGGAGGATTAGCATTTTTGCAAGGCCCCAATCATGAAAGAAAGGGTTAAAAGTTTTCAGTCTCTGTCTATCTCAGAACGATGATACACGTGCTGCTGCTGCGGCCGGCCGGGCTGCACCCTTCTCCCCCCCTTTCTCCTCCTGGGCCGGCTGCTATCACATTCCGTCTCGCCGACTCTGCCTCTCTCTCCCTCCTGGGGGGGGGGCGGGAATGGCTGCCCGATGTCTCTTGGGGCTCCCCCACCCTTCCATCCTTGAGAGCTTTCTCACCCCCATCTCTGTCCAGGCCCCGGGCCTACCGCATGGCTGCCCCTCCCCCGCCCAGCAGCAAGGCTGGACGGGGGAGAGATCTGACCTCTTCGAAGCAACGTCCCAAGAGAGAGATCCAAGGGCAGTGCCCTGCTTTTTAACCCCTGTGTATTCTCGGAGGTGTGTCCAAACCCCACTGGCTACACCAGGTGTCAGTCTCAAACCCAAAACCTTCATTGGTTTGACCACAGCTTCCCAGAATTCCCACTTCTTCCTGGTCAAACCACCACACCATGTGTCCTGCAGGCTGTGCCCCCTGTGCGTGCTGCTCCTCTGCCCTGGCCGGCTGCACTCGCCCATCTCGCTGTGCCCCAGCATTCTCACCCAGCGTTTCTGTGCCCTCCCTGGGCTCCCTGCACCCAGCGCTGCCGGCTCCTGGCACACAGAGCCAGGGCAGGAGCCCACCCTGCCAAGGGGCTCTGGAGCAGGGAGGGGGCTGCGATGGCTTCTGAGCTCAGCAGCTGCTCATGGCATGGTTCCATGGGGACTGAGCACAGCAACGCTGCTGAGCATTGTCCCTGCTGAGGGTCACACATTGCCGGGGCACATTCCCTGCCTGCAGGATTCGTGCCCGACCCAACCACTGCACTGATGGCTCCAGCATTGCTTTTCAACAAAAACAGGGGAAGGCAAATGTGTGCAGCTCATGGTATTTTAGTTTTTAAAACTCACTAAATCATTGATCTTAAAGGTGAGATGCATTTGGAACTCATGTCATTGAGAAGTAGTGCAAGATGGAAAAGGGGAGCATAGAAATAAATAGAGGAAAACATTTCAGATGGTTTCTCTCCATTTTCATTTCACTTCTAGAAAGCTGGTTCAGTTTTCCAGGAATTCTCCACAGTCCTTTCTGCTCTTAAGAATCTTTCCTGGAGAATGAGGTCAAGCTCCTCTCACAAGATGTGCCACCAACTGCAGCTTCTCTTGGCTTTCCACACTGTGCCTGCAGCAGGACTCTTGTAGCAAAGCAAGACAAATATTTGGATTACTTGCAACTTGTCCTTTCTTTTCCTGGTGGACTGGGGAGTTTTGCCATTGGTGAGGTTTTCATTGTGACTATTCCAACCTTGGAAAACAGGAGGTGGTACCAGGACTTGTTGGGGAATGCAACCCTGACTGAATTCAGAGAAAGAATCTCCAGAAGCTGCAGCCAGGAATGGAGAGTTGTGTGATAATCATTCACACGTCTCCATAGACACCTGGAAAGTGATCTAGAACATGAAAATTGGTTGTCAGAGGCAGTTTCTTTCTGTTTTCAGTTTAGATGATTCTACATCACTTGTGCTGGTACAAATCAAGAGCATGAAAACAATCAGTTCATGATAAGCAGCAGAACAAGCTGCATCTCCCAGCGTAGAAGACTGAAAGAATCTGGAAAGGAGAAATGCAGGGAATGACTTGGTGAACTTTGTCTGTAAGAAGGGCAATTTTTTCTAAGAATTTCTAATCCATTTCTTCTTCTTTACTCCATCTTAATATGGCCATTTCCATGCCAGATTCCTCATGAAATGAGAAGCCTGAGCTTGCAGAAGTGCATGAAAGATGCCCTGTTTATCTGCAGGGACAGTCAGGGTGTAACAGGAAGCAGTTTTGAAACAATTGTGTAATAGATGAGTAATGTGATGGTTGAGTCTCACAATTAAAAGGCACATATTATGGATATCCTAAGACAAGTTTCATAGTTTTATAGTTATGTTTTACTCCCCCCTTGTTTTGTTGTTTCCTGGTAGTTGGGGCATTTGGGAGGGTTGGCTTTTTACTGTGGCAACACCTGACCTCCAATCAAGATGTAAGGAAATGACTTCTACCACTGGACAGCAAAGAAGGAGTTGATTAGCAAGCTTTTGAGAGGGGCTAAAGGGTTAAAAGGCGAAACATCCATTGTGTGGATGAGCACATGGTTGGAAAAAATCCTTTGCTCCCTGTGCCGTAATATTTTCTGTGTTCAGTCTTCTATTGTACTTTTTGATAAGGTTTTAATAATCCTTTTAAAATTTTGGAAGTGAGCATCATTTCTCACAAATGGGCACTCATCAGGGAAATACACCTGGTGCCCTTAGGAGTTTTCAAAAGGAGCACCCCCTGCCACAGATTGGGCAGAGTGTATGGAACTCTCCCAGTTCCACCAGTGGTTGCAGGTTGGAAGCCCAAAGACACCAGGAGACTGGATAAAGAAAAGAGTGGAAGAGGGGTGAGCACATCCACATAAGTATTTTTGGCCAGATTGTGACTCTGTAATTCCAGTGTATGAAAGTGAGCTTCACATTAGTAAAATACTGGATCCATCCTGGTCCCTTGAAGCATCAGGATATTGGATGGTAGAAAGGAAGAAGGAACAGCGGGACGCATGGTGAGGAGGAGAGTGGGGATCCCATAGACAAGGACCCCACGGCCGGTGGGACATGTAGGATTGAAGGTTTTGTGGGGACTTGGGAGCAGGGTTCACCCATCTGGGACCCACAGCGGGATTTCCATCTAGCACACACCAAGGAAACCGGTGAGCTCCACATGGTGCGGCGGCTCGCGTAGTGCTCAGAGCAGGGGCAGCCTCTGGGGCGCAGCCAGCGCTGTAATTAGCAGGGTCAGCCGAAGCTGGGCTGGAAGCGGGGTGAACGCCGAGGGGTTTGCTGCAGGGGGTCACCCAGGAGCCGGTGCAGCAGTTTGTGTGCTGCCGATCCAAGGGGGTCGGGGCAGTCCGGCCAAGCCAAACCACGTCAGGGCAGAGCTGCCAAACCGAGGGGATTAGGCTGTGCCAGCTGCTGAGCCGAACCAAATCAGGGCAGGCAGAGCCGCTGAGGCTGAGCTGAGTCAGGTCAGGACTGCAGCTGGTGAGCCGAACTGGGGTGGGCTGAGCCTCCGAGTTGAATTGGGGTGGGCAGAGCCACTGAAGCTGAACCAAGTTGGGTGAGAAGCGGGATGGAAGCTGCTGAGACGAATCGGGGCCTGCGGAGCTGCCAAAGCTGAGCCAGGTCGGGCCAGGGGTGGGACTGCAGCTGCTGAGGGGAATTGGGCCAGGGGCAGGTAACAGCCGAGCTGAGCCAGGTGGGAGAGGGAGCAGAGTGTGACCATGGGACCAGAGCATTGAACTGAGGAGGAGAGGAATCGCAGGGACCAATCCGATGATACGGAAGCCCTTATATCGTGAGGTTTTTTTATTTTTACTTGTCAAAAGAGAAGTACAGTTTTTTTGGGTTTTTTTCTCTCCCTTCCCTTTCCTTCTCTTTCCTTGTTTCTTTTTTTCCCACTCCCCCTTTCCTTTTCCCTTCTGAGAGAGCCAGGCTCTGTCCGGAGGGCCTGTGATTAGAAAGGTGGGCTCTGTCAGAGGAGGGCCTGTGATCGGCCAGTCAGGATGGGACTATGGGCAAATAGGGGATCCCCAAGGGGAGGAGTAGAAATTGAAGAGGTACCAATAGGTCTACCTTCAAATAGCCCACTGGGAAGGAAACTAGACCTGTGGAAATACGACCAGAGATAAGTATGAGTTCAAAGTGATTCACTATTGCATGGTAGAATGGACCAGAAGGGAAATTAGGAGTGACTATATATACTGGCTGAGATATGGGTCAGACAAAGGATGGATGTGGCAGGCATTAAACATTCATGTAAGAGCTAAGAAACCATTCAATCAGGAAGAGACTGACTATGCTGCCTGCTTGGGACAGGGAGACCTCACCCTCAAAGGTGAGCATGTTTAAGGTATCAGAAAATAGAGAATGGGACCCATTAGAACACTTACCCCCTCCACGTCCAATAGCCCCAGATGCATCTCCCCTACCCCCTGATGGGCCTAGTCAAAACACCAGGAAGAGGGTGGAACAATCAGAGGAAAGCAGATCAGGGGATGGGAACCAAGCAGCAGGATTATATCCCCTGCGGGAAGTACCCCTGTGTGCGGTGCAGGGAAGAATTAGATTTGTAACCGTGCCTCTCAGTTCTTCTGACATGAGAATGCTCAAGAAATAATTGAAAGGATTACTAGATTAGTGGAACAGTTGATTAGTGGACCAGTTTCTGGGGCCCAATATTTATACATGGGAGGAGATGCAAGAAATAATGGTTTTGTTGTTCACATCAGAGGAAAGACATCACAAAGATGATCCAAGTGTGAAAGGACCTCCTGGAGACCTGAAAATGCCCACAGTGCACCTCACCTGTGACTACAACGGCACTGGGGGGGAAAAACATGGAGGAATATAGAACACTGATTACATGTGGTATCAAAGAGACAGCTTCATGTAATCAAAATGCCCGTAAGGCTTTCTATGAGCAGAAAAAGAGGGAAGAAATCCCAACAGAGTGGTTAGAAAGTTTGAGGAAAAATATGAGGCAGTATTCAGGAGCTGACCCTGACACAGTGGCCGGACAGATTTTACTAAAGATAAATTTTGTCACTCATGCCTGGCCAGATATATGGAGAAAGTTAGAAAAGCTCGATAGTTGGCAAGAAAGGAGATTAGAGGATCTTTTAAGAGAAGCACAGAAGGAGTATGTAAAGAGGGACTAAGAGAAGATCAAGACAAAAACCAAAGTAGTGGTAACTGCCATTAGGGAAGGAAACCAGCATTTAAAGAATAACCCAGGTAAGGGAGGAGGATTCCAAGTGCAGGAAGATAGATGGAGGGGAGATTCATCTCCTTGGGACAGGGCATAAAAAGGAGAGTTTGGGAAACAGGGGAAACTATGACCAGTTTGCCTTTACTGTAAAGAGAATGGGCATATCAGAAAGAATTGCCCCCAGAAGGAAAAGGAGCTGAGGATGTATGAGACCGAGCAAAAAGGAGAAATGGAAGACTAGGGGTCTCAGCGGCTCTACCTCCTGGGTACCATCAGGAGCCCTTGATAACTTTAAAAATAGATCCCCAGGAGGAAGAATTTGAATTTTTAGTAGACACAGGGGCTGAAAGAACTTGTGTTTGTAGAATCCCAAAGGGGTGCAAAAAGGGTCAAGATACTGTGCAAGTAGTAGGTGCTAAAGGAGGGTTCAAAACCTCAGTTATAATGCAAATAAAGTTTGAAGGAACAAATAAAATAGGAATTGGGGATGTTCTATTAGTTCCAGAAGCAGGATGCAATCTATTAGGGTGAGATTTACAAGTGCAGCTAAGCATTTTAATACTCCCAGAGGAAGGAAAAATGGTAGTTAAACTTCTCAAATAAGGGAAGAGGATGAGGGCAAAATTCATGAGATGGTGTGGGCAAAACCATAAAATTGAGGCAAATTGAACGTGAAACCTACAGTAATAAAATTAATTGATGACAGCTATCCAGTCTGTGGAAGGGAGATGAAGACTGCAGCCACTGATCCAGGATCTACTTGAGGATGAGATCTTAGAACCATGTGTCCCCCCATAATACACCCATATTACCAGTAAAGAAGTCAGATGGGACTTACAGGCTTGTCCAAGATTTGAGAGAAGTGAACAACAAAACAGTGAATCGGTACCCAGTAGTGCCTAAACCCTCTACACTACTGAGTAATATCCCCCCAGCACACCAGTGGTTTAGTGTCATAGATCTAGAAGATGCTTTTTCGGCAGGTCTACTGGCAGAGAAAAGCAGGGATATATTTGCTTTTGAATGGGAGGACCCTGATTCTGGGAGTAAGAAACAGTTTTGGTGGACTAGGTTACCCCAAGAGTTTTCCAAATCTCCAAACCTCTTCGGTCAAGCCCTAGAAGTAACACAATTCTTCTCCATCAAACCTGAGATAAAGCTCATCCACTATGTAAATTATTTCCTTTTCACAGGACACGAAGAAAAAGAAGTTTGGGAATCCACCATAGTGTTAAATTTTCTGAGGGACCAAGGACTTTTGGTATCAAAATGGAAACTCAAATTTGTAGAGAGGGAAGTAAAATTCCCTAGGACGTGATTTGTCAAGGGAGCTGGTGGCTGAACCCTGAGAGAATTATGGGGTTAGTCTCACTCTCACTGCCAAAAACAAAGAGAGAAGTCTGAAGGTTTCTAGGCTTGTTGGGATACTGCAGGCTATGGATTGAAGGATGCACGCAGGCCATCCAGTTCTTGTATGAAAAGTCAGTGGAAGAGATTAGGTGGGGAAAAGATGACGAACAAAAGTTTGAAGCTTTAAAGCAAAACATTGTCAGTTCACCAGAACTGAGCCTTCCTGCCTTCTATCTGTTTGTGGATATGGAAAAAGGGGTAGCACGTGGAGTATTAGCCCAGGACTGGAGAGAATCCAGGAAACCAGTGGCCATTTTATCAAAATTATAGACCCTGTCAGCCGGAGATGGCCAACCTGCATTCAGGCTGTGGCAGTTACTGCCATACTCGTAGCAGAAAGCAAAAAATTAACCTTTTGGGGGAAAATTGAAGATATATATATCACAAAATCAGTAAGGAGTATCCTGAGACAAAAGGCTGAGAAATTACTCACTGATTCCCGAAGGCTAAAGTATGAAGACATCTTAATAGATAATGGTTTAGAGCTAATAATGAGTAACCAACTCTACCCTGCCCAGTTTTTGGATGGAGAAACAGATGAGAAACTAATACCTAATTGCCTAGAGGTTATAAACTATCAAACTAAAGTAAGAGAGGACGTAACAGATCAAACACTACAAGGTGGAAAATGATTGTACATCGATGGATCTTCATGGGTAATAAAGGGGCATAGAGTATTGGGGTACGCTATAGTGCATGAAGGGTTAGAGGCCATGAAAAGAGAAAGTTACCTTCCAACTGGTCAGCACAAGTGTGTGAGTTGTGTGTCCTAAAAAAAAGTCAGGAAACATTAGCATGGAAAAGGGGAGCAATATATACAGGGCTCAACATACACTTTTGGAATAGTGCATAACTTTGGAAAAATTTGGGAAGAGAGGGGGCTATTAAATTCAAAAGGAAAGGGACTGATTCACGAAACTTTTAGAAGAGTCTTAGAAGAGTTAGAAACCTTACAATTGCCAGAAGAAGTAGCAGTGGTCTGTGTTAAAGGGCATCAAAAAGAGGCAACTCAGGAGGCGCGAGGGAACAATTAAGCTGATTTTGAAGCTAAAAATGCAACTGAATCAGAGACAGATAAACTAATAATGGTATTAACAGCCATAAAAGAAATGCAAAAAGTCCCCATATTCAGTGGGACAGAAGAGGAAGAACTCATTGAAATAGGAGTCAAGAAAGAAAACAAAGGGAAGTGGAGATGAGCAGGTGGGAGGCAAATATTGAATAAACCCCTTGCCAGGAAAATGTTAGAATGCATACATGGAACAACACATTGGGTACACAAGTGCTAAGTGATCAATTTCTAAGGGATTTGGGCTGCATAGGAATTTTCAGAATAACTAAGCAAGTAACTGAAGTGTGTGTGATATGTCAACAAGTGAATAAGAAAATCATGAGGAAAACACCCAGGTGAGGGTGAGAATTAGCCTTATGGCCCTTCCAAAACATCCAAGTAGACTTTACCAAGCTTCCCCAGGTACAATGGTGGAAGTTTTTGCCAGTGATAGTAGATCACGTGACTCATTGGGTAGAGGTGGTACCCACTGTGAAGCCAGTGCCAGTGTTGTGAGTAAAACACTTCTAGAATCAATCATTCCCCAATATGGGATGGCAAACAGGATTGATTCAGACCGGGAAACTCATTTCACATTGAAGATATTGCAGAAAGTTGTTCAGGCCCTGGGAATAAAATGGGAATTACATACTCCATGGTATCCACAGAGTTCTGGTTGGTAGAGAGAATGAATCAAATTCTTAAAAGAGCTCTAGTTAAGCTAATGATTGAAACCCAAATGTCATGATAAAATGTCGCCCTTTGGCCTTATTAAGAATTAGAATCCAAGCCCAGTCAGATCTGAGGGTGTCACCCTATGAAATATGTTTGGGTAACCCTTCCTGACCTCACCCCAGAAGGTTGCCACCTATGAGGAAGGGGAAGCCAATGCCAAGAAATAAGTTATGCCCATAGCACAAACCTTAGAAGGGCTAAGACATAAAGGGGCAATTCCTCAAACTACCACCCTGGATTTCAGAATCCATAATATTAATCCCCGGAATTGGGTGATGATCAAGTCATGGAGAGATCAGCCTCTAACTCCTCAGTGGGAAGGTCCCATTCAGGTACTGCTCACCACCGAATCGGCTGTGTGAACTGCAGAGCGGGGATGGACTCATGCCAACAGAGTCAAAGGCCCAGTAGAAGAACCCAAAGAGTGGACTGTAACATCCAGGCCAGGTGAAACAAGACTGACTCTCAAGCAGAGACTGAAAGACAAGCAGGAAAACACCAAGAGAACCAAAAAGTAGAGTCAAGCTTCCACCAACCAGCTTGAAAACTGTCTTCCTGTTTTAGTGGGTGAGAATTACCAGCATCTGTTGACGAGAAGTCCTCAAGGGACTGTAAAAGGTAATGAGGCAGCATTCTTAAGAAGTAAGACAAGAAATAGAGGTCAAGATCGGGTTGGCCCCTTTGTTCCCTACCAAGAAGGCTCCATAGCCCTGCTGTGGGTAGAAACCCTGTTGGCATGGTAAGGTGGGAACAAAAGGCCATACCAGACCTCTGTCATTGCTCAGTTGTCTTTTAATTCAACAGGGACTGGAGGGCAGGACCGACTTGGCCTCTGTACTCACCCCTAAGATACACTGACTATGGGTAGCAGCACTGACTATGGGTATATAGGCACGGTAGATGGGAATCAAAGCCATACTGGACCAATGTGATGCCCTTTTGTTTATTCCAAATAAGTGTGTCTAAGGAAAACCTGAGATTTTTTTCTGCTGTTCCCACTGTCCTTGCCCACATCAACAGATGCTGGTATGACTCATTCAAGAGAGAGAGAATTTTTTTTACTTAGTTGTTCGAGCATAATTACTTATACAAAAAGAAAAGGGGGGTTTGTTATAGATGAGTAATTCTATGGTTGACTCTCACAGTTAAGGAGTGAATATTAAATATATGTTAAGAGAAGTTTTCTAGATGGGTAGTTATCTTTCTCCTCCCCCTTGCATTGTTATCACAGGATGGCTTCAGTAGTCGGGGCATTTGGGAGGGTTGGCTTGTTACTTAGGCAGCATCTGACCTCCAATCAAGGTGTAAGACAGTGATCTCCACCACTGGACAGTGAACAAGGAGTCAATTGACAAGACATTGTGAGGGGCTAGAGGTATAAAAGACAGAACATCTATTTTGTAGATAAGCACATGGTGATGGAATCCTTTGCTCCCGACGCTGTGTCATTTTCTTTATTAAGACTTCTGTTGTATTTTGAAAAGATCTTAATATTTCAAATTTTTGAAAATGAAAATGGTTTCTCACATGAGGTTGGGGAATGTGAGGAAAGGTTGTCCATACTAGGTGAGCTCCAACGTACAACTTCACTGACCTGGCCAGACCTCCTTAGGAGCGGCCCTACATCAATATAAATCACTTAATGCTCCAATCAGCTCTTCTCCAAAGAGAACAGTAATAAAATACACTCTTTAAAATAGGATTATATATTACTTAAAAGCTCTTTGAAATATTTCTCCACAACTGTAAAAGGAAATCTGCCTGATGAGCTGCTCCAGACCACAGGGAAATCAAGGCAGAACCATGGTTTGTCAGGACTTGTTTGATCCTAATGAGCCATGTGGTGAATTTGGAGCTGAGCACTTGAACTTCAAGGCCTGAGAAGATATTGCACAAACCTTTCCAAGAGTCAAAGTCAGAAGAAAACACCAAAGTGTCTCAAAGCATGAATGGGTTTCACTGAGGTCCATCGCCAACACAGGCTCCTCATGGACTCCTTGGAGGAGAGAATTGAAGGCCAGAATTGGAAAAAACACCTCTCAGAGATTCAGACTGCAAAGGAAAATCCAAAGTACCTTAAAAACCTTGAGTATCTCAAAGCATTAATGAACCCAACTGAGTGTCAGTACAGAGATCTCAGGGGACTCCTTAAAGCAGATAATTGGGGCCATGATTGCACAAACCTCTCACAGAGTCTGTATCCAAAAAGCAACACCAAATACCTTAAAATAGCTGAAGTACCTTGAAGCATAAATGGCCCACTGAGTGTCATTACTGATAAAGGCTCTCCAGGGACTAATTAAAGGAGATATTGGAGGCAGGGACTGCACAATCTTTTTCATAGAGTCTGTATCAAAAGGGAAACACCAAGTATACTTGGTACTGAAGTACCCTGAAGTATTAAGGAGCCCCACTGAGTGTTGTTACTGACAAAGCCTCTCCAGGGATTAATTGCAGCAGATAATTTGAGTCCATGATTAGAGACTCCAAGGCAAAAGTCAAACCCAAAGTCCTTTGAAAAACCTGCAGTAAATGGGAGCATTAAGGAGACCCCAGAGCAATTCCTGCAAAGGCTCCCCAGGGACTCCTTCCAGCAGATCCTTGAGGCCACTGGGTGTGGGCTAGGGAATGCTGAGGGCAGGACAAGGGGCTGACAGTGCCCAGCCTGGCTGGGGCTGTGCCAGGAGGCCCCAGGGCCTCAGGACAAGGTGTCTCCTCACAGCCGTTGGTGGCACAGAGCCTGCTGTGCCCCAGGGCACCAAGACTTGGCTTCTCTTTGTCCCCACCTGTCATCAGTCCCTCCAGTTCTTTGCTCTGCCTGAGGCCTGGGGACACTTTCTCAGTGGTGTCCCTCAGTGGGACCCATTAAAAGTCCAAGAAAGTTTGGAGTTGGATTCTGACTTGGAGTTCTGGAGAGGTTTCTTCAGCTCCCTCTCAGGGACTGATGTTCAGGGCCTGAGCACAAAGCCCCAGAGGCTCATTAAAGTCCTTGTGCTGTGTCTGTGCTGCTGAGCTGGGCTGGGCTCCTGGCACAGAGGCAGCTCCTGGTAACCAAGAAGAGCTTCAAAAGCACATTTCTCTTGATGAGCAGCTCTTCTGCCAGCCCAGCAGGGCTGGGGCACTGCCTGCAGCCACCCCGGGCACAGCACAGAGAGCTTCAATCAGTCAGGGCTGGGAAGGTGCTGAGAAGTGCCTGGGGCAGAATCACTGCCAGCCCTTGGCACAGGAACCTCTGGCTGCAGGACAATGCAGCTGCAGCTCCTGGAGCCATCTCTTAAAGCTGGAACATCCCAATGCCTACAGATCCTGTGAGTACATTCTCTGATTGTTTCTTGTGCAGAGCATCCAGGGGTGCCCAGGGCTGTCCTGCAGAGCATGGTCCTGCAGCCCAGGGTGCTGTGCTGGGGCAGGGACTCTGCTGCCTGCCAGGGACAGCTCTCAGCCAGCCCTGGCAGCTGCTCCCAGCACTGGAGGACAAGATCTGGGTGGGAGGAGACAGCTGGTAACGCTTGGAAATGTTATCCTTGTGTGGTGAGGATGCTGCAATGTTAAGGACTGCTCCCAGCATAGCACTTAACTCCACAACATTTCCAAGTAGACTGTACAGGGAGCACAACTAGGCAGGGCCTGCATGAAAGGGAAAATCCTGTTTTTTAATCTTCTGCTCTGGGTTGCAGGGATGGGAAATTGCCCATAGATATTCATCTCTCAGTTAAGGCTGAAAAAAAAAAAAAAATTCACATCTGAATAGACCAGGCAATGACAGAAATCCTCACAGGGCCCCTTACAGGCAGCATCAGTGTCGCTTTTCCAGCCTCCTCAGGGTTTCTCTGAAGTGGCCATTAGAGCCTGCACAGCCCGAGCTGCCCCTGGGCAGTGCCTGAGCTGGGAGGGGTCTGCAGGGCAGAGCTGAGCCCCCAGGGCTGGGCTGGCCTCTGACAGCACTGGCAGGGCCCAGCCCTGGGCACAGGGAAGCAGCTGCTGGCAGGGACAGCTCCAGGCAGAAGAGCCCTGGGCAGGCAGTGGGGGAAAAGTGCCCCCAGGATGTGCTGGGATATTTCAAGTCCTCTCCACACCCAACTATTCCTTAATCACTTTTTTTACAGATCCCCATGCCAAGGCACCACAAATGTCCAACAGCAGCTCCATCAGCCACTTCCTCCTGCTGGCACTGGCAGACACACGGCAGCTGCAGCTCCTGCACTTCTGCCTCTTGCTGGGCATCTCCCTGGCTGCCCTCCTGGGCAACGGCCTCATCATCAGCGCTGTAGCCTGCGGCCACCACCTGCACACGCCCATGTTCTTCTTCCTGCTCAACCTGGCCCTCACTGACCTGGGCTCCATCTGCACCACTCTCCCCAAAGCCATGCACAATTCCCTCTGGGACACCAGGAACATCTCCTACACTGGATGTGCTGCTCAGGTCTTTTTTTTGGTTTTCTGTGCTCTAACAGAGTATTTCCTCCTGACCATCATGTGCTACGACCGCTATGTGTCCATCTGCAAACCCCTGCACTACGGGATCCTCCTGGGCAGCAGAGCTTGTGCCCACATGGCAGCAGCTGCCTGGGCCAGTGGATTTCTCTATTCACTGCTGCACACAGCCAATACATTTTCCCTGCCTCTGTGCCATGGCAATGCCCTGGGCCAGTTCTTCTGTGACATCCCCCACATCCTCAAGCTCTCCTGCTCCAAATCCTACCTCAGGGAATTTGGGCTTCTTGCTGTTAGTGGTTGTTTGGTATCTGGCTGTTTTGTGTTCATTGTTTTCTCCTATGTGCAGATCTTCAGGGCTGTGCTGAGGATCCCCTCTGAGCAGGGACGGCACAAAGCCTTTTCCACCTGCCTCCCTCACCTGGCTGTGATCTCCCTATTCATCAGCACCGGCACATTTGCTCACCTGAAGCCCCCCTCCATGTCCTCCCCATCCCTGGATCTGGCCCTGTCAGTTCTGTACTCGGTGGTGCCTCCAGTCCTGAACCCCCTCATCTACAGCCTGAGGAACCAGGAGCTCAAGGCTGCAGTGTGGAGACTGATGACAGGATGCTTTCAGAAACATTAAACTGCTGGCCAATTTCTGCAAATCATTTGTAATAAAAGTAATCTTTGATCGTTCTTATTGGCTTCAGTGTGAAAGTTTGTTTTGTTTGCTTTAGTTTTTTCAAATTGTCCACAAAGAAATGACATTGTTTGTGCCATTTCTCATTTTGTTTCTCTCCACCTTCCCTGTGGCCACAAACTGTGTCAATGAGGGGCTGTCTTCTTAGTGTATTTAAAGGAACTAAAGGATCTCCCAGCAGAGTTTTCTGCAGAGATGCCCTTTTGTTGCCTTCTCTGGAGCTACAGTAGCAATGTCTGTGTGCAGAGCTGGGGGCAGATCAGTGCTGGCACAGCAGCTCTGGTCCTGCTGGCCACACCATTCCTGATCCAGGCCAGAAGCCAATGGTCTTCTTAGCCACCTGGGCACACTGCTGCCTCATGTCCAGCCTGCTGTCCATCAGTCCCTGCAGGTCCCTTTCTGCCTGGTTGCTCTCCAGCCACTCTGTCCCCAGCCTGTAGTGCTGCAGGGGTTGTTGTGGCCAAAGTGCAGGACCCAGCACTTGGACTTGTTAAACCTCACCTTTTTGGATTTGGTCCCTGGATCCAGTCTGTCCAGGGCCCTGTGCAGAGCCCTCCTGCCCTGCAGCAGATCAACACTCACACCCAGCTTGGTGTCATCTGCAAAGATGTACCTTGGTTCTATGGGGCCCCTCAGTGTTACAATGGCCCCTTGGTTACACCCGGCCCTGCACTGTCACCATGGTCTCCTTGGTTCCATAGGGCCCCAAAATTTGACAATTGATTCCTTGGTTTTATGGGGCTTCACAGTTTCACAATGTCCTTGCTGGTGCTGCAGTTTCACAGTGGCCCCTTGCCTGCATGGGGCCCCAGGGTGTCACAGTGGCCCCATGGTTACATCAGGTCCCACACTGTCACCATGGTCTCTGAGGCTCCACAAGTCCCCTCAGTGTCACAATGGACTCCTTGTTTCCACGAGGCCACACAGTGTCACAACATTCTTCCATATCCCTTGAGGCCCCATCATGTCACAGTGGCCCCTTTGTTACACAGGATCCTGCAGTGTCCCAATGTCCCCTTGGTTCCAAGGGGCCCCACAGTGTCAGAACAGCCCATTGGTTCCACTGGGCCCTTCAGTCTTCCAGTGGTCTCCTTGGTTTTGCAGTGCCAAAATGGTGAAACCCCTTGGTTACACAAGGCTCTGCAGTGTCACAATGGCCTCTGTGGTTCCACAAGGACCCAGAGTGTCACGGTGCACTCCCTGGTTCCATTTGGCTCCACAGCACCACAATGGACTCCTGGTTCTGTGGGGCTACATGTTGTCACCACGGTTCTCTTATTTCCACGAGGCCCTGCAGTGTCACAATGGCCCCAGAGTGTCCCAATCATCAGAGAATTACAGAATCAAATAGGCTGGAAAAGGCCTTTGGGATCATAAAGTCCAACCAATGACTTAATACTGCCTTGTCACCAAGACCATGCCACTGAGTGCCACTGGAGAGAGACAGTGACTCTGCCACCTCCCCCCTGGCCAGCCCATTCCAATTCTCACTCACCCTTTCTGTGAAGAATTTCTTCCTCTTGTCCAGCCTAAACCTTCCTGGTGCAGTTTAAGGCTGTGTCTTCTTGTCCTGCCCTCCAGCAGATCCACACTCACACCCAGCTTGGTGCCATCTGCAATTTGTGAATGGTGGACTCGATCCCCTCAGCCAGATCATCAGTGAAGATATTAAACTGGACTGGGCCCAGCACAGACCCCTGGGGGCACCACCAGTGCCTGGACACCAGCTGGGTGCAGCACCATCCCCACCACTCTCTGGGCCCAGCCTCCAGCCAACTCTTAAATCTCCCAGCGAGAAGGGAACCTGCCCAAGCCATGGGCTGCAGCTTTTCCAGGGAATGCTGACAGAGACAGTGTCAAAGGCTCTGCTGAAGTCCAGGTACACAACATCCACAGCCTTTCCTGCATCCACAGGTGGGCCACCTGGTCATAAAAGGAGACCAGGCTGGTCAGGCAGGACCTGCCACCCCGAAATCCACGCTGGCTGGCTCTGATCCCTCAGCCATCCTGTGGGTGCCCTGGGATGGCACTCAAGGTGATCTGTTCCAAACCTTGCCAGGCACCCAGGTCAGGCTGACAGGCCTGGAGTTCCCCAGCTCCTCCTTCCAGTCCTTCTTGGGGATGGGCTCACACTGGAACCTCCAGTGCTCTGGGACTTCCCTGCTGAGCCAGCACTGATGGTAAATGATGGAGAGCAGCTTGGGAGTTCATCCACCAGCTCCCTTATCCCCCTAGGATGGATCCCATCTGCTCCCAGAGACACCTGTGAGCATCTGAGTGGCTCAGCAGGTCACCAACTGCTTCCTCCTGGATTCCAGGGGGCTGTTCTGCTCCCTGTGCGCATCCACCAGCTGAGGAGAGCACTTGTCCTGAGGACAGCCTGTCCTAATATTGAAAATTGAGAGAAACAAGGTGTTAAGTAGTGTAGCCTTTTCCTTTTGTTACTATGTTCTCCACTGCATCCAATAAAGAGTAGAGGTTCGCCTTATCCCATGTTTTGTAATTAGTGTATTTATAGAAACATTTCCTATTATTTTTCACAGAAGTGGCCAGGTTAAGTTCTAATTGAGCTTTCACATCTCAGCTTTTCATTCCGCATGACCTAACAACGTCCTTAAACACTTCCTAAGTTGCCTGACCTTCTGTCCAATGTTGATGCACCCACTTTTTTATCATGAGTTCCCACAAAAGCTCCATGGGCCACCAGTGCAGTCATTTTCCTCACTTGCCCATCTTTTGCCACACTGGGACAGGCTGCTCCTTCCCCCTTAAGATTACTTTCTTTAAGTATGTCCAGACTTTCAGGACCACTTTGTTTTTAAGAGCTGTTTCCCTTTAAAAAATCAGTACCTGATTTGGTACTCCCCAAATGAGCATCTTAAATAGGCCAAAGTGTGCCCTTCCTAATTCCAGTGTAGAAGTTTTGTTGCTGCCTCTCCTTCTTTCACAGAAGATTGAAAACTTGATTATTTCATGGTCACTGTGCCCCAGGCAGCCTCCAAGCCCCACATCTGCCACCAGCCCTTCTCTGTGTGTGAACAGCAGCAAACAGAGCTTTCCTTGGTGTGGAAGTGTTACCAAAAATTCCTAAATCAGAAAACTCCTTAATCTCAATGTAGCATTAAGAAGGCATAGTTTTTATTTAGCTGGATGCACTGGGGAGAGCTCCTCCCAAAGCCGTGCATGCTGAACACAGGAAGGTTTCTGTTTATTTTCTGTATTTTGCACACACATTCAGTGATTGTCCTGGACTAAACAGATATATGATAATCATTTCCCCAAAATCATTACCGTATTTCTCCTCCCCTTTTGCATGCATTCTTCTATTTTTGGGGTCTCTCTGGTGGTTCCTGGTGCTTGTGGACCCCAATGTTCCAGTGGGCCTGGCTGAGCTGGCAGGACACTGAGGCTGCTGAACTTCCAGTTCCCCTTCTCACACAATGGGCACTGTGTGGTTTCCATAGGCCTGGGGTTTTGGAGAACAAGCTCCAGGTGTGAGCTCAGCTGGTGGAGACAATTTCTCATCTGGTAACATGAGGTGACAGTGTGGGCTATGACATCACAGAGTGGGTTATGTGAGGTCATAAAGCAGCTATGTCATCATAGACTGCCTCTGTGACATCACCGAGACAGCTGTGACATCACAGGGCAGAAGTCTGACATCACAGAGCAGATGATGACATCACAGATTTGGTTGTGACATCAGAGACTGGCTGTGTGACATTGGAGAATGGGCTCTGATATCACAGAGGGGCTGTGTGACATCCCAGCAGGCTGTGTCAGGTCACTGGGTTGGTCACTCTGCCCCAGCTCCCCCTCACAGTTTCTCCCAACAACTCCAATGCTGTCCATGTCCAGCAGGGTCCCTGTCCCCCGGGATCCCCCCGGCCCACCTGGAGCCACAGCCTCCACCAAAGGATGTTCCACAGGATCCACCCCAGAGCCTGACAGGGGACAAGGGGCCAGGGCTGTGTGACCAGGACATCAAGGACGGGGATTATCCAGGTCACTGTGGCCTGGGTTGGGTTGCCCAGGGCAGGAAAGATGTCTGGCAGCTGGAGCAGGGTCTGGGAAGGGCCTCCAAGGTGGGGCTGGAGACCCTGGGCTGTGAGCAGAGGCTGAGGGAGCTGGGCTGGTCCAGCCTGGAGCAGGGAAGGCTGAGGGTCTCCTCATCCCAGCCTGGCAGTGCCAGCGAGGAGGGGACGGAGAACACAGAGCCAGGCTCTTCACAGGGGGCTGTGGGGAGACAGAAGCCAATGGGTGGAAGGGGAAAGAGGGGAGATCAGCCAGAACATGAGGAGATTAATTGAGTCAGGCTGCTTTCAGCATTTCCTCAACACCAAAAGCAGCCTGACCGTTCTTCTCCATCCACCACTGATAGATTTGCAAATCAGGAATTGTTTGAGCTGTTCTGTCCTCAGTCCAGGACAAGAATCCTGATACAAGAACTTAATTGTGTTTATATCTATCACAGAACCACATTAGTCAAAAATTAATTTTAGTATGCAAATCAGTTGTGAACAGTGGACTCATCAGACATGCTGGGACATTGCACATAGCTCAGGGAAGAGTTTGTAATTGTGTGATTGTTATTTTAATGGTGTAACTTTTATTAAGTTATATCCTGTTCAACTGTGGTCTGTTGGCTAGTTCTAGTGTGGGCTGGAGGGAGCTCAGATTTGCACAAGGCTGCTCTGAGTGCCAGGCTTTGGATGGGGGAAATGGTGAGGTGGGGGTAGGGAAAGATCTGATTGATTGTCAGCCATAGAGGGTCTTGATTTCATATCTATTCAAACTGCATGAGGAGGTACTTGGATTCAGTGTCAATTGGAGATTGCACATATCAATAAATTACAGGGAAAAAAAAACTAAACAGGATCTAAAAGATCTCTTCTCGCTGTTTTTTTATATATCATGTATTCACTTTGAATACACTACTGAGATCTGCCCAACCACAAATGATTTGAAAATTAAATCAAATTATTCCCAGAAGCTTTGGTTGTTAAGGTGTTCTGGATGTTAATGAGCCCTGGGACACTGAATTCCTGCACTGAAGAGCTGAAGGCTGAACAAGCCTCTGGAGCAGGAAAATTCAGCAGCAGCCTTCAAGGTGCTGAGGGCGTCAGCAGCCCCCACTGAGGCCATCCCTGCCCAGAGACTGTGGGGGAATGGGCAGACAAGGAGAGCGTCCCTGGGGCTGGGGCAGCACAACTCAGAGGCACCAGCGGCTCCAGCTGGGAAATGGAGTGTGGAATGGGGCTGGGAAAGCCCTGCCTGGGCTGGGCCAAGCAGGACAGACAAGCCCTGACTCCCATACCCCAAACACCTCTCCCAAGGAGACATTTAAAATTAATTACAATTTTTTGTATTTACTGAGTTTGACTCACTGGAGAAACACCAACAAGAGATTCTCAGGAGCTCAAAACAACCAAACAGCCTTTATGGGAGCTTTAGAAAATCCGAGAAACTTTGGCAAAAGGTTTATTATGACACTGTAGTGGTTTTGGTTTGTTAATTCAAGATTTTTCTAATATTGAGATTTCTTAATTAACGTATTGATGAGTGTGGTGGGTTTTATTGTCAATTAGTAATTTATGTATTTATTTTGTTGTTAGATAGGAGTGCGAGAAAGTAGGCTTAAAATATTTAAAGGGTAGAAAGAAAATTTTATTAAAAGTAACTAAAAGGAAAAAGGTAGTAAGAATTAAAATAAACTCTTTAGAACACCTTCTTTTTACAACATTATTTTTACTGGCAATGTAAAGAAACCTAAAATTTCTTGTTATTTACTATTTTTAAAATAGCCCTGTTTTTGTTTACTTTGGGAGAGAAGTTTTTCTTTTTAAGGTTATGGAGATTCTTTTACAAGAGGAAAAAATAGTAGTGTTGTGGTTATTAACTTTGTCACGGATAACAGTGGTGTGGGGGACTTTGTTATTGTTGTGATAAATAGGTATGATTCATGCTGATAAAAATTGAAACAGCAATCAATATTGATACAGTAATCAATATTTGGGAATAATAAAACAGTTAAAAGTAGTAACGCCAAAGAAGAGGGGGAGAGGAGGGGCCCCACCACGCCCCCACTCCCAGCAGATGTTCACAAGGACAGGAGGAAAGAAGCTGAAGATACAGTTGCTAAAAATGAGCAGAAAGGAAGCAAAATCTGGTTGGGTCCAAGAAAATGCTAATTATAAGGGATTTATCGCCTTGATATGTAGATGCAGTGATACGTTAGTCTTGGCTTACATTGTACTGGCTTGGTGCGCATGTGTAACCCAAAGGTGAATTAAAGGACAACGAAGAAGACTACAGGGCCTTCATCAGTGACAACCCCCAAAGACTTGTGCGACCACCAAACCAAGTGGCGGCGCACGTGTGGTAAATGTGGTAATGAAGGCGGAGATAGAGATATGACGAACCAAAAATAGGAGGAGATGGTATTGACACATGGCATATAAGGGGTGATTTTCACTTGGCAAGCTTGTACGTGAAGTGGCAAGGGTCCTAAAACCCTGCCCTCTGTACTCCGTGGGTATCTTTTGCTTATGCGCTATTATTGGAACCAAATTACCCCTTATTTGAATCAAATTATATTGTATCCAATTTCATATTTTTTTTACTTTAACTATTCAATTAAAATTGCTACTACTGTTAATATTGTTTGGCTTTTTTACGATGGGATAATTGGGCAAGCAAAACATTGTGAAGTTGTTTTTATTGCCAGAAGCTTTTTTACAGCTTGTTGATGGGCCATGTTGACTTATGGGGTATTGTTTTAAAGATTAATTCTTTAAAGGTAAAAATCTTTTTTATATAATTTTATTTTTTTTTATCTCAGGGGATAGAGATCTTCACTTGGCGGTACTGGATTACATTTTAATTTCTGTATGAACTTTTGATAAAATTACAGTTATTTTAACATTTGTTTATTTCAGTATGGAGGTTTTTGTATTATATTAATTTCAATTTTTTATATCTTAATAGTTTTATGTGTCATAATGAAAAAGAATTTTTTCTTTATAGTTTATAAGAGAATTTTAGTTTTAAGATTAAGGTATTTTTTCTTCGTTTTTTTTTTTGGGAGTTCATTTCTCCTTTATTGGCTTTCATGATTTTATTTTGCTTTTTGAAATGCTTGTATATTGTTTTCCTTTTACTTGAGAGAGGACTGAAGTATAGCAAGGGTTAACACCTGACCTGCCAGTAACTTCTGGTGGAAATTGTGGTTGGGTTGTGTTAGAATTGGTTTTATTGACAGTTTTGGTTTTTTTTAATGTTTAATTTTAGTTGTAGGGCTATTTTTTACAGGTTGTTGGGGTTTGTGTTTTAGTTGTTTTGGTGGGAGGGGACTTGGTGGTAAGATTTTAATAGCTGTGCCTGGCTTTGTTCTGGTTGGGGTTTTGTAGTCTCTTTTGTTTTCCTGTTTGGTAGTTGTTGGAGTTTGGTTTGGTTAGAATGGAGCTGATGGGGAGGGGGGCAGCCTGGGGAGCAGGGAAGGGGCTCAGCCCATGGCAGGGTTGCTTGGTTTGGATTGGTTTGGTTTGGTTTGGTTTGGTTGAAATGGAGGCTGGGGCACGCTGCTTCTTTGTTGACTGGAAAAGAAAGAGGAGGTTCCAGTGCTTTTTCATCTTTAACATATGTGTTTCACAGAGGCATGTTCAGTATCTTAGTGGTTTAACAGATTGTCAGTTACACAAAAAGTTTTGTATTACTTTTGAAAATTCTTCTCATGTCAAACGATGACATTCAGTCAACAAAAAACACTTCTCAAAGTGTTGACTTGGCCCATTCAACCTCACAAACTCTAGTCTGTTCAATTTTAAGTTAATCAGAATTTGCAGGAGCACAGAAACTGAAGAAAACGACATAGAAAGCAAGAAAGACAAAAAAGATACAGAGAAGCACACACAGCTACCAACTCCTGGATTCCAGCAGTGTTTAGATGGAAATTCCAAGAGGAGGCAGGGTCAAGATGTGTGCTTGCCTTGTGGTAAGCCTCAAATTCCCCTTGGTCTTCCTGGGCCCTTCCCCCAGGTGGGACTTGGGCTCATTTGGTGCCTCAGGAGCTGGGCTGGGGCTGCAGAGGAGGCTGTGGGGCCGGGGGCGGGGGGACCCGGGGGGAAAGGGGACCTCGCTGTGCACGAGCAGGGTTGGACTGCTCTGGGGGGAGCTGTGAGGGGGGCTGGGGCAGAGTGACCTCCCCAGTGACCTCACACAGACCCTGTGATGTCACACAGCCTCCTGTGATTTCACACAGCCTTCCTGTGATGTCACAGAGCCAACTCTGAGATGCCACCCTCTGATGTGATACAGCTGCTTTGTGATGTCACAGAAGTCTCTGTGATGTCACAAAGTCACCTTATGATTTCACAATCTGTACTGTGATTTCACCGCCTGCTCTATGATGTTAGTCAGTCACCCGGTGATGTCACAGCCCACTCTCTGATGCCCCAGTTCCATACTCTATGATGGCAGAATTTGCTCTATGGCCTCATATCCTACTCTATGACATCACAGGCAGCTCTGTGCTGTCACAATCCCCTCAGTGATGTCACAAACCCTGTCTGTGATGTGATACTGCCACTCTGTAATGTCACAGCACACACTCTGACCTCACAGCCCCCTCTGTGATGTCATACAGGCATTCCATGATCTCACAGCCCGCTCTGTGCTGTCACACAGCCCCTTACTGGCATCCCAGCTGCTCTGTGCCTCTATGACACAGCCACAGAGGAGCTGCTGTGACACAGCCCCCTCTAGGCCATCCCACAGCCCCTGCCAGTGCTGAGCCCCTGTGAGCTCTGTCTGTGCCTGCTGGTGTCCCTGAGGGGCCCTGGCAGTGCCCCAGCCCTGCTGGGCTGTGCACAGGAGCTGCTCCTGGCCAGAGCTGTCTCTCTGCAGCGCTGCCCTTGCCAGGAGCTGCCTCTGGGCCAGGAGCCCTGCCCAGCTCAGCAGCACAGACACAGCACAGAGACTTTAATGAGCCTCTGGGGCTTTGGTGCTCTTTGCATCAGACTCAGTCCCATAGAGTGTGCCAAAAAATTCTCAGGGACTCAAAAGGGAGTGAAACTTAAGTTTCTCATACTTTAAATAGATCCATCTGAGGGACAGGCCTGGGAAAGTGTCCCCAGGTTCCAGGTAAAGCAGAACACTGGTGGCAGGGATGACAGATGGGGACAAGCAAGGGAAAGGTGTCTCTGGTGCTGAGCAAAGCTGCGCCTCTGTCCCAGCCCAGCAGTGGCTGCCAGTCCCGGGCACAGCACAGGCAAAGCTCCACAGCCACTTCTGCAGCCCCCAGCCCAGCTCCTGAGTGTTATGTTTGCCCAATTATCCCATCAAAAAAAACCCAAACAATATTTAAGGTAGCAACAGTTTTAATTGAATAGTTTAGAAAATATATAAATAAGGGATAATTTGGTTCGAATAATAGCGCATAAGCAAAAACAACCGCGGGGTACGGAGGGCAGGGTTCTTGACCCTTGCCACTTCACGTACAAGCTTGCCAAGTGAAAATCACCCCTTATATGCCATGTGTCAATACCATCTCCTCCCATTTTCGGTTCATCACTTTTCTGTCTCCGCCTTCATTACTACCTTTACCACGCATGCCCCACCATTCGGTTTGGTGGTCGCACAAGTCTTTGGGGGTTGTCACTGATGAAGGCCCTGTAGCCTTCTTTGTTGTCCTTTAATTCACCTTTGGGTTACACATGCGCACCAAGCCAGTACAATGTAAGCCAAGACTAACGTATCACTGCATCTACATATCAAAGCAATAAGTCCTTTATAATTAGCATTTTCTTGGACCCAACCAGTTTCTTGGTCATTTTTAGCAACTGTATCTTCAGCTTCTTTCCTGTGGTCCTTGAGAACATCTGCTGGGAAGGGGGGGGTGGGTGGAGCCCCTCCTTTCCCTCTCTTCTTTGGCATTACAACTTTTAACTATTAACTGTTTTATTATTCTCAAATATTAATTACTGTATCAATATTGATTGCTGTTTCAATTTTTATCAGCATGAATCATACCTATTTATCACAAATCCCCCATTTCTCTTTTTGATCATTATGATTTGTGTTGTATTTAAAAGGCTGTACCTTGATATCTTGTATATTTTTCAGAATTTTGGTTTTTTCTTTTCAGCTTCAATCTTTTCCAGCATTTCTATTACTGCTTTTAGTCTTTCACACTGTCTTTCAAGTTTAGATAGCATTTTTTGGTGTATTTCAAATTTTTTTAGGTCCTTGTTCTTTAACAGGCATCAATTTAGCTTTTAATACCATTATAGATCTTGGTTTTCCTTTTTCTGCTGATTCTGAATTTAGAGACATTGTTATAATCTGAATCCCCTGAATCACTGAGTGAATTAGTCTAATAAAACACAAAATCATTCAAGGCAGAAACAGAAGTCTTGGAATTGAGCATAACAACATGAACTCTAACTTTTTCCTCCAAACACTTCCAAAGAGGTCATCTTACCAATTTGTTTTTAAGATTGAATTCCACTTCTGTACCGGCACATGAGCCACTTTTTTAATTTTCTCTGCAAGTTCAGTGATAGTTTCCCCATAATTATCAATTTTTACACTGCACTCAAATTCATTAAAACTTTCACAAACTCCTCTTTTTTCTGCTAACAGATAATGTAGGGCTATCCTGTTTTGATACACAAACACCCTCATTTGTGTATATTGCCTGGCCAACATTTTTAAGGCACCGGAGGTGTGATTTGACACCACCTCAACTATTCCTTGGAGACTTATTAATCGATTCAACAGGTAAATTGGGGTCCTATATCCCCGTGACCCATCCTGAGCCCATGTTGCTGGGTCATAATATGCTATAATTCGTTCTGCAGGCCATTCATCCTCCCCCCATTTTTGGTTCCCTCCTGCTGTTGGAAAGTTGAGACTCAAATCTCTTTTATTCTGCTGCAGGGTTTCATACAGGGGAGTTCCTAACACATTGCTCCTAGACCTTGGTAGAACAAAGAAGGAGGGTTGTATTCTCTCCAAAGTACAGGTTCCTCCCCATTTTTGAGGTAACTCACTGTATGCTCGTTGCCCACAAATCCAATATATCCCATTTGAGGCTTTCCATTTCTTATCAGTTTTCTCCAGTTGTTCCCAATAAGACCTCAGGCTGTCGATGGATTGGTAGGGGTTAGCTCCAGGACTTCTGCACCAGCATAAATTAATCTGTTCATCCCATTCGCAATTTATTTCTTTTATTGGTCCCCAATATCCTTCTCGAGTTATACAAATTATTCCAATTACTTGACGGCTTAAAACCCATCCTTCAGGTCTCTTCAATGTTCCAGAAATTTGGGTGTGGTTCCACTTTAAAAATTGCTCTGGAGCTAAGCTCTCACCTTTCCACGGCCATCTTTCAGCCATTTTTAGACCTCCACAAATCCCACATGTGAATAATTCCAATTCTGTAGCAATCCTTTGCATCAATCCCACAAACAGATTCTTATTTGAGGCTGGCAAATTCCAATCTTTGTAGTACTGTTTTAGCTGTTTATACAATTCAGCCAATTCTGTTGACTCTTTTTTCCTGTTCGTTCCTCTATTCCCCTTTGTTTCTTTTTTTTCTTTTATTTTCTCTTTCAATTTTTCTTTTAGTGCCTGATTTCCCATGCCTGTACTTGGATCCTTTCTATTATCATCTCTTTTAAAATAAACGCATCTTTCATATTGAGGACAAATTTGATCACCATGGGGATAAGGAGCTTGCCCATTATATACCAAATTTTTCTCTATCCAATACATCTTTCTTACCTTAATACAAACATCTATAACACTGCTGCAATTGTAGCAGGCAGAACTAACATATGGGTGTGTTACAAACACAGATTTCATTTTGTCCTTAATACACACAGGGTGATTGTAAAAATCACAAATGTTGAAATTGCTGGCACTTGGTTTTTGCTCTGTTTGCTTTTTCATTGCCGAAACTCTGTTCAGTGTGGCTCTCTGGCTTTGGCCAACTGCCCAGGGTACCAGAATGATCACAGTGAAAATAATCCTTAGGAAATTTACCTTTCTACCTTTCTCAAGGCCCCTTGGGTTGCAACCAAGGGCTGAGATACCAGTCGTCTCGGTAGCAAAGGTAATATTCCGGGATCTAGTCACTGGTGCTTTTAGTTTCCTTGGTACCCATAGCCCCACAGAGTTTGTTTGTCTCCTTTTAAATGCCATTTCCCAATTCTAGCTGGTTAAAAAGCAATAATTAAAACAAAAAGAACGGTGAAAAGATTAGGCCAGAATACCATAAACCTGTATTTTCCAAAATTTCCGGGATGTGCCAACCACAATAAGATTTTTCTAATTATTTTCTGCTTCAAGGGCGGGGAGTTCATTAAGTCGCCGCCTCTAATAGGCAAAATCACAGCACCAATATGCCCCTGCAATGTGCCTATTATGTGGTATATATACTTCTTCTTCACAACAACTATCAATTTTGAGACACTGGTTTATAATATTATAAGTTGTTCCTTCTCTTATTTGTGCTATAGCCAATATAGCAAAAACCAATCAATCTAGGTTCCCTATTAATCCCACTGTTGCTGGAAGGGTCCCATCTCCCAATCTCAAAGGTATCCCAAAAAAATCACTAGCAATATATTCTATAATTAGCTGACTAAATACATAACCATAGCAAAGCGAGCAAATCAATTGTCTCTCCTTCACTTCTCTCTTAGTTACTTTTTACCATGAGTTAAAGCAGAGTGTGCAAACAATACATATCCGTGAATGACACCCTAAACCATGTTTACCGCACTCCCAACATTTTTGTCTCTGAGCTCTTTTAACAACAGGTGTTACCAATTTCAGTTTCTGGAATTGCAGTTGTGTAATCAATTCTAATACTGTTGCTGGTGGGTGATCCTGGAGGAGATCTTCGATCTTTTTAGGCTGTTCCCACCGATTCAAAAAGTCTTTTTATTCTTTTTCCACCGGCGCTCTTCTGCCTCCGAGCTCAAGGGAATTGCGGCCTGTAGCCACTCCAGGATGTTTAGTTCCTTCTTAATAAATCAGGGTTAATATAAATCATGTTTCAACAATATTTTAGCTACTGTTTGAACTGTAGCCCAAGGTGCTGGAAATGCTTTAACCCACTGAGTTAACTGATCTATTATAACTAACAAATATTTTCACCGACCCACTTTAAGCAATTCTATAAAATCAACCTGGATTTTTTTTCAAATAGCCTGTAGGCTGTTTTGAATCCTCCAAAGGGAGGGCTTCTTAACACCTTCTTATTTACCTTTTAACAGGTAAGACACCCCTGGGTAATTTGCTTTCCAATTTCGAATATCCTTATACACCCATAAAATTTTAAAAAGTGATCACAAAAGGCCCTTTTTTCCCAGTGTGTCTGCCTATGCAAGTTATCTAAAATCTAATGTGCCACTGGTTTTTGGCATCATAATCCTGCCATCAGGAAAAACTCCCTTTCCCTCCTTTAATGTTGCTCTTAATTTCCTTACAGCTGCCAATTCTGCTAGCGGAAGGGAAAGTGTCTCCTGCTGAATTTCTATTTTTTTTTTATAAGGTCATGATTCTAATATCTCCCTTTTTTAAGGTCGCTCTTTTTGCTTCTTCATCAGCCAAATTAGTTCTTTGACTCTAATATCCTTCCCTCTCTGGTGTTCCTTTACATGAACTACTGCTATTTTCTTTGAGCCTTTTAAAGCTTCAAGTATCTGAATTATCAATTCCCCGTGTATTAACCCTTGTCTTTGAGTGTTTGTAAGTCCCCCTCCTTTCCTTCCAATCTTTTCTTATGTATGTACTACACTAAAAGCATATTTGGAGTCTGTATAAATAGTCCCTTCTTGCCTTTTTAGTATTAATAATGTACGGAATAATGCATAAAATTCACAGGCTTGTGCTGACCAGGAGGGACTGAGGGGATCAGACTCCTTTACCCTAAACTTTTCTCACTTCACCTGAATGCCAACCCGTGTCATTAATTTCTGGATTATCTTCTTCAGTTAAAGAATAAATTTTAAGTTTTCCTTCACAGGGTTTTATCTGTAAATTTAAGGCTATTATTAGATCTCTGCCTAACATATTATTCTCGGCCTCTGGTATCAACAAGAAATAATTTACTCCAAATTTGTCATCTGTTTCAATTTGCACTCCTTTTATTACAGGAACAGGGAAAGCCTCTCCTGTAATTCCGATTACTGAAACTCGCTCACTACTTATCTCACATCCCTGGGGTAATTTTGTCACTGTCGACCGAGAAACTCCTGTATTGACTAAAAGTACGACTTCTTCACTCTGAAGACCTACTCTTAGCGTTATTATCAAGGCCTCTTCTGGGTGTAATTCTGTCCTTTTTGTTAAACAAAGCTCTTGCCCTCTCTGATTCTCCTGAGAAGTTTTCTCATCTTGCTGTTTCTTTCTGCAATTTTTTTGCAGGTGCCCCTTTTTATGACAATAAAAACAGGTGGGTCCCGCACCCTTCAAAGTGGGGCAAGAATTTTTTAAGTGTCTCTTCTTGTGGCGGGAAAAATGCACAGGTCTTTTGTTCCTAAAAATAGATCCTGACATCCACTGCTTGTTTTTCCCTGCAGATTTTTCTGTATTCAAAGCTTCCTGCATTTCTTGAACTGCTGCCACCAAAATTCTGGCATCTGCTTTCTGCTTTTTCTCATTTCTCTTTACAAACACCCTTTGTGCTTCTCTCAGTAACTCTTGCAGTCCCCTGTCCTGCCAATCCTCTAATTCTTCCAGCTTTTTCCTAATGTCACTGCAAGATCCGGTCACAAACTGAATTTTTAACAGAACCTGCCCTACTGCAGTATTAATATCTATACCTAAATGTAATTGCAAGTCTCTTTTTAATCTTTTTAACCATTCTGCTGGTGACTCATATTTTTTCTGATACTCACTCAAAACTTTTCTTATATTATGTCCTTTAGGCACTGCCCTCTGAATTTCTTGATTTTCTTCCCTTCGTGATTCTCATTCATCCCAAAACTGCATTAACATCCCCAGTGGGCTATCCTGAGGAACACTCCCCCCCTGAAAACCCCCCTTACGGTTCCCAGATACCTCAAACCACTGCGAATTTTTCACACAATCCGCAGCCCCTGGGTCAAGGAACTTACTCTTTCCCTGACCCATTTCTGGCAGCAACAAACTAAGAAATCCCCGGTACCAGGAGAGCCTTAGTTTCCCACACTCACCCCGTGGCTCAACTTCTCACTTATTACTCTGTCACACTGCGTTTTCAATCTACTTGTTCCACTCTTATGTCTCCCTCTGCAATCTACGTGTTCCCCTCTTCTCTCTCCCTCTTAATCTATTAGCCCCGTCCTCTCACCATCCAATCACATACTAAATTGCCTGCTACCAACCCCTCCAAGGAAATTGAACCTATTCATTCACTGTCTCAGTCTCCCTACTGAGTCAATCCCTCCTGCCCAAGGACCTTCCCACAGGTGCTTGGACCAGGGATCCCCTCCTTCCCCTTGGGTAAAACACTCCCAGGGTCCCCACTCATTCACTTTTCTTTCACTTCCCTCCTTTTCCGGCCGGTCTCCTCGCGGAGAACACGAAAACGCGGTACTGGGAGGTCCCATCACTTCGGGGGTCCGGGACTGCCCAGCCCCTGTCTCAGACACTCCACACACACTCACACACACATACAGCCGCCCCCCAACCCAAAACCCCGTGATACTCACAGCCTCCTTTTCTCACAAGGGTCTTTGTGCACAAAGCAGTTTTCTATGGGTACTCTCTCTCCTACAAGCCGGCACTCTGATGGGAGCCTCTCCTGCGCGCTTCCAATAACTAATTTGCTTATGCGTTATTGTAAAAAGAACTCTCTTTTCCCAAGGGAGAGTGGCCTAGCCTTGGGACCACTTAAAAGTCTTGTGGGGAGCTCCTTCCCAGAAGCTATCCACCTCCCCGGAGTTAGAAGAGTTCCCGGGTATCGGCACCAAAATTGTTATGTTTGCCCAATTATCCCATCAAAAAAACCCAAACAATATTTAAGGTAGCAACAGTTTTAATTGAATAGTTTAGAAAATATATAAATAAGGGATAATTTGGTTCGAATAATAGCGCATAAGCAAAAACAACCGCGGGGTATGGAGGGCAGGGTTCTTGACCCTTGCCACTTCACGTACAAGCTTGCCAAGTGAAAATCACCCCTTATATGCCATGTGTCAATACCATCTCCTCCCATTTTCGGTTCATCACTTTTCTGTCTCCGCCTTCATTACCACCTTTACCACGCATGCCCCACCATTCGGTTTGGTGGTCGCACAAGTCTTTGGGGGTTGTCACTGATGAAGGCCCTGTAGCCTTCTTTGTTGTCCTTTAATTCACCTTTGGGTTACACATGCGCACCAAGCCAGTACAATGTAAGCCAAGACTAACGTATCACTGCATCTACATATCAAAGCAATAAGTCCTTTATAATTAGCATTTTCTTGGACCCAACCAGTTTCTTGGTCATTTTTAGCAACTGTATCTTCAGCTTCTTTCCTGTGGTCCTTGAGAACATCTGCTGGGAAGGGGGGGTGGGTGGAGCCCCTCCTTTCCCTCTCTTCTTTGGCATTACAACTTTTAACTATTAACTGTTTTATTATTCTCAAATATTAATTACTGTATCAATATTGATTACTGTTTCAATTTTTATCAGTACGAATCATACCTATTTATCACATGAGGCACCAAATGAGCCCAAGCCCACCTGGGGGAAGGGCCCAGGAAGACCAAGGGGAATTTGAGGATTACCACAAGGCATGCACACATCTTGACCCTACCTCCTCTTGGAATTTCCATATGAACACTGCTGGAATCCAGGAGTTGATAGCTGTGTGTGTGCTCCTCTGTATTTTCTTTTATTACTTTCTCTCTTTCTGTGTTTTCTTTCCCTTCTTCCAATTCCCTCTTCTTGCCAATTTTGAGTAACTTAAAATTGAACATGCTTAGAGTTTGTGAAGGTGAAGGGGACAAGTTAATGCTTTGAGAAGTGTTTTGTGTTGATTGAATGTCATATTAAACCTTTTGCCAAAGTTTCTCAGATTTTCTAAAATTTCCAGTAAAAGCTGTTTTGTTGTTTTGAGCTCCTAAGAATATTTTGTTAGTATTTCCCCAGTGAGTCCAACTCAGAGTACGCAAAGAATTGTAATTAATTTTAAATTGCTCCTTGAAGGAGTTGTTTAGTGGATGGGAGTCAGGGCTTGTCTGTCCTACTTGGCCCAGCCCAGGCAGGGCTTTCCCAGCCCCATTCCACACTCCATTTCCCAGCTGGAGCCGCTGGTGCCTCTGAGTTGTGCTGCCCCAGCCCCAGGGACGCTCTCCTATTCTGCCCATTCCCCCACAGTCTCTGGGCAGGGATGGCCTCAGTGGGGGCTGCTGACATCCTCAGCACCTTGAAGGCTGCTGCTGAATTTTCCTGCTCCAGAGGCTTGTTCAGCCTTCAGCTCTTCAGTGCAGGAATTCAGTGTCCCAGGGCTCATTAACATTCAGAACACCTTAACAACTGAAGCCTCTGGAAATAATTTGATTTAATTTTCCCAATCACTTGTTCAGCCTTCAGCTCTTCAGTTCAAGAATTCAGTGGCCCAGGGCTCATTGACATTCAGAACACCTTAACAAGCCAAGCTTCTGGGAATAATTTGATTTCAGTTTTCAAATCATCTGTGGTTAATTTGACCCATTTCAGTAGTGTGTTTAAATGGAATATATTCTATTTACAAAGATAATGAGAAAACTTTTTTTAGGTCCTGCTTAGGTTTTTGTTCCTGTTCACAAATCAATACGTGTGATCTCCAATTGACATTGAATCCAAGTACCTCCTCACCTCCTCATGCAGTTTGAATAGAGATGAAAATCAAGACCCTCTATGGCTGACAATCAATCAGATCTTTCCCTACCCCCACCGCACCATTTCCCCCATCCAAAGCCTGGCACTCAGAGCAGCCTTGTGCAAATCTGAGCTCCCTCCAGCCCAGGCTGCACCTGCAGATTTCAGCTCCTTGGCTCCAACTCCTACCTGCTTTCCTTGGAGAAGCAGCTGCCTGAGCCGCAGAGGGATCTTCATTTATTATCAGCCAACAAAGCCAAGGGGAAGACTGTTTAATAACCATCACAGCTCTTCCCTGAGCTCTCTGGAATGTCCCAGCAGCATGTGACATGTCCACCATCCCCAACAGATTTTTATGCAGGAACAGTTTTAGACATAGATATAAGAAAAGGTAATTCTGTGATAGATATAAAGACAATTAAGATGTCGCCTTATGTGATATTTTTTTAAATTTCAGAAAGTTTGGGCAACTCCCTGAAGCTCAAAGCATGAAACCATTCAGTTATGAGGCACTTGAATGACCACAGAGCTACTGGTGGAGGAAATCTGGGACCAATGGGAAGAAGAAATATCCAGCTGCTCTGGTGAAGAGATGTGCTTAGACATGGCCATTTAACCAAGAGAGATGAAAGCACTTGATGGAAAAGAGAGGGATTAAATAATAGACTGATTATTGATGACACAAGTAGATGGGAAGATGAGTATTTCTTCTCCTGCTATCAGTATGCTTCCAGGAAATCCCCGTTTCTGGTGGGAAAAGGTTGCCATTCCTTAAGAGTACTCAAAATGCACAAATAATCAATATTTGCTTGTATATTATGGAACTAACAGGTATTAAAATCTGAGCCCCTTTCTAGGCAGACATCAGCTGTGTGCCCATGAACAGGCAGCGCCACTTGTGCCCTGAGGTGCCCAGCTGGGATTGGATCACTTCGAGAGCACCTGAGGGAGAGCAGAGAGCACCTTGCAAGCTGCAGGTCCCTGACAGCCCCGCAGGGCTCCTGTCCCATCAACAGCTGCTCTGCTCCATTCTGAAAGAGGGCCCAGCATGGTGCCGGGATGCGCGGGGGCGTCCACGGCCCTGGAATCCGGCTATCTGGTGAGGGGCGAAGGCCAGGGCCCCTGCGCATCTGAAGCCAGCCCCCCTCGGCGTCTTGGCCTCGGGCTGAGCTGGGTGATAGCTCGGAGCAGCGCGGTGAGAGACGAATTAGGAGGCGACCACTTGCTGGGGGTAAACTGTCGGTTTATTACAGAAGAACCAACAAGGAGGGGAAACACCCAGCAAATGGCCCCGAACAGGGGGCGGGAGAGGGTTTTAAGGGAAAAGGGGGGAAGAAGGCAGGGAAACCCAGCTACCAATAGAAATACATATTTGGAGGTACGAAACATAACTGATATACCAAAGTAACCAACTGTTATAAATCATAGGAGGGGCTCCGGGGCTACAGCCAACCATAACTCCCAGAGAAAAGAAAATTCTTGAAACCTGGGAGGAGAAAAGGAGTGATTGACTGAGCCCAAGGAGGAAACAACTTTCACTTTATAAGAGAAACCAGGGGAGGAGCAGTTTCATTTCCATAGCAACCTAACTGACAGGGTAGCAGCAGGAAGTCCTGGGAAAGGGAGAAACCATTTAATACAGAAAATGGGGGGAGCAAACTAACAAACTTAAGAACACACCACAGCATCTCCCTGTTTCCTATCAAATAAAATTAAAATTTTAGACAGTCTATGCAACTCAAAAGGAAGGTGTCTGCGGCTTGTCCTCCCAATCTTCGCTTTCTTCGAGCTGGAGTTCGTTAGCCCACTTATGTTCTTGAGGCAGCTCCGTGGATCCCTCTTCATCTGAATCTCCTCTGGCTTCTGAGGAGAGGTCCTTTAGCTCGAAATGTTCCTCCAGAGGAAGTGCGGCATGATTGACAGTCGTTGAGGTGGCTCTAGCTATTAGTCCTTTGATCAAACTACGGATCAGTACGATCAAAATGCAAAATACAATCAAGGTCAAAATCACTTTACAAACTGATTCTAACACCGAACTGGCCCACCCGCTAAGGCCCCAACCCTTGAATATGTCCCCCAGCCAGTCTGATGTCTCTTGCCTGACCTGATGGACGAGGTCTTGGAGCTTTTTGATGGAGTGTCTGGCGTCCTCGGCCTGAGAGGACAGGTTCAGACAGCAGAGGCCCTCAAACTCCTCACAGTGATGGTGATGGAGCAGCAGTAGAAAATCTATTGCTGCTCTGTTTTGGAGCGTTGCCTTCCTTGTAATTTCCTCGTCTTTAAGCAGGTCGTATAACGCGGCTGAAGTATAATTGGCTTGTTTAACCACCCAACACTCCAGGCGGCCCAATTCACCCAGAGATTTCGCCACCGATAACCATGGCAATAAAATGGTAAAGGCGACGGATTTAGAATGAGACCAATGGGTAACTTTATCATCACAATCTTCAGCGAGATCTTTAAGATCTCTTTTAGATCTGGCCAATTCGGATGTGATGTTATTCCTTTTCCAATTGATAATTTGGGTGATGTTGGGGGTAAACAGCGTCAGCCGGCCAAATGTGCACGGCCCTCCGATCAGACCAGAGGGGATGCCTGCCCACGCTCGATCGCCACAAATCAAGAACACCCCCCTGGGAAGGGCGTAAGGGGTCCGCTTGATAGTGGTGGGGCCCATGATTTTTAGAACAGCGCGGCACCACTGGCTCCCTTGATATTGTTTCTTTGTCTGCCGGACCACCTCACTGCCCTTATATATGGGGGCATAACTATATTCAAACTGAAAACAAATTGAGGAGTTGGCGGAACCGAGTAAGTGCAGCTCTGTGGGCTCGGAGGGCGCAGGACTGAGCCTAGCTACTCCGCTTCTCCAGGCATTACTGGGTTCAAAACCGGGGAGGAAAGTTAGGCTCTGGGCCAAAACGGGGGAAAGGGCAGACTGGAAGGCAGGGGGGAACTCGCCTGGGGAGAAAGGGATCCCCACAAGGCAAGACGACATCGGGTCCTCTTCTGCGCCAGTGTCGAGGCATATACTGTCCTGTCCTAATGATTGGGCCAAGGCACGCCAGACGTTGATTTTTGGCTGGGGGATGACCCACGGCTCCGCAGGTGGCAGAAGGAATCCGCAGGTCATCAGTACGGTCAACAACAAACAAGGATTGAGAGCCAGCGTAGTCAATTCGAAGACCATTCGGGGAGATAAAACTGAAATGAAAGGAGAGCCGTAAAAGTATGCAGGATTCACAGATATGGTTCCTCCCCAAACAACCAATTTAAGTAAAACTCACGAGGGGTAATGGTTGAAGCCGGGGGGAAAAAGGAGGAAAGGTGGTGTCAAAGGTCAAGGGGTGGAGGAGAAGCTGGGGGAGAGGGTTCTTCAGTAACTGGAGTGAGATCTGGAGAGTATGAGGAGGATTGATGGGATAGTTTCTTCCGCCGACGCCAACATGCTTGCCGGACCTGTGGTACTGCCTCCTTCTTGATCCCCTGCTTCGGGACGAAGGGCCTGACCCACTTAGATGGTACCCACTTGGGACCCGAGGGAGCGGACACGCAGGCATATCCCCTCCCACAAGTTACCAGGTCAAAGGGGCCCTCTGTCCGCCAGGTCTCCGGATCTTTTACAAGAACCGGTGGCTTGGTTTTAGGCTGCAGCTGCTGGTGATTGCCGAAATGTCGGACTATTGGAGGGTTTTGGCTCTCAAAAGAGCAATTCAGGAAGTTGAGTGTATACAATGCCCTTGATAGCCGGACTTGGGGGGTCTCTGCCTTCATCGTCGGTTGTTGCCGGGATAGGACTTTCTTAAGGCTCTGGTGAGCTCTTTCCACCATGGCTTGGCCTGTCGGGGAATAGGGGATGCCGGTTTTATGCACTATTCCCCATTGCTGCAGAAAGCTTTGCAGCTCCTTGGAAGCATACGCAGGGCCGTTGTCTGTTTTTAAGGTCCTAGGGATGCCCAAGACAGCGAATGCCTGGAGCAGATGCCTCTTAACATCCGCTGCCTTTCCACCTGTGTGGGCAGAAGCATAGATCGCCCCGGAGAAAGTATCCACTGAGACGTGGACGTAACACAATCGGCCAAAATATGGAATGTGTGTTACATCCATCTGCCACAGCTCACAGCTTGCCAAACCTCGGGGATTAGCCCCCGAGGCTACGGTAGGCATTTGATCTTGCTGGCATTGGGGACATGTGGCCACTATCGCCTTGGCCTGCTCCTGCGTCAGATTGAATTGACGAACCAGGCCAGGGGCATTTTGATGGAACAGTTGGTGGCTGATTTTAGCCTGACTGAACACATCTGGGAGGGGGGCCTGCAAAACAGCAGCCACCGCTAAAGAATCGGCGCGACGGTTTCCCTCTGCAATGAACCCAGGTAGATCTGTGTGTGATCTCACATGCATGACATAGAACGGATGCTCGCGGTTAGAGACTAACTCGACGAGCCTATTCAGCAATTCAAATAATCTCTTATTAGTGATCTCTTGAAGAACAGCTGACTCAGCTCGAGACACTACACCTGTGACATACGCAGAATCTGTGACCAAATTGAAAGGTCCAGGGAATTTCTGAAATGCCCTGACGACTGCGTCCAACTCAGCAACTTGTGGAGAGCCCTCTACAACAGCAACATCGGTCTCCCACTGCTGAGTCTGAGGATCCTTCCAAGTCATCACTGACTTGTGGGATGCTCCAGACGCGTCAGTTAAAACCGTCACAGCATCCAGTGGCTTCTTGCTCTGAATCTTTTTCAACGAGAATTTAAACTCCAAATTGAATAATTTGTGGGCCGGCTGATTTACTGCGATGCGCCCAGTGTAGCTGTCGAGTGCAAACTGAAGGTATTCATTAGTTTGCAGCAGTTCTTCAAAGAGTTTTAGTTTAAATCGGCCGGATTCCAATTTAATTGGGATCTGTATGCATGGGAAATCACAGCCTGCAAGCTCTCTGATCCTCGATCTTGCTTTGAGAATCAGTTCTGCTATCAACTCCTGTGGCCATGTCATTCTTTTGGACCTATGGTGGCTCAGAAAGACCCACTCTATAATTAAGAGCTTGTCTCCTCATCCTTGGTCCTTCAGACTAACATCCCATTGATGTATTATGCCATGAAGGTGTGGCAATTTTCCCAGTATAATAAATTTGAAAGGCAGGCCCGGATGGTATCAGTGGGCCTGCCTGGCCGAAATAGCCTTTTGTATTTTCTCCAGAGCTACCTGTGCCTCTGGGGTAAGAGTCCTAGGAGAACTAAGCTCCTCTCCCCCTTTCAACAAATCGAAAAGAGGGGCTAAATCTTCGGTTGAAATGCCCAACCAGGGTCTCACCCAATTTAAAGATCCACACAGCTGATGGGCATCTGCTAGGGTCTGGACCTTTGTCCGAATTGCCAATTTTTGCGGCACAATTGTCCGCTTTGTAATTTCGAGGCCCAGGTACTTCCAAGGTGGCACCTGCTGAATTTTGTCCTGTTGGAGCTCGAACCCTGCAGCAGCCAACGCATTGGTTGTCAGGTCAAGCGCATGGGCAAGCAGACTGTGGTTGGGCGCACACACAAGAATGTCGTCCATATAATGATGGACAATGACGGCATCCCCGAGGGCTGTATGAATGGGTGACAGCAGTGAAGCGACATACCACTGGCAGATCACAGGGCTGACCTTTAGACCCTGCGGAAGCACCCGCCAATGATAGCGCTTGGCTGGGGACTCACAGTTGATGGACGGAACTGTGAATGCAAATCGCGGGGCGTCCTCTGGGTGAAGGGGAATTTGGAAAAAGCAATCTTTTATATCAATCACAGCTAATTCCCAATCTTGAGGGAGCATTGCTGGGGAGGGCATCCCTGGCTGAAGGGAACCCATGTCAATTATTAATTCATTAATTTGGCAAAGGTTGGTCAGGAGCCGCCACTTATCTTTATTAGGGTTTTTGATGACAAACACTGAGGAGTTCCAAGGTGACATGGTCTCTTCCAGGTGGCCTTTCAATAACTGCTCCTGAACGAGCTCGTTGAGTGCCTTTAGTTTTTGCTTGTTAAGTGGCCACTGCTTGACCTGTACTGGTTTATCTGAAAGCCAATTCAGTTTCCAGGTCCGGCACTCCTCAGTGGCCACCGCCCAAAAAACCTGGGGAGCCATTGGGAGATCGATTTTGGCCCCCCACTGGGCTAAAAGGTCCCTTCCCCAGAGGGGCTCTGTATAATCTAAAACGAACGGGCGTATAGAAGCCAATTGCCCGTCGGGCCCCTTAATTTGCACAATGCTCTTCGATTGGTTTGCCAGTTGGAGGCCCCCAACACCAGAAATCGTGCCCGCTGCGCTTTGCAGGCCCCAATGCGACGGCCATTCCCGGGAGGGAATGATCGTCACATCTGCACCCGTGTCCAAAAGACCCCTCACTAATTTTTTGTCCCCGCCCAATGAAAGTTGACATGTCAAGCGGGGCTTCTCCTTCCCTACCAACTGTGTCCAGGCCACGGTCGGAGGCGAGTCCTTCTCCGTCGGGCTTGACCAATGGTCTTTATCTGGCACAGGAATGGCCTGAGCAATGACCTGTCCTTTAGGGAGGAAAAGTGAGGGTCTGACAAAATACAGCCCTACCGTGAAGCGGTCCCGGTCGGTAGTTACCAGACCAGGGACTATGTGGATGTCTCGCGGTGTGTGCTTTGTGTCTCCGACGACGGTCCACCTGCATCGTCCCAGTTTCCTCCAGCGACCCAGGTGTTGCAAGTCGACAGACACCAGCTGCAAATTACTGCTAGGGAGGTAAATGCTCCTAGTTAGCTGCAGCCTGTACGGGGAAACAGAGGACATGGTGTTAAGTACAGGTTTGGGCAAAATATCACAGATAAAGTGTTTCGAATCCAATAGGTACATCAAATCTGGCAAGGTGAGGCGGTTCTCCCTCGTTTCTTCTCTCCCCGGATGATGATATACAGCCCGCCACATTTCTATCCACGCGCAGGGAGGGACTGCGCTCCAATCCTAGTTTTTTTTCTTTTGATTCTCCTCCTTTTCCCACTTCCGCCTCCATTCCATGTAGTCTTGCCGCATAGGGCACTGTGGCATCCAATGTCCCACTTTACCACAGAGATGACAGGGGTGGGTTGCCGATGTTCTCTTGCCCGCCCCAGGTGTTGGAGGGCCGGCAACGGGGGCAGCTTCTGCCTCTATGCAGTCTTGCATGGGGCATTCAGCAAAAACCACGGAAGCCCTCTTAGGCCGTGATGACAGGGAGACCTGACGCACCACGACATCTATCATGGCCTCTATAGTAGGCCGAGGACTACGAGGGAGAGTCTTTATAGCTTTGCGGCACTCAGCGTTTGCATTGCTATATGCCATTCTCTGCAGCATCATTTCCCTATCGTCATCCCCGAGCGCCTGTGCTTCCACATATCTGTAGAGGCGCTCCATAAATTCCATGTATGTTTCATGCTCTCCTTGCAAAACCTCATCATCCTCCCATTGGGAAGTAACTACTTCCAGCTTGAAGAAAGCCCGTTCAGCTGCTCGGGCCGTCACCACCAGCTGGGAGGGGAATAAGGCTCTAGCTTGATTTGCCCCTTCTGCCCACTGCCCTTCACCCAAAAGCTGATCTAGGGTAATTATCAAACCATCTGCGTCATGAGACAGTGCTGGATTCCCCCAAAGACTTGGGAGAACCTCCGATATTTCCCTCCCCCATTCCCTCACCCAGACTCTGAATTCCATAGGCCTTATAAGGCTGGAGAAGAGTGCCCTCAGATCTGCCGGAACTAAATCTCCCTGGGAAAGGGTATTATGTAGCAAACCCCGGAAGTATTCTGACCTTCGGGACTAGTCTTTCTGTGCCTTGCACAGTTCTTTAATCCGTGCCTCTGCTAAGGGCACCCACCGAGCCTGAAGGGTTCCCTCCCCGCCTAGGTGGTAGCTAACTGGGGCCGCTTCTAGCAAAGGCATTTGCTGTGGCTTGTGGCCAGGCACTCCCCCCCCCACTCCAAAGACAGCCCGTGGGAACCGGGGGGGAGGGTGTTGGAACCGAAACTGGAGGAGGTTGAGGCGGGGTTTGGCGATGATGCAAGGCGAGGGAGTGTGCAAGGCCATCCACCCCTCTTTCTCCCCGGGTGGCGTTCGGAGGCGGAGGGGAAAACGAAAGTGAAGCGGGGGAGGAGGGAACGGGAGGCTGAACCGGGGGAGGAGTTTGAGGGGCAGCTGAAGGTTTGTCGGAGTATGGAGGAGCGAGCGGGACGGGGGGAGGATATGAGGGAGGGGGGATTGGGCAAGGGGTGTGTTCAAGGTAAAGGAAGGGGTTGCCGCTTGGGAGAAAAGGGGTAGTGGAAGAAGAAGGAGCTCTGTCGCCATCTTGGACGGTACTAAACCAAACAGACTTGGGGGTTACAACCGGGGACTTGGGAACTGGGGTAGAGGGTGAGGATACAGCAGCTTGGCCAGGGCTCCTCGAACAGGGAGGCTGAGCCGGTCGAGAGGGAGTGGGGGCAGGATGGAAGCCCTGCTTTTTATCGGCCTTCAAAATCCCTCTAGAGGGCTCCTGCCTATGGGGATAGGGAGAGGGTTGGGAGGTAAGGGAAGCCGAATGGGGGGAACGGGGACGAGCAGGGCTTTTCTTCAGTTCCCCGGATGAGGAGAGTGTTGTGAGCACTCTGTTCGCCCAAAATGCCACAGGTGCTAATTTTGTCTCCCCAGAATCAACTGCTTGTTCCAATTTTGCCAAAACGGCAGTCCAAAGGTGTGGCTGTTTTGCAAGTTCTGGGGAAATTTCAGGGAACTTAGAAAAGATCCACTTAGTTAAGAATTTTAATTCTTGCTTGGGGGCCTTCTGGCCACCTCCAAGCAGTAAACCCTTAATAATATAATAAACCTCCTTCTGGGATTTTCCCAAACTAGCACCCATAGTTGCCTTTATAGTAAAGGAACTGCCAATACTATAAAGGGGTGAAAATTCCTCTGATGGTACAACCCCCTGCCTGAAAACAACAGAAAGCCACTTTCCACCAGCTCCTGCCCCCCCCCCCCCTTTTACTGTCCCCAAGTCTGGGGCTTCAGTAAAAGGAAAAAAAAATTCAAGGAAAGAAGGTGGGAGGGTGGGTCCCCAAGGCAGGGCATGCACCCCCAGGGAAATTTTAAAAGGGCAAGGGGGAAAGTTGGAAAGGTCCCCAAAGCAGGGCCCGACCTTACCCAATCCGGTGGCAGCAGCAAACGATGAATCAGGAGGGGTATTTTCGTCTCCGGAACCGTCCTCTCTGGGTGCGAGGGTTCCCGATTCCGATCCTACAGGGAGTGCCGCTCCTACAACGGAGCCTGCCCCCCCCGAGGTAGTGTAGCGCCCACTGGAAACTAAAAATTCCACTTCCGAGGGGTCTGTTTTCGTGGTTAGCCACTATTTCAGGCCCCAACGTTGGTCCGCCACTCTGCGCGGGGGCATGAATGGCCCTGGAATCCGGCTATCTGGTGAGGGGCGAAGGCCAGGGCCCCTGCGCATCAGAAAACAGCCCCCCTCGGTGTCTTTGGCCTCGGGCTGAGCTGGGGGATAGCTCGGAGCAGCGCGGTGAGAGACGAATTAGGAGGTGACCACTTGCTGGGGGTAAACTGTCGGTTTATTACAGAAGAACCAACAAGGAGGGGAAACACCCAGCAAATGGCCCCGAACAAGGGGCAGGAGAGGGTTTTAAGGGAAAAGGGGGGAAGAAGGCAGGGAAACCCGGCTATCCAATAGAAATACATATTTGGAGGTACGAAACATAACTGATATACTAAAGTAACCAACTGTTATAAATCATAGGAGGGGCTCCGGGGCTACAGCCAACCATACCTCCCAGAGAAAAGAAAATTCTCGAAACCTGGGAGGAGAAAAAGAGTGATTGACTGACCCCAAGGAGGAAACAACTTTCACTTTATAAGAGAAACCAAGGGAGGAGCAGTTTCATTTCCATAGCAACCTAACTGGCAGGGTAGCAGCAGGAAGTAATACAGAAAATGGGGGGAGCAAACTAACGAACTTAAGAACACACCACAGCACAACCCTGAGCCCCAGCTGGGCCAGTTCCCCCAGTTCCCCCCAGGTCACTCCCAGCATGGGCCCTGTGGCTCTCAGTCACACCCAGTATGGTCCCAGTCACTTCCAGTTACACTCAGTGTGATCCCAGTATCATCCCAGTCACTCCCAGTATGATCCCAGTATGATCCCAGCATGGTCCCAGCACAGTCCCAGCTGTTCCCATTCATCCCTACCATAGTTCCAGGCACTCCCAGTATGGTTCCAGTCCTTCCCAGTATGATTCCAATATGAACCCAGTCACTCTTAGTACAGTGCCATTTGCCCCAGTATGATTCCAGTCACTCCCAGATACTCCCAGTATTATTCCAGTAACTTTAAGCTTCCTCTGTGATCCCAGTCACTCCTGGTCTCCCCCAGTATATCCCAGTTGTCCTTCATGTGTTTCCACTCACTCCCAGTTGCTCCCAGTAGTTTCTAGCATTATTCCAGTTGCTCATAACCACTCCCAGTCACCTCCAACATGATTCCTGTCACTTCCTGTATATCCCAGTTGCCCCAGCATGGTCCCAGTTGCCCTCAGCCTGCTCCCAATCACTTCCAGTATGATTCCAGAAGGATCCCAGTCACCCTCAGTGTGGTGCCAGTTGCTCCCAGTATGATCCCATTTGTCCCCAGCATGTCCCCATTTCCTCCCAGCGTGATCCCAGTTGCCTCTAGCACAGACCCAGTCCCTCTCAGTATGATCCTACTCTGATGCCATCATGATCCCAGTTGCTCCTAGTATGGTCCTGGTTGCTCCCAGTTGCTCCCAGCAGCCCTGTGTTATGCTTTGGAGTGGGAGGAAATTTAGGGAAGTGATGCAAGTTTTTTGTGTATTTGACAGTCTGTTGAGCTACTGAAAAGCAAAGACACGCTTTTGTGAAACACACATGGTAAAGACAAAAAATACAGAAACTTTTTTTTCTTTGTTGGTCGGCAGGGAGCTGCTGGGTTTTGGCTTCTGCTCTGTGTCTGGGCTGGGCTGGGCTGGGCTGACAGTCTTGCTGCAGCCTGGGCTTCTTTTCTATTTTCTGGGCTGCTTGCTGGCTTCTCTCTCCATGGGCTCTGGTTTGGCCGGGCTGGGCTTCAGCAGCTGCCAGGCAAGGAGACAGGGGAGGCTGCGGAGCTTTAGCCAGAGCAGGGCTGGCTGTGGCTGTGAAGATCTCGCTATCAGGCTGCTGCTGCTTCTTCTTCTTAGCGTGGCTGAGACCAGAGACTTCTGTGGCTGGTGTAGAAAACTAAACACTAACTATAGAGCTGATCTGAACACAACTGAGCCACAGCTTTCTGTTACAAGTTATTGGTGGGTTAGGTAGGCCTCATGTGTGATGTGAAGTTTTTCAGTACTTCAGTCTTCTTCTGAGTGAGAGAAAAGAACAAAATGCAAGTATATAAAAAACAACATGAAGACACTAAAGTCAATAAAGAAGAAGTTGAGTCTTAGATGAAAGGGCTGAGGAGATGCTTTGTTTCTAGGGCTGAAATCTTCTTGTAAGCTGTAAAGGACAGGTATAGTGGATTTGTTTTTACTAACAATCTGTGGGTCTGCTCGTAGATAAAACTAGCTCTGGAAGATAAAAGAAAGAATGGGAAGGATTCCACTGATCGATGAATGGAAAAAGAGATTTGCTTTTACAAATACACTTTAGGTTTGCTGATTAACAAAATAAGCCATTGAGAAATGAAAAAAACAATGGGGAAGAAAAACCCCTAAATTCTGTAAGAATTAAAAACTAAAAGGGAGGGTTATACATTAGAGGGAAATCTTTGGGAAATCTTCGTTGTCAGGCGTATCAGGGCATCTGTACCTCTCAAGCACCTCAGCCAAGGGGAAAGAGAGAAGGGAAATGTGGCCAGGAAATTAGGATAAAAAGAAGGCTGCATCCTCCAAAAATTCAAGAGATCCCAGGGGAATGCCCCATGGCCTCTCCCTTTATTGGAATAAAGCCAGAAAGGACTCCTCTGTCTCCTTTGTGGACATAAACCTCTGGAGATGTGGATTAATTTTCCAAACAACAAGAAAATACTCTTTTTCTTCATAACACATAAAACTATAAGGAGATGAAAGTGTTCAAATTGATATCAAGTAAAGGCTTTATGTTAAGTAAGCAGATCTTAAAATAGCTGTAATCCCATGAGAAATTCGAACAGAGAGAGTAGTCTTGTGCTTCTAAAAAGCGAAGAAGGGGCTGGGAAAAGGTTGAGTTGGTGCCGGATTAAGGGGTGTAGGGGAGTCTCAGTACTGAGAGAAGGGGTAAAAGGGCATCTGGGTTCCAGGAATGGGGGTGCCAGGGGGGTCTCAGGGTCATGAAAATGGGGGGGGGGGGGGCAGGGACGTGGAGAGGCAGAAGGGAGTTCCAGGGGGTCCTTGAGCCCAGGAAAGGGGAGTCCAGGGTTTCCCAAAAAGGGGGGACCAGAGTGGGGACACCCGGGATGTTCGGAAAGGGGGAGTTCAGGGGGTCTCTGGTTTTGCAGAAAGGTGGGGCTGGGAAAGGCAGGAATGGGAGACCAAGGCGTTCCAGGTTGTCCCAGAGTCAAGCCTACGCCAAGTCTGGAGGCTGGGAGCCATGGGATGGCCGGGAAAAGGGGAGCAGAGGGTCCTGATGTCCAGAACAGGGGGATTCAGGGGTTCCCAGTGCTGGCAGTGGCGGTTCAGGGTCCCGGTGCCGGGGGTGCCACTCCCCCCTGGCCCCCCAGGAGCGCCCTCAGCCCCAGCGCTGGAGTCATCGCGCTGCTCCTCCTCACTGCCAGTGTGATCCCAGGATGATCCCAGTAGAACTCAGTCACCCAGGAGCTGCTCCCAGGATGATCCCAGTACAGCCCAGTCACTCCCAGTCCTGGCATCCCCCCAGGCCTCTCTGCCTTCCGACCTGTCCCGGCTCCATCCCCGCCCCTCCCGGGGGCTGCGAGGGCTGCGGGAGCGGAGGAGGAGGAGGAGGGAGGGAGGAAGAGGCGGAGCGGGGGAGGAGAGGGGGAGCCAGGCGGCTGCGGCGCTGCCTGAACTTGCAGCAGCCTCTCGTCCCCTCCTGTCAGGGAGTTGTGCAGAGCCAGAAGGTCCCCCCTGAGCCTCCTTTTCCCCAGGCTGAGCCCCCTTCCGTGCTGCCTCAGCCCCTCCTGCTGCTCCAGCCAGGGTCGGATATTAGTGCTGCAAAGAGCACTGTACAGACCTGGCATAGGTGCCTTTGTCACCACATTTTAACTTTTCATTAGTTCCAGAAAGACTCTTGGGAAGCCCCAAACTGCAGTCAGTCGCTGCAGTGCCAATCTCCTTTGCAAATCCCTGCGGCCCGGCCCGGCCCCGCCCGGCCCCGCCCTCGTTGCCGCGGTTGCCCGGTAACCGCGCCCGGGCCCTCAGCGTCTGTGACAGCGGCGCGGCCTCAGTTGCCTGAGAGCGCGGCCCTGGCTGGGTGTGCGCAGCCTGGGCTCCTGCAGGCGGCTGCACCGGGCCATTGGCCAGGGCAATTGTCGGCGTAGAGAATCGCTGAAGGTGCAGAGCATTGGCCTCTGCGAAAAGCTCCTCAGCGTGCAGAACATTGGTGTCTGCTAGGGAACCCTGAATTTCATTTGAAGGTAAAGACCGACTAAAGTTGAACTTTTTGGTTTTGTTTCATCTGTGCTCTGAAATAGAATGCCAAAGGGAAATAGAGGATGTGATCATGCCAGTCTTCTGGCGCAATAGTTCAGTGACATGTACGCCTGAGTGGATGAACAATAAATGGACTACTGATTGTGCTTTTTTTTACTGAAGAAATGCAACATTTTCTAAAGATAGTAGTCTATACGTTTTTTTCCCATAGTAACTGCTTAAGCTGCTTAAAGGTGAGCGAGTTCTGTTCAAGTTGCAGTGGGTTTTTATCATCTAGGTTTTAAAATTTTTAGGGAGATGCCTCTATATTGAGGTGCAAACGAGACCATATGCCAAAGTCAATGGTCTGGATTTGATGGAACACTAAATATGAGGGAGAAAGAGAGAGAAAGAAAATAAAAAGTGGGAGGGGGATGGAGGTTGGGAAGGGGGGGAGGAGAAAGAGAGTGACAGAGAGAGATTTAGTAGAAAATATCACCATTCCATGGATCCCATTGGCCTACCATTAAATTCTCTTCTGGTCTTTTCTGTGGTGAGGTCTGGCAAAATGTAAGATTCCAATGGATTAATGCAGATTTGGGCAAGGTGATATCTTGCCCAGGTACCTCCCAGGAGAGGGGCAAGTTGGACTCTGTCTCTTCCTACTTTCAAACAATATAAAATCTTTGGCACCCGTATGTCCTTTGAGTCTGCCATGAGTTGGGTTCTGGATTTTCAGATTTGTTGTGTTACTTTGCATGCCCTGCAGTCGTCTGGTGCGAATGGGTCTGAATGGGAATGGGTCTGAAGGCACTGTGGTGGTCTTTGCTGGGAGGTTTGTGTGCAAACCTGGCCTCGGCAGAAGAGTCTGTGGCTATGACTTCCCCAGCCTGAACGGAGACAGAGCTGATTTTCAGGACAGCTGCTGGGTTTGGCTTTGTTGTGGATAGGTTTTTCTCCTCAGCCTTGTTTACTTCTCCCCAGACCTGAGCTAATGGGACAATAGTGTCCCCTTGATCTTGTCTCAAGTTCCCTTAGGCAGCTTAACTCACAGTGCCAAGTTCCAGTCAGGAGGCATTTTCAGGGAAGGGTGGGCTTGGGTGGTCGCAGGTTCTTTATACAGTTTTGTCACAATGGGCAGAAAGTCCTTTAGAATGATATTTAAGCCATTAGCCATAACATTCCAGTCTCTCATGAGTCTCTCAGCTGTGAGGAGCAGTTGAGAGAGCAAGGGTGCTTTAGCCTAAAGAAGAGGAGGCCCAATCTAGCTAGTTTTGGGTAATATTTAAGTTACAGCTTTGTCTGTTCAAACTGTTATTAATATTCAGATTTTTAGCTCTAGGTTTCAGTATGATCTAACTTTGAATTGCACAAGGTAGCCCTATAGTTCAAATAAAGTCCAACTAGAGGCCTAACTATACTAGCTACTTACACCAAACGAGCACTTAGCTACTTTCAAGTAATGTAACATTTTTAGCACCAGAATATGCCTTGAATCTGCCATGAATTGGGTTGTGGATTTTCAGAGTTCCATTGTTGCTCCTTCCAGTTTTGTTGAGGCATTGTCGCTCACCTGCGACACCGTCCCTTGGAAATGGCGTCTGGATTGCCAAAGAAGACACCAACACCTCGTCTTTTGTCCAGGGAAGGGCTGAAGCCTAATACTGTGAGTACCCACGGGGCTGTGTTAGGGCTGACACTGGCCTGGTGTCCCTGCTCTCCCTGCCCCTGTTCAGCAGTGCTGTGAAGCTGCAGAGCCCCTCCCCAGCCCTTTGTGCTCTGCTGCTGTTGCTGGGGCTGTCCTGGTGCAATAGGGAACACTGTGGGATGCTTCAGCTGTGTCTTGCCTGGCTGTGCCAGCAGAGCCGAGTGAAACCAATGTACAGCTGAAGCCCTGAGCATGTGTTCTGTCCCTTTCCCTTTGCCACAGGAATTCCTTCTGTCAGGCTGGGCACTCACCTGTGCTGCTCTGACCATCCTGCCCTTGGGCACCTGGGCATGTGGGCGGGGGAAGCTCAAACTCTGCCCAAAGCCTCGAGAGCCACGGCTGGTCCCAGCTGGAAGAGCTCCCAAAGCAGCTGTTCTCTCCCAGCTCCTGTGTGGGCACAGATGCAGCCCTGCAGGCAGCGCTGGAGCCAGGGCCACAAAGGTCCCTTGCTGTCTGCAGCTCACTTGGCTGAAGATGCCCCACTGCTGAGACTCTGTCAAGGAGATGTCTCTGATTTCTTCTGCGGAGGGCTCTGTCAGCCCAGACAGAGAAAACAATTAACAGGGAGAACTAAAACCTGGACACATTGCTGTGCACCTCACTCTTGGTAAAGTGTTCCTTTCTTGCATCTCTGGGACTCATCCAGCAGCGATATCTCCTTGCTGTGAGTTCTGAGTGTTGTGCAGGGATGGAGTTCAGGCAGTTCTGAGAGCTCCTCCCCATTCTCTGGAAAGGTCACTGCCTCAATCCAATGAAACGTGAGAGGAAACAAATGCCCAAAGAGCAGAAATCCCCAACCATGTCCCATCCAATCATGGAGAAGCCAATGGGACAGAGCCATATGGCTGGAGTGTGTGTGTTCCACTCTGTATTATTAATTCACTGATGCTAAGTATTTCAGCAGGAAACTCCCAGGGCTTCCAGGACTGTCCTAGTGGCTGTGATCACAAGTTATTCACCAGTGCCACTTGTTCAAGAAAAGCCTTTCTGAACAAGCACAACTCTGAGGCTGTAGCTGGTTTACTTTTGCCTTTCAGCTGCTTCCCTCTAAGTTCCAGAGGGAGAAGTTTCTCAGCAAGAAGAAGGAGGCCAGCACTGGGGGGAGTATTCTGCCCAGAATTGGCCCATTTCTAGACAGGAGTGAGACTCGCCCAAAGGTAGCCTTTTCCTGTTCTTTTCCTTTCTGTTTCACATGAAGTTTGAAGAGGGTGTGTGTTTGTGACAGGCTTGCCTCCAGCAAAATACCTCAGTGTCCAGGTCGTGCTGTGATTGCAAGGTGCTGGGAGTGGTGGACTGGGAGTCCTGATGTGCACTAAGCCAACACAAATACCCTCTGCTGAAGCTGCTGGGGTGAGCTGGAGTGCAGCTGCCATTGCTGAAACAATGGGAGGAAGGCAGGGGACACCGAGGCCCAAAATTGCCCTTTGCCATTCTCCTGCTGAAGGAGCCACCTCTTGCTTTGGTGTGGTCACCATCAAATGCTCGGGGCCACAGGATTCCCTGCAGAGTGGCAGCGTTGGCCTTTGAAGGCCAAGGGTCTGCAGGAATTACTTCAGTCTGAACAAAACAAATTGCATTACTGCTTTGGGCTGGAACAGTGTGTTGGACCCTGACGGGGCGTTAGATTTTGCAGGCTGCCAGATGTACAGGGGACTGGCCCTGGGCAGAGGGGAATGGATGTGCTTTATCTGGATCAGTGCCTACTCAGAGGTGTGTTTAAAGCGGCTTTTCTGGCAGGAGTAGCTCGGTATAAAGCACAGTCCAAAGGGGTAGGTGACTGAGGTGGGCTGTTGAGCAGGAAATTGGAAGCAAGAGACACGGAACACAATCCAGGTAAAGGATTGTCCTGGAGAGGAGCCTTGGGAACACCTCAGGGAAGGGCCCAGCTAAGGGACAGTGTGCTGCAGCCACTCCCTTCAGCAGAATGTGTCAGCTGTGAAGTCACAGAGGAGACCTGCTTGCGTCTCTGCAGTGACAGCAGTGTGGCTGGAGAAGGCAGACAAAGCAGGGCAGAGTTTTCTCCAAGCAATGTCTCTGCTCCAGAAGCATTTGCTGTTGTTGTGTCATTCCAGACGTGCCTCTCCTTCTCATGGCATGAAATAAGATCGCTGTAATGACAAGAAAGCACCCATTTAAAGGCCATTGAAAAAGGAGATACCAAGTCTACTTTTACCCAAGTTGCTGAGAAAATAACTGAAACTTATCCTCATTCAGCATTCACCTCACTTGTCTTTTTATTTTCAGCTCATTTGTCTTTTTATTTTTGCCTTTTCCTCTCTTTGGAACACACTAACTTTTAAGTACAATGAAAAGGAACAAAATCATCAAAGCAAAAGTGTTTCTTAGTAAGGATTCAGCTGAGCTGGGGATGTCTCCCTCCCTGAGAGCCAAGCACACACACACACCCTCTGAGAAAATGGCAATCTTTGTATCCCCTTTGTACCCGGCTGGGGCAGTCCCTGTGCCCTTTGCCGTTGGATGGGTACTCAGGAGCTTCCATTCTCTACTGAGCACCAACTTTTCTGTGCCCTCCCTTCTCATCCTCTTTCCTTTTGGTCAGGTCTTCAACCCTGTCCCTCTCACTGTGACACTCAACAAACCAGCCTGAACAAATCCAAACCACAAACAACACAGAGAACCAACAAATTCCATTCTTTTGCTTCATAACCTTTTGGCTTCAGCCAAATGTCACCTCATCTCTCACACCTCCTCTGGTCCTGCTCTCTTCTTACTGATGTCTAAGTTCTAGAGCAAAAAAGATATTTGCAGTTGTGTGGGCCTCAGTTTCCCTTTCTCAGAGTAAAAGATCCCAAATCCTTTCCCATGGAGTCTCCTGTAAATTCATGGGTTTTACTTACTCCATGAGTGCTCAGTCAGTGCCCCAGAGCTCTGTGACCACATGGGCACAGGGCTGTGTTTTAGGAAAGTGCTGCCTGGCATTCTGGAGAAAGAAACCTGGAGAAATCCATGCCAAAAGAGCAGCTTGGCTTGAGCCTGCTCTGTGTGGCCCAGCAGCTGTGGATCAGCTCAGAGCAGAGGTGGGGGAGCCACTGTTTGCCCAGTGTGGGCTGGGCAGACGTGCTCCCCACGAGTCTGTACTTCACTGGGGATCAGTGGAAGATTCTCCTGCATGAACCTTCCTCCCAGCAGCTGAAGCTCTCCCTGCTCTCTCTCCTCTCCAGCTGCCGTCAGCTGCCCCGAAACAGAGCTGGTTTGGGGTTTCCCCACCAGAGCTGGTATTTCAGAACTTCATCGCTCGGGAGGTCTCTGAAATGGTGCTGTCTCTCATGAATAAGGACAAGGTAAGTGCTGGCACCCAGAGCTTTGACACTGTGCTGGAAGAGGAGAGTGCTGTCATTCCCTCAGTGTACAGCAAAGCAAGTTATCTGCTGCAGCACATGCAGAAGAAAATGTCTCAGCACCTTCTTCTGCAAGATGGTGGAAATCTTCCTGTGCTGGGAATTGTCCCCTGGTTTTGGCCAGGCGTTGATGGTGTCTATTCCAAAGGAGTTTCCTTCTCTTGAAAGCTCTGGATTGACCGGAATGTTGAGGGCTGTACAGTTCTTACCTGCTCTCAGTCTTTGCCTTGGGTCTATAGCACACCCTGTGTGTCCTTGGTTAATCTTGGCTCCTGGTAGGAATCTCTGCCTCTCTCAGCCAGTTTGGCTCCCTTTGTGCAGCTCACAGGCAAAGCTCAGGAGTTGAGCCTTCTGCACTTTATGCTGGAATCACTTCTCATTAATGGCATTGGCCCTGCAGGAACCGTGTTCTGCAGGAGCCCTGCAATCAGAGTGATGCAGCAGAAGCAGTGAGAGGCCTTTAGGTGCCACTTGAGGCTCCTGCTCAGCTTCATCCAGCTCTGCTCAGCTTTTCCAAAAGCAACACGGTGCTCTGCTTTCCCTTTGCAGAAGCACAGCACATCCAAAACCATGTGCTCCTGGAGGTTTCCACCTTCACCTGAAGAAATTGGGATTGTTTTGCAGTTTCCCAAGAGAGCTGAGAGGGAAAAAGTTGAAAAATGTCAGTTGTGTTCCACTGTAAAGAGGAAAACTTGAGACCATTTGAATTTCAGTCAGGGAAACATTTTCTCAAGTGAGGCTTGTGCCAAGAGTGGGCTGGTGGAAGGAGACAGGAGGGAGTCCAAATCATCTGGTTTAGACTTTTGGAGAGCATTTTGGTGCTCAGGGGTTGATGCTATCAGTGTGCTAGAAAATGCATGTGAGCTGTGCATGTGTACCCCAGAGGGCAGAACCTGGCCTGCTGGCTGCAGGCAGGAATGCCCAGCAGCCCAGCTTGCCTGCACGGGCAGCAGGAAGCCCTGGAGAGCCAAGATTGGCTTTGCATACTGGAACCACACTGTCAGTCAATGCTGGTCCTGTTTCTCCACCAGAAAATGCCTCTGAAGCCCCATGGTCAATAGACACCGCCTGTCTGTGTTTCTGTTACTTTTGGCAAGCTGGTTGCTCTCATGGTCTTATGAGTCTTCCTTGCTGATTTACTGCCCATTTAAATTCTCTTTGCCATCTCCTTGTTTTAGGGATTGTCTTGCTGTATTCATTCCTTCTTTTGCTTTTCAGGTTTGCTTTTATTCCCAGTAAGACCACAGTGTTTGGTCTCCTGTCTTGCTGCTCTGCCTGCCTGACTGTATCCCCAGAAGGTCCCTACCCAAACCTGATCTGCTAGAAGGGAATTTCTTCCTTCCCCCACAGTAGTGGGCTGGTTTGCTTTTAGGTAGCACATTACCCCTCTGGAACATGACAACTTCATGGCTGTGTGCAGGCAGAAGCCAGCAGGTTTTTTGGCCTTGTTGAATATGCAGGTGACTTGGTTCAGGTGCTCTGTCTCCATCCTGCTGGTGCTGAGCTGCTCGGCCCTTCCTTCCCAGCAGGCGCTGCCCTACTGCCCCTGGCCAAAATGCTGGAGCCAGAGAGTAGGGATTCAAGTTCAGCCTTGTGAATGATGTGCCTTTGCCTGCTCAGCTTAAAGTGCTTTGGAAAAGGGGCAAGGGAGGGATGTTAGCAGGACATTGACAGGTCTCCTCTCATCCTGTTTCCACAAGTGGCAAAATCATAATTTCATGTCTTTGCTGCAGTTTCTTCACGTGGTGAAGGTCTCCATGGAGAGCTCACCTTACTTCCAGCTGGTGAGCTCCAGCGATGCGTACCGTGCCGTGCCGCCGGGCGCCTCTGCCCCCGTGCGCATCCGCTTCACCCCCAGCAAGAACAAGGTGAGGCTGGAGGGGCCAAAGCACACAATGATCTCCACAGCCATTGTTTGCCCTGCACTCTGGCTGCAGCCCATTGCATGCTGTGAGCTGGGCTCCAGGCGTGGGCAGGCAGCCTGCAGCCAGTCACACCTTGGCACTGCTGGCAGGCACTGCAGCCAGGCCTGACAGGCTCTGCTTCCCCTCCCTGCACATTCCTGAGCATTGCCAAAGGAAGATGCACAGGAAACAGGATGAAAATGACAGAGGGGTGTTGATAGATGTTGGGCCATCTCTAGGTCCAGTGGAAGGGGTTTCATTCTGATGGAAAACACCAGAGGAACAAAGAGGTCAGAGAGCTTTCCTCCTTCCTGGACTGCCAACAGCTTCCCTGCCGGCCCCTGGGCTGGAGCAAAGCCGGTGTTTTTTCACCCCCTGTGTTGTGCAGCCTTGCAGCTGTGCTGTCCCAGAGCACAAGTGAGCATGGCACAGCTGCAGGGCCAGGGCAGAGGATGTGCTGTGCCCGTGAGCCCGACCTGGCACAGTCACACTGGGCTCTGGGTGCCCTTGGTCAGCAGGAGGTTGCTGAGCTGCAGGGCACTTGGACACCTGCCTGCAGGAGCTGGTGCAGGGCAGGTACAAGCTGCAGGCAGAGCTGTGAGCCCAGAGCCCGTGGCAGTGACACTGCTGGGGCTCTGTCTTCATGCCTGTCCCTGTGCTTGCTCTGTCAGCTGGCACCCATTCCGTGCCAAAGGCGCTTTTGTGGGGAGGTTTGCACAGCAGTGCTGAGGCCCTGGCAAGTCTGATCTCAGTGCTGGGATCTGGAGGGTTCATGTTCTGATCTGGAGGCTTGTTCATACAGAAGGGTTGAGGGCATGGCATGGAAGGAAGGAAGTCTGCAGGGAAACAAAGAGAGGCCCTTTCCAACAGCATCCTGCTACCTCTTAGCGCTGTTCTTCTCCTGACTTGGTTGGACAGGCAAAGTTAGAGGGGAGTTGTGAGCCAACTGATGTTTCTGCACCAGGCCAGAGGTGCAGGATGTCTTTGGGTGCAGCTGTTTTCTCCTCTTCCTTTTGCTGCTTAGAGTCAGTGGAACACTTTGTCCTATTCTCAGACAGTGGGAATATAGAAGCCTAAAGAGCAATATCCTGCGTTCCCCAGCTCCATGTTGCTTAGAAGAGGCTTAGGAATTCTTTAACATCATTAAAGTTTAGAGTAGAAATGATGGTGGCCTAGGGCTGTTATCTGTATGACCCAATTGACACAAGAGCTGAATGCCACTGAGACAGATTTTGCAAAGTGCACTGGTGCCTTTAAAATGTGACATAGTAGTAGAACTTATTGTTCATTTGAGGGTGCAATAGGTAAATTGATGCCCTTGAAGTGGTATAGGAAATGGTTTTTCTTCTGCCATGGGGATGGCACTAAATGTCCTGTGCTGAGCCAGTTTCTTTTCCTGCAGGATTATTGCCACGAGCTCGTGTGCCTGACTGCCAGGGAGAGGATCGTTGTGCCAATTCGGGCCATTGGTGCCCGAGCTGTGCTGGACTTCCCTGCCCAGCTGGACTTCGCCAAGTGTCCAGTCAAGGTCAGCACCCAGCAGACTCTGCTGGTGCGCAATGTCGGTGCCCGGGCAGCTCGGTACCAGCTGAGCACCCAGAGGTGAGGCAGCTCATCTGTCTCTGTGCAAACACCTTTGGGTGAGAGCAGAGTTGGGAAAGAGCTACAGGAGGAACCAAGCATCGGATCTGCTGCCCTACAGCCTGGCTGGGAGTGAGCAGGATGGAAGGCATCTGCTCTTGCTTTCAGTGGCCTTGCAGCTTTCTCTGTCCCAGATTTCCTGGAGGCTGCTGGAACATGTTGGGAGCTGGCTTGCACCCTGCTGAGCACAAGCAGCTTCTGAAATGCTTCCTCAGCACTGTCAGCCAAGCAGAGCCATTCTCTGGGAGGCCACAGGCACGTGGCTTTGCAGTGGTGCTGGAGGGGACCTCTGGAAATCATCTGAGCAAACACACTGCTCAAAGCAAGAGCAGTGTCTGGGGATTGCAAGGTGCCATTGGGAGACATGGACCTGTCTTTAGATGCCATACAAGAAAACAAACATGTCAATGGACCTAGTTATAAAAGCAGAAGAAAACAACCTTTTAAAACCCCCTCCATACCTTAACTTTTCTGCCTGTCAGGTGCAGTAGTGATTCATTGAGAGGATGGATCTCAATCCCACCTGAACACCCAGCAAGGCCCCCAGGGCTTTGCAGATGGGCCAGCCTGGCTGATTCTGCAGTACTAGCAGTGTTTGTAAAACCTTGTGTGAATAATCCATGCCAGATGGGCAGCAGCAGCCTTAGCTCACCTCTCATGGCCATGCTGTGGGGCACAAGCTGTGCCCCCATTTCCTGTGCACAGAGGGCTCTGGTGCCTCCTTTGCACAGCCAGCAAAGGGCTGATGTGGGAGTCAGGAACTGTGCAGCAGGAGCTGTGCCAAGGACTGGGGCACCATCCCGTGGGCTGGTGCCATGGCAAGAGACAATCCTGGCCCAGCCAAAGGGAGAAGGGCTGATCATAGGGGAGGTAGAGCTCAGTGCTCAGCACTACAGCAGCGTGAGGCCTTGTCCCTGCCAGCCTGAGCCATGTGCTGAAGGATAATGGAGTGGAAGCAGGAGAGCTGGTGCTGGCTGCTCTGCAGCTTTGGAGCTGGGCTGCTGCTCTTGGGAGGCACTGGCTCAAGGCAGTGAAGAAATGAAAGCAATCTGCACTGGATGATGCCAATGAGATAAGGGAGATGGGTAAAGAAGAACAGGAAGTGATTCCTCAGCAAGAGAAAAGTGGTGTGCAGGTGTGCCCATAGTGGAGAAACAATGACGCTGCCTTTGTTTTTGGAGAAAAAGTGCTGCTTTTTTCATTTGGAAATCAAGAGGGAACCTTTCACCATCAAATAATTGATTCTCCTCTGTCCCTCCCCCAAAGTGGCCATGGGCTGTTTCTGCATCAGCAGCTTTCTCCTTGAGCGGGGGCAGGTGTCTCTTGTTGAGATGTGCAGAGCAGGGCCAGGGGCAGTCCTGTGAATACAATAGAGGACACAGTTCACTGGTTCTTGATTTTGAACCAAAAGGCAGAGTGGGCACTGATTGGCATCAACCATGAAATCAACTGGTGAATGTTGTGCAGCTTCAAGTGCTGATTTCAGTGGATGTTGGTGGCTTTTGGAGTGTGTCTGCTGAGTTCAAGGACAGGTGAGATGCTGTGCTTGATTCAGGACAGCCAAGTTTGGTTGTTGAAGCTCTTGCTCTTGGCTGTGCCAGCTGGTGCACTGCTGACAAGCTGGTCCTTTCCTTTAGGATTCATCTGTGCCCTGGGTAGAATTGTTGCTGCTCTTTTCAGAGGATGTTTGGGAATGCCCTGCACTCGTGTCTCAGAAAAGTGTCTGTAATGATTGTGTGGGTCAAACTGTCTTGAGAAAGCTCCTCCATGGGAACAGCAGTTGCTGCTCAGAGGGAGCAAAGCAGGGAAGCTGTGGCTGGAAGGGCTGCTTACAGAAGCTTGTGGGGACACCTTATGTCCATGCCATTGCAGATGGGGAAATTGAGGCACAGAGCCATGTCTGGGTGTGTGTTCAGGGTCCTTCATGGGACCCCCAGCAACCCAGGGGCTTCTCCTGCCTTCCCTGTGCCCAGAGCCCATCAGGGGTTGTTGGCTGCTGCCCCTTGGCTTGAGCTGCCTCCTGTGCCCAGGGCCCTGTGCTGAGCACACGGGGCTGGGTTGGTTGGAAACCCAGGGTGCCCTGAGCCCAGGTTTTGTGCCCCCGAGCCATGACAGCCGGACCTTTGCAATGCCTTTAACTGAGCCATTGCCTGCTCTGTCCTCGGCCTGCAGGGGCAGCGTCACTGCACCGAGTTTACACTTCGACCTCGCTGAGCTCGACTTCGGGGACATCTCCTTTGGTGAGTGTTCCCTGGGCTGGGACACAGCCTCAGGGATCTGTGCCTTCCAACACAAAAGCATCCCTTGCTCCTGCTCTGCCCCAGCAGCCTCTTCAGGGTGTGAACTGCAGGGCTGCTGCTGCCTCAGGGGGCATTTTGCCATTGTGAGATCCAATGGAAGCAAGGAATAGAAAGGCAGTATTTTCTGGTGTCTCTGTGCTGCTTTAAAAGACAGATGTCTGCCAAGGAAAGTGGGAATCTTCCTGCAGTGGAAAGATGAGCCCCTCCCTCCAAATGCTTATCCCTTTAAAGTGACAGGGGTCCCAGGCAAAACTGTGGGAAAAGAAATAACAATTCTTTGCTAGACTATCTCAGGACAGCACAGACAAGAAGGCAAGAACAGACATTTCCCAAATGCCAAGTCCTGTTTTTCCCCTTTGGTGGAGTTCTGGTCACAGCAGGAGGAGCTGTGGGCTCTGGCAGGGCAGGGATCCCCCCCAGCCGGTGCGGGAAGGGAAGGGAAGGAGGAAATGCTCCTTTTGCAGAGCCCCAGCGGGCAGGGGGATGTGGGCAGTGCCCAGCAGCAGCAGCAGCAGCAGCGGGGCAGGCAGGCAGGGTCGGTGCCAGCGCTGAGCTGCAGCCAGGGCAGCCCCGGCCGAGCACAAACCTCCCGCAGCAGCAGCGGCCGAGCTGCGATCCCCGAGCGGGAGGAAGGGAAGCTCCGCTCCCTGCCCAGCCTCAGCTGCCACTGCACAGCTGCCCACGGCATCACGCCACAACTCCCAAAAACCCCCAAGGGAAAAGCCCAGCCCAGGGCCAAAACCCCCCAGAACCCCTATCCCCCTTCCCAGACCAAGGGCAACACTCACGGCCAAGCCTAAGGCCAGAGCAATGAAGTTCATGAACTTCTGAAGGAAAGTCATTGCCTTTTTTGAGCTGCTTCTTCCCCAGCCTGCATCACCACGGAGACGCTTGTCAAGTTGCCTTTGGAAGGAATGAAACACGATAGGCAACAGATGGAAATATGGTTCTGAAGCAGGAGATTGATCCTGCTGAATCCAATTTCATTCCTAAGGGCTCTTAGGCTGAAGGCAGCTGTTGTATCTTTGCTTCTTTGTAACTGTTGACTGTTGTCTGCATGTGCTGGCCTCAGTCTCGTTGGAGGTTTTGACATCTGGGTTTGTCCTTTTTGTGCCTCTCTTGCCTCCCTGCTGGAGTCCCTGCTGGAGCTGGCAGTGGTCACTTGGATGGGCACAGAGAAGCTCTGGGCTGCAGCTGCAGTTGTTTTTTCTCCCCATCTGTGTCCCAGATGCTCTTGGTGAGCAGGCCTGGGGAGAAGTCTCCTCCCCACAGAGCTGGCCAGCCCAGCCAGATGTGCAGTGCAGAGCAAGCTGTGGCTGCTCTGCGCGCTCTGCAGGACATCCCCACCATGAGTGGCTGTATCTCTGGCTTTGCAGGATGGAAAGCAAATCTCAGAGCCAAAGTGGGGTGAATCCTTGCAGGCAGCACTCTCAGTGAGCAGCAAGGCTGTGATGTCCCTGTTTGTTGGGTGAGGTGGGATCTGGTTCCTAATTGCTAATCTCAAAGCAAGGCTTGGCTGTGCCCCAGTTGAGTGGGCTCTGAGCTGTCACGTGCTCAGCTGTTTGGCCCAAAGCAAGAGATGCCTTAAGGATCCTGCAGAGAGAAGCTGCATTAGGGTGCTTTGCATCACATTCTAGTTCCTGATTCCATCCTCACTTTCTTTTGCTGTAGCTTCTTCTCACTGACAACTCACTCTTTATATGTCTTGAAAAAGGTGGGAGTGTTGGCAGGCTGAGCAGGGAATTGGACAGCTTGAATTCTCAGAGTAAATGCTGGGTCTGGGTGCACACTCATCACTGAGAGAGACCTGGTGCTGGTTTGGGGCAGGTGAGGGAGCTCGTCCCCATCACGAAGAGAGAATCTAGCAGCATTCAGCAGGGCTAGGAGTGGGCATTTTCAAGGCTGCAGTCTGGAATCTGTGTCAAAGGGAACTAAGTGACGATTAATTCCTCACGCAGCTTCTAGGTGAGCTGTAGTTCAGATAATGAAGAGCTCAGCTCCAATCCCACTTTGATCCTGCCAGGATCTTGCCCCCAGGATCATGCCCTGCTGGGTGCCTGAATGGATATTTGTGTCCTTGCCCAGGCTTTCCCTACACGCAGCGCTGCCGCCTCACCAACAGCTCCGCGGTGCCCCTGACGTTCCAGCTCCGCATGTCGGACGATGGCACGCAGCCGGCTGTGGACAGCGTGGATCAGATCCGCAGGGACACCGACCCGGCCTGGAGCAAGGGAATCCATTTCTATGTGGAGCCCAGGGAGTTCACCATCAATCCCAGCCAAGGCACCATCCTCCCCCAGGGACACCAGGACATCGAGGTACGGCAAGAGCCCGGCCACAGCTGCTGCAGCACCAGGGCTGGAGCTGCACTGCAGGGTGGGAGGGCTTTAGCTCTGGTGCCAGCTTGGAGCATCCTGGCACTGAGAGATCTGCACTGCTGGGAGGCCTCTGCTAGCTGGCTTACTCGAGATGTTCCTCAAAGAGCACTGCTTGCTTTCCAGAATCATATGCTGAGCTCACAGACCTTATGGTCAAGGCCTGAAGCCATTCTTGTGTTTTTGAGAGCGATTGATTTGATTCCAACGGGGCAGAGCAAGGATGAGGGCAGAAGGTGGCTGTTAGAGAGATGTCATTGTATCAAGCAGTGAGCTTTTCTTCTTGGTCTCATTTCCCCCCTCCTGGGGAGCAGAATGATTTGTGTTCACTGCAGGAAGCTCCAGTGGAGCCAAAAAATCTGCAGCCATGTGTAGCGGTTCAAATTTATTGTATTGATTCCTTGTTAAGTGGTTTGTTCTCTGGTACCCCGTGTTCTCCCCGAGTGGGTTTACCCCTGGGTTTTACCCTCCCTCAAAGCTGTCCCTCATGCCATTCCCTGCCCCTTGTTCCAGCTCTTTCCCTGCTGTCAAACCCAGCCCCTTTTGTTCCCCAACCTTCTTTGCCAATTTAACCTGGAGCCAATCCCTGTCTGAACACCCCTTTGGAATTCCCCTATTCCTGGAGGCCCCATTAACCCATGTGAGCCATCCTCCCCACCCTCCTACCCAAAGTGGCTCCAGACACTTGATGTAATCCCCTCAGTGCTCCCCTGAGGATTCCCTTTTGGTTTGCTGTTTGTATCCACCCCCTGCTTTGTGTCTGTACAAAATTGCTTGCACAGGAGTGTGCAGGGCTCTTTTGGCTCTGATCCTTTTGCTTGGAATAAACCCTTTCTTGTGGAACTTCAAGACACAGATCCTTCTCCTTTCTTCTCTGCCTGGTCCCTGTGGTGGCTTGTCTCTTGCGGTGTAGAGGAAGAGGCTCTGAGGGCTCTGCCTCTGGTCAGTGCCCACCCTGGGGCAGTTCTGAGGGTTCTGCCTGTGGTCAGTGCCCACCCTGGGGCAGTTCTGAGGGTTCTGCCTGTGGTCAATGCCCACCCTGGGGCAGTTCCCCACTCCTGATGTGGGGCTGGAGTTCTCAGAGCCAGCCCGGGCTCGGGCTCCCAGGGCAGCCATGAACTGCCCAGCACCTGCTGGGCCACACTTTTCCCTCAGCCTCCTGCTGTAAAGCTGAACTCATTGTAGTCAAGTCAGATTTCCTCTGCATGGATGTTTTTGTAGTCAGATGAGAAATTGGCCCCTTAATTTGAATGCAGTGGTGCATGGAGCTGTAGTCTAATGTTTTAATGTAGCTGACCTGTGCCCTGATAGCAAGGTGTGTTTAACAAAACTGGTATTGGCAGAAGGCTTTTGTTACTCCGAGACTGTGCTCTACACATGGAGCAGCAGAAGAATTAAGGGCAAATCCTCCCTCAGGAACTGGAGGGTATCACCCGTGGGTAATGAGCTTTTGTAAGGAAGAATTGACTGTTCTTCTCTTCCACCAGGTGACCCTGTGCTCCAACACGGTGATGGAGTTCTACCGGAGATTGCTGGTGGACCTGGAGGGTATTGGCAAGGGAGTGGCAGCCCTGATCATCACAGCCAGGTAGCAGCCCTTGCCTGGCCTCCCCCAGGCACTGCCTTGCCCAGGCTGTGCTGGCTGCAGCTGCCAAGGAGAAGTGCTGCTGAATGCCCTCATGTTGTGCCAGCTGGACACGAGAACAGCAGTGCTTGGGCAGCAGCCCGTGGTGAAAAGCACGTTTGCTCACAGCCCAGCACGGTCCTGGGCCCTCTTCTAAAGGCACCAGGAAAGATATCATTGATTGGCCTTGTTTTTGGTGCTTGAGGTGGAACAAATTTCCTGAGGGCCTCCTCTCCTTCTGGCTGCAAGAGGTGGAGTTGTGCTGGTTGTGAGCACCGTGCACTGGTTTGGGCCACACCAAGCAGCTGCTGAGAGTCAGGCTCTGGCTCTGTCCATGAGGGCACATGGCAGGGGGGAAGTGGCTCCCAGCAAGAGTGGGGAGGGCAAGGTCTGAGAAGGGGAAAGCAGCCCTTGATGTGGCAGGTCAGCTCCAGTTTTTGTCCTTCCCTGTGCATCCCATTTTGAGCTTTAATGTTGTCAGAGTTGAGAGCAAAAGTGGTTGTTGCTGCAGCAGAATTCCATGCTGCTGTGCTGCTGTGGGTGTCAGTGTGATGCCCAGAGGGATGCAGCTCCCTGGTGCTGTTCCCTGTGGCAGGCAGAGCCATCCAGGCAGTGGCTGGGCTGCCATTGTGTACAGCAGGTGGAGCTGGGGCCAGGCAGTGCCTGGAGCTGTGCAGTGAAGGAGCCAGGGAGCTGCAGGGCCTGGCAGGGGCTGATCAGCCCCTCTGTGGGGCAGCTGCTGTCTCGTGCCCTCCAGGGCTGGGGCAAAGAGCTGAGTTCCCAGGCAGGGCAACAGCACCATGGCAGAGAGGGGAGTCATTTTTACTGAGACACTGGAGCTGTGTGTTCCTTGAGCCTTAGGGAGCACTGATCCTTGTTGAGTCATTTTTACTGAGACGCTGGAGCTGTGTGTTCCTTGAGCCTTAGCGAGCACTGATCCTTGTTGGGAAGGCTCCCCCAGAGCTCATGGGTCACTGGGAGTGTTCCAGGAGTCCTTGCAAGCCTTCTTGGGTAAAGGAGGGGCTGAGGCAGCTGTGGGGCAAAGTGCTCTGCCTGGGGCCCTTGGCAGCCTCTGGGTGCTGCCTCTCAGGGTTTGCCCCTCCTTGACAAGACATACTGGAGTGGGAAGAGGTAGAAGGCAATTTATCCCTGTAGGGTTCCTCAATGTGAATTTGACAGTGACCAATGTGTTCTGCTCCATTTCACAATCTTTGGGGGTAGGCATTCTCCATTCTCTCAGTATCTCTGATTGTTCTGGGGTCATCTCTTTGCCCAGATGTCTCGTTCCTGAGCTCCAAGTGTCCTCCCCAGTGCTGCTGTGTGATGAGTGCCACCTGAAGGTGCCTTATGAGACGAAGATCCTCATTAGGAATCCCAGCCACCTTCCTGGCTGCTACGGGCTTATTCCCCAGGTTTGGCATCACATCCACCTCCTCCTGTCAAATATTCCTCAGAAGATTATTAGGGGGAAAAAGGGTTTGGGTAAGACCTTGCTGGTTTCTATTTAGTCTTAAAGATCTGCTGAGAACAGGATCCTACCCAACTGTAAACTTTAGGAGGCAGTTTAAGCTCCTGAGGAAACAGTTGATGTTCTAGTCCTCAGGGTGTTTTCCTGTGGGAGATCTTAGAGGGTTGTGAAAAGCTGCTGCACCCACAGACAGCAGTGCCTGTGCTGGCAGCCTCCTTGCAGGATCCCCTGGGAATGCTAAACCTACAATTCTTGCATCTTGTTTGTGCCTTTGACCTTTGTCCTGGGGAGTTTTAAAGGTGTGTGTAAGTTGCTGTTGTGGTGGATGTTAAGGAGCCTAAAGTTTCTTGAGAGGTCCCTCTGAATCTGCATTTCATTGTGTCCCTTCCAGAAATGCAAGGAGGACTCTGCTGTGCTCTACTCCAGCCCCAAGCCCTGTGGGATTGTGCAGCCCCAGAGCACAGCAGAGATCCCAGTTGTGGTGGCAGTGCAGGCCCTGGGCACTCATCGCACCGACGTTCTCATCGGCGTGTTCGGGGATGAGAGAAACCCCCTGGTGAGGGCAAGGGGAGATGTGAGCCTGTGTGCAGCTGCTCCTGGCAGGGTGCACAGGGACAGGGATTCTGCGGGGGAAAACAGGCACAGGCTGCTGGGGAGAAGGACAGGAGGGATGGGGGGCACAAACAGCTCCTGCCTTAGAGGTGGGAATCTCAGTGTCTGACACAGAATGGAGCTGGGCTAAGCTGGAATCCAGGGGCATTTGAGTTCATTATTCTTTCAAATGCTGTTAACTTTGGAAACATCTGTTTGAAAATGTAATCCCTCTGAGCACAAAAGAGGATGTCAGAAGTCTTCTAGGAACCTTGAGCTTTCTGTAAAAGAAAGGAAAGCTGGCATTTGAAGACTGGTTGAAAGGATTGAAACTTCGATTAAAACATATGGAAATGGCAATGCCAAATTCCTTGGATGGCACCAAACATCTGAACCCAGGCCATCGTGGCACTGCCTGTAAATCAGTGAACAGGAAGGACAGGCAATGCAGGCTGTGCCAGGGAGCCTGAAGTTTGACCAAACAGTTGCTTTTAACTATCAGGCTGCTTCCCTTAAAGAGGAGGGTTTCTCCCCACCAGAAGAACCAGTTGTTTAACTGTCAGGCTGGTCTTACCTAGAGATTTCTTGCAAAGATAAAAGCTTTTGGACAATAATTTTTAGTTTGAAAGGTTCTCTTACCTTAATCCTTTTCGATTTGGAGGTGAACATGTAATTTTCTTTTTCCCCAAAAGCCCAGCATTTCAGCTGGAGAGTGGTAGCTGTCCCTAAAGAAATAACTTGAGCAGGGTTGAGCTGTTGAAGGTTTTTTAGGTTTGTCTGTTGTGGTTTGTTTTAGGGATTTTAAAATCTTTCTTGCTTGCTTCCTGGAACAGAGAGCACAATTACGGAGCTCAGGACGGCTGGCAGAAATCTCCCCAAGCCCAAGGCTGGCAGAGCTTGGCAGGATCCCAGCACCACAGCCTGTGTATGTATGGATGGAAGGATGGATGGATGGATGGGGAATAGGACCTGAGTCACCTGGGAGCGTTGGAAAATGTCAACCAAGCCCCCAGCGGTGTCAGGGGAACATTCCTGATAAATCCCTGGTGGAGCTGCAGAGTTTCTGGCCTTGGGCACTGGGTGGGCTGTGCTGGCTGAGCACTGGCTGGGTCTGCCCCTCAGTGTCTCAAATCTCACCTTTTTGCTGCCTTCTCTGTCTTTTCCTCTCCCACTGTGCTTTTTGCATCCCCACTGGGTGTTAATGCCTGTCCTCTGTAGTTGCTCAGTGCAAGCAGTTGCAGGTGCTGCAGCACCTCAGTGTCATCCCTGGGCTGCCTTTAGAACAGACCTGCCCCAGCCTGGATTGGAAAGGGCTGGATCAAACCATTTCTCAGTTCAACGTGTCAGCACTCAGCCAGGAGCTGCATCCTGGCCAGGAGCTGCTCGTGCAGGTGTCCCTCCCTCCCTCCCACTGCAGGTCCGTTCATAGTTATTTATTTTCCAGAGATGAGCTCCACCCACCTAAATTCAAACCCCAGCCACCGAAGGAGAGGAGAACCAGTCTGGAATCCCCGGCAACTCGATGGAGGCACTTCAGGACTGGAAAGGTGGAGGCAGCCAGAGCCCTGAAAGAAGTGCAGGATTTTACCCACTCTTCAGGAGCAGAGATAGATTTTCTTGTACACCTACTGCTTGCTTTGCCTCCCCAGCCTGCCAGCACCAAGTCCTGCTCATGCTGAGCTCCCTTTTTGCTGCCCTGCTGTGCTGTGCCCTGACAGTGGGCTGGGCAGCAGGGCCAAGGGCTGGACATGGGCTGAGGGGGAGGGAGAAATAGGAGAGTTTTCCTGGGAGAAGCTGACTCAGATCCTACAGGCCTGTGCTGAGTGTGGGATTTTTTGCCTTGTTTCCTTCCCCATGTAAGATGAGGCTTTTCTCTGCATCACAATGGTAACACCTCCAGCTTCCCTCCCAGAGCAAGCTGGGATGATCCTGATCTCCATGGAGCCTCTTCCCAAGGCAGCCAGACTCCCTGTTTGCAGGGCTCTGCTTTCACCCAGAGCTGCTATTGCACTGCTGGCCCTGGAGCTGTCTGACAAAGGGAGACTTTGCAGGGGGCTGTCCTTTCCTCCCAGCATAGAAAATGGCTTGTTTTTTGGGTGCCAGCACCAACTCCTGAGCACCCTCACCTCCCTCGAGGCTTGAAGGGATTCAGATGCTCCCTGGACGTGGCTCACACTCCCCTGGGAGCGGAGAAGGAGAGAGGGAATCTGTCTCCCTTGCCCATTGTCAGTGTGGCAAGCAGGGCTGGAGCTGCCAGTGCCACTGGGGACCCTCAGCATTGGCCACAGAGGGGCCTCCCATCCCTGCAGGCCATCACAAAATGCTGCTGGAGCAGCTGCTTGTTGGGGAGGCCGTGCAGGACACGTTGTGGGTCTGCCCAAGGACGCTGTGCGGCACCTGTGGAGGGCACTGCTCCCCCTGGAACTCCTCAGGTGCTCCGCAGGAAATTTTTGCAGGAGCTTTTGCTGTAGCACCTTGAGAAAGAAGCATTTAAATCAGAGAGAGAGGGGAAGAGCCTCAGGAGTCAGATGAGCTGGGCTGGACTCCTTCCCTCAGCTCCAAGAGCTCTCACTCTGAGTCTCCTCCTTTTCTAAAAGCAGGAAGTTTTGAAACTTTTTAAAGGCAAGTTGTGCATCAGAGAGAATTTCTACTGCCAGGAGCCATCCCAGTTCACTTTCATGTCATGTACTAATTAATGCATTGACCCGTGAGTATGGGAGAAGATTTTCCCCATGGTCCCTGCACTGGTCAATGGCATGGATGCAGGATGAGGTGAGGGTGATTCTGGCACTGTTTGGGGAATAGGCTCCTCTGGCTACAGCGGCCCTTTGCTCCAAGATGTTCTTCTGCCTCCATTTCCATGCTCAACACCTCAATCTCTCCTGTCTTCCGTCCAGGCTTTCAGCAACCTGCCACTGCCAGGTGTGCTGCAGCCAGGAGAGAGCCAGCAGGTCTCCTCCACCTTCTCTGGCCACCTCACCACCACCTGCAATGTCCCGGAGCTGTGCCACGTGGAGGGAGGCTCCACCTCCGAGGTGCTGGTGCCCAGGGCAGCCTCACATGTCAGCTCCTCCCTGAGCCCCCAGGAGATCAACTGTGGCTCACAGGCCCCTCTCAGGGTCAGGTGAGTCAGCCTTCCGTGGGTTCCTGCTCTGCCATGGGTTATTGTCTTTGCAGGGCTTCCCTGCTCCAAGGCCTCTGAGCTCAGAGGAGCTGCACAGCAAAGGCCAGCAGCAACACAGGGATGGCCACTCTGAGCTCCCTGGCTGCCAAGAGAGGAAGGACCTTCTTCTGTTGAGACAGAACCTCTTCTTCTCTATTTGAGTGCTGAGCCCTGCTGGCTTAGCTGCTGTCTGCAGGGAGCTGGGCTCTGGGCTTGCCTTGGCACCACCTCTAGAGGTGTCTTGAAGTCCATGGTGTTGAGTGGCATCTTCTTCATCATCTGCCTTCTTCACCAGAACAGTGGGATTGTGGTTTGGGCAGGCGTGGGGCACAGAGCAAACCTTGCTTTGGGTCCTGCTCCTGCCACAGATGAAGTCCTTGCAAATGCTGATCTGCCAGGGTTCTCCTTATGGTGGGACAGCAGCCAGAAAGGCTCCTGTCCTTTAGGCTCCCCTGCAGCTGCAGCCGTAGGCAAGCACAGGAGAAGCTCAGCTCCAGCAAGGCAGCCCAGCTCAGGACACACAGGCCAAGTGTGGAGCTGGGAGTGGAGGCTGCTTAAAGCAAGCCTGTGCAGCAGGACTTCTTCAGGCCAGGCTGAAGTTGGTTTCATGGGGAGGAGGTGGACAAGGCTGCTTCCAATGGTTTCCATGGCAGCCAGCACTGGTTTGCTTGGTCCCAGCTGGGTTCCAGCAGGAAATCTGCCTGACAAGAGCCTGTCTTTCAGGAGAGGAGTTCCTGCAGCCTTTGCTTTCTGACTGATAAGATTGTTCTCATGAAGGAGCAGGCTAGGAGTCGTTAAAACTGAAGATCACGGACAGAGACTCTCTAACTAATTAAAGTTAGATTGTGGGATGTTTATTAACACTGGCGGGTGGCACCAGAGCCGTCCCTAAAAGGCGTGACCGCGCTGTCCAAGGTTCTTTGCCCTCTCTTTATTTCCCAAGATCTTACATACAATACATTGCACAACCCCAGCACCTCCCATCCCTGCTCTGTATTCAAATGAGGTCATTGTTCCTTCACTCCTGTGCAATTCTTCCCTTGAACTGGGTCAATGGTCTCGAAGTGGGTCAGTGGTTTTTATCATGTCTCTGTGACCCTCTGGCACCATCCAAGGTCCCCTGCTTAGTGATTGATTGACATCAAGCCCAGGTGCTAACCATTGTTCTACTGGTTTCAAGATGTTCTTATACCAGTTCACTTCCTCCACTTCCTTTTAGAAAGAAGCTCCTAATGGTAAACAATAGAACAATCAGCTCCAGCTTAAGCATCTCATAATCATTAACCTATGGTCTGCCTATCTAACCTACATCCTGATCAATGGGAATTGCTTCTAACCCTCAGCTGAAATCTGAACTCTTTAAAATCATGCCTCAGCTATGCCCAGGGAGAAGGGGGCTGAATGAGCTGAGTAAGAACTGTAGGAGAGCTAAGCAGATGTTAGCAATCTGTGGTCTGCTTTAAAGTGGGAAGCCAAGAGACAAAGGGCGTTTCCAGGCACCAGCGCAGAGCTGCTGGATCAGCCTTTGGCAGGGGCTGGAGGGGTCTGGCTGTGCCTTCAGAGGGAGCTTGCACAGTCAACACGTTATGATGGCAAAGCTCAGGTTTGGCTGGTCCTGGAGGTCCCCTTCCACCAATGCCCTCACTTGGGATGTTCCCAGCCTCTGTGGGTTGAGGAGAATTCCTGGAAATGGCCTCAGGGTCAAGGAATGAAGTGCAGGGCCAGCCAGGACTAGGGAGCCCAAGGTTCTGGTGGGACTCTCAGCCATGTTTCCTATTTTGTCTGCAGAAGGGAGCTGAAGCAGCCAGCTCAAAAGGTCGAGGAGGAGGCAAAAGCCTTAGAGGAGGAAGAGAGGCAGAAGAAGGAAAAGAAGGGTGTCTCTGCAGGGAAGCAAGCTCCAATACCAGCAAAGGGGAAAACCAAGACCCAAGAGAAGAAAGAAACCAAAATCCCAGAGAAGAAGGAAACCAAAGCATCAGAGAGGAAGGAAACCAAACTCCCAGAGAAGAAGAAAACCAAAATCCCAGAGAAGAAGGAAACCAAAATCCCAGAGAAGAAAGAAGTCAAGGCTCTAGAGAAGAAGGAAACCAAAGCACCAGAGAGGAAGGAAACCCAAGCCCCAAAGAAGAGGGAACCCAAAATCCCAGAGAAGAAGGAACCCAAAGCCCCAAAGAAGAGGGAACCCAAAGCCTCAAAGAAGGGGGGAACTGAAATCCCAGAGGAACCACCTGAGTTGGAGAACTCTTTAGTTTTTATTTACACAACTAATTTTACACAGTTTGACAGACCTTGTATGCAACTTTAGTTAGTTCATTGATTTTTTGCCAGTTATTCTATTATTGGTTAATAAAATAGATTTTACTTGAGCATCAAATCTCTCTATTGTATTGTTTACCTCTTCACTGATTCTCATGGGACAAATCCCTTGTTATTGCAGGTGCCTTTGTTTTTCACCCTCAGAATAGATTGTTCACAAAGTCTCATTCTCAAAACAGCTTCACACGGGAACTTGTAACTGCTTAGTTGCACTCAGAAGAGATGACAGGCCAGCTATGAATATGGCAGAACAAGGCCTGATTTCAAAAGGCCTTTCTTTTATCACTATTCTACCTGTCTATGACATCTCCCCCTTTTCGTTCATTTAAAAAAGGTTCCTATGTTCTGATGTTGAAACAGCTCACTCTTGTGAGGGTGTTATCTCATCAAGGTTATCACTGGTTATCTGTTAGATATGGGATAAGATAGATAAAAGACCAATTACAATCAACAAAACTTACCAAATTCTATCAAGTCATTGACACAGGGTTTTGCAGCATGAGAAAACAAAAGAATAATGTCCAATGTCTCTTAGGGAAATGACAAGAAATGACCATTGTTTCCAATGAGTTGAGAAGGATGAGAAAGTCTGTGAGCTGGAAATGCTGATCTTTGACATCACTGAATGTCCTCCTGGGAGCTGGAACAGGGAATACCTGCAGAAGGTTCGTAGGAGCACTGTACTGTGAGGATGCCATGAGGCTTTTGTTGGCAAATTGCCTCCGTCAGTTTCCAGCCACAGCCATGTCTTGGCAGTCCTCCTCCTGCTCCTGCTCTGGCCACAAAGGCTGCAAGGTGATGAGGTTATTTCTCCTTTCACTGGGCCTCGTTTTTTCAGAACTGATCAGTATCTGATGGAATGAACAAGTGACTGCTTTGAACTGCTGATGATAAAACACAGGCACATCTTCTCCTGAAGTTAATGAATTAATCAGGCTTCACTGTGACACAGCCTATTGGGATTTAGATGTGATGATCTGTTTTCCAAATTTCTCATGTAAATATTGCATTATTCAAAATTATTAGTTGTCCAAATTTCTCATGTACATATTGCATTACTTGAATGTTCTTAAGGCGTTCATTCCTCTACTTTTTTGTTTTTTAAGAATGAGATGCATATCTTTTGTTATGAGTATGATGAAACATCATAGCAAAATAATACATGCAGAGGACAAGAAACTTACAGCAATTAGGAATAATTTGGATCCAACAATCAGGAATATTTCAAGTAGCAGACAAAGCTAACAACATAGATGGAATTAGGTAAATAGCAATCTCGGCAATAATGTACCATCATCCCAGAGTCTGCAAACAGCTGACTGTCCTGGGGTGACGTTATGATGCTTGTATATCCCCATTCATCTGTTCTGTGCCTTTAAGACCGGCTCTGAAGAGTGGAAGTTTTGTTTGGGTTTCTCTTATCAGGCACACAGAGGAAAGCAGTACATAGAGCTGTTTTTTTCCTTCCAGCTTCAGCTTGCTGCTTTTGCTTGCTCTCTTTTTCTGCTCTTGCTTCTGCTCTGCTTTCTGCCTCTGCTTATTAGCTAGCTCTAGCTAAACAGTCCACATTCCTTCCTGGACCGTTTCTCCTCTCCTGTTCCTGTGACCATCTCGAACCTGCTCCGGACTGGGACCCGGGAACACCAAGGGTTCGGCTGCAGCGGCTGCCCCAGCGCCGGAGGGACTGAGAACAGAGCAACCACCCCCGAAAGAGACTTTCTGATTTTGCCATCTTTCTCAAAGCGGTGTCATCGGGTATTGTTCATTTTGTGTGCTGGGGGGTGCGGGGCCAGTCAAATAAACAGGTTCTTTCCACCTCTCTCCGAGGAATTTTTTCCCGAACCGGTTGGGGGGAGGGGCCATGTGGGTTTCGCTTTCTGGAGGGGCCCTCCTTTGCAGATTCTTTAACAAATTTGCCCTAAACCAGTACAAATCTTTGGCGCCCAAACGTGAGGCGAGAGAGAGAGTGGAAAAACCCTGTTTTGACTGCATTTTGGCTGCTATTACTCTGTGTTCGTTTAAATCAGCTAATAGCCATGCTTTTTGGATTCATAATGTCTGTTGGGGTGAAGGTTTGCATGCATTTCTGGTCCCTAGGGTTTTTTGAGATTTTAATACCTCTCTGGTCCCTAGGTTTATTTTCGTATCCAGAAATAGCTTTAGTATTGCCCCTAATACGTAGTTTTTACATCAGAGGGGCTGTGACCAGAATAGCTATCCTGCTGGGTTTGGTGGCAATAGTGTGCAAGAAGTTTATAAACATGCTGGGGTCTGCTCCAGGTATGAATGGTTCATGGCTATGGTTATGCATCCGGTTTGTCGCAGGAGGAGCAGGAGGGAATGAGGTTTTTCAGCCTCTGCTTTCCTCCTTCTCCTATGAATCAGTTGCATCACTAGTGAAGGATGTTCAGTTTCCCCTGAATGTTAAAGAAACCATCTTCCTGGTATTCAATCTGGTAACCTTCCTCTATACAGCCTGCTGCTTCTCTAGAATGAGGGCTGAGATTTCTAGACGGGCTGATGAGACCCCCGACTCAGTAGTAAACCCTGGTGTGGAAAATCCTAAGTGGTGTGGGAAATGGGAGGATATGGGCCAAATCCTGAAGGAATTCTCTGACCCTATAGTGTGGGATTTTCCCCATGAACAAATTCAGAACCCAGCTGAGGTGGGGAAATATCTGAAAGAGAAGTACCAGGATGAGCCTAAGGAGAGGAAGGTCATTGCAGTGAGCTGGGCCCTGGCATATGCTTATCGCACACTGCTAGATCCTGTCGGGCAGCAGACAGAGGCAGGGGGGCAGGGAGATAAATCAGCAACTGTCCCGGTGACTCAGGCTGCAGCTAACACTCCAGGCTCGAAGCCAGCATCTAAACCCATGGCTGTTGCTACCAGCACTAGAAGTGGGAAATGCACAGACAAGACCAATCGACCAGTGGACGATGATGATGATGATGATGCAGGAGAAGGAACCTCAGTGCCTCCTGACGTAAAGTCAGGAGTCAAAGCAGCAGGTGCAAGATCAGATGCCAATATTGAGTCCTTCTCCCTGAAGGACCTTCGTGGCCTACGGAAGGATTACACTCGAAGGTCTGATGAATCCATAATTAGTTGGCTGGTCCGTCTCTGGGATGCTGCAGGCGAGGCTACCGTTTTGGATGGCACTGAAGCCAGGCATTTGGGATCCCTGTCACAGGATACTGCCATAGACCAAGGAATGATGAGGGGGGCTAACTCTCACAGCCTCTGGGAACGGGTCCTAAGAAGTGTGGCAGAAAGATACCTGTGTGCAGACGATCTCTATATGCAGCAGACTCAGTGGAAGACAATAGAGCAAGGGATCCAACGCCTGAGAGAAATGGCCGTGGTTGAGATTATCTTCTCAGATGATGTAACAACTAGGAACCCAGACTTAGTACCATGCACGTCTGTGATGTGGCGAAAACTTGTACGACTCGGGCCACAAGAATATGCTTCTGCCTTAGCCGTCATGAAGAGGGATGAGAGGGGTGAGACTGTGCTTGACATGGCAAGGAAGCTCCGAGCATATGCAGATGCTGTACATGGCCCGACACATGCCAGAATCGCAGCGGTAGAAACACGTCTGCAGAACTTAGAGGATAAGATAGAGGAGAACCATAAGAAGCTTTGAGAGGAGATTAAAGAAGACCTTCTCCAAATTTCAGCAGTACAGATCCGAGGTTCCGGTATCCAAGGCAGACGTTTCCAAGATGGTGAGAGAAGATACACCCCACGAGCCGAGCTGTGGTTTTACCTGCGTGATTGTGGGGAAAACATGAGAAGGTGGGATAGGAAACCTACCGCTGTTTTAGCATGACGGATGCGTGAACTGAAGGAAGCCACCAGGAGGAAAGCAGCTCCAGTTGCCCGTAGCCGAACGGCCAGGTATGATGATGATGACCTGTCTGATCCCCTCGAAGGAACATCCAAAACATACACCCAGGGAAATAATGATAACCAGGCTTAGAGGGGCCCTGCCTCTAGCCAGGTAGAGGCCAGGGAAAATCGTGTCTTCTGGTCTGTGTGGATTCGTTGGCCTGGCACATCGGAACCACAAGAGTATAAAGCTTTGGTCGATACTGGTGCGCAGTGCACGTTAATCCCATCAAGACATGTGGGGACAGAGTCTGTTTCTATTGCTGGTGTGACAGGGGGATCCCAGGATTTCACTTTGGTGGAAGCTGATGTGAGCCTAACGGGAAATGAGTGGAAGAAGCATCCTATTGTGACTGGCCCAGAGGCCCCATGTATTTTGGGCATAGACTACCTTCGAAGTGGGTACTTCAAAGACCCAAAAGGACTCAGATGGGCATTTGGAATAGCTGCTGTAGAGACAGAGGGCATCCAGCAATTGAACACCTTGCCTGGGTTGTCTGAGAATCCATCTGCAGTAGGATGCCTGACGGGAGAAGAGCAACGAGTGCCAATTGCCACTTCCATAGTGCATCGACGGCAGTATAGAACCACTCGAGATGCTGTGATCCCCATCCATAAGATGATCCGAGAGCTGGAGAGCCAAGGGGTGGTCAGCAAGACCCACTCACCCTTCAACAGCCCCATTTGGCCTGTGTGAAAATCTGAAGGAGAATGGAGATTGACTGTGGACTATCGTGCATTGAATGAAGTGACTCCACCACTGAGTGCTGCCGTGCCAGACATATTAGAGCTCCAGTATGAGCTTGCGTCCAAGGCAGCAAGGTGGTACGCCACTATAGACATAGCCAATGCATTTTTCTCCATTCCTCTGGCAGCAGAATGCAGGCCTCAGTTTGCCTTCACATGGAGGGGAGTGCAGTACACCTGGAACCGACTGCCCCAGGGGTGGAAGCACAGCCCCACCATCTGCCATGGACTGATCCAGGCTGCACTGGAAAAGGGTGAGGCTCCAGAACATCTGCAGTATATTGATGACATCATTGTGTGGGGGAACACAGCTGCGGAAGTGTTTGAGAAAGGAAAGAAAATCATCCAAATCCTCCTGGGAGCTGCTTTCACCATTAAAAAGAGCAAAGTAAAGGGACTAACTCTTGAGATTCAGTTCCTAGGAGTGAAGTGGCAAGATGGATGGTGTCAGATTCCTACAGATGTCATCAACATGACCACAGCAATGTCTCCAGCAACCAATAAGGAGACACTTAGCTTTCCTAGGCACCATAGGCTTTTGGAGGATGCACATTCCTGAGTACAATCAGATTATGAGCCCTCTTTACCTGGTCACCCGGAAGAAGAATAATCTCCAGTGGGACCCTGAGCAGCAACAAGCTTTTGCCCAGACTAAGCAGGAGATTTCTCATGCGGTTGCCCTGTGCCAGGTCATGACGGGTCCAGATATAAAGAACATATCTGGACCCGTCTGGGAACCATGGCTTGTCCTGGAGCCTTTGGCAGAAGATGCCTAGGGAGACTCAAGGCTGAGGACTGGGGTTTTGGAGTTGAAGCTACAGAGGCTCTGAAGCCAACTATACTCCAACAGAGAAAGAAATCCTGGCTGCCTATGAAGGAGTCCAAGCTGCCTCTGAGGTGATTGGTACAGAAGCACAACTCCTCCTGGCACCCTGACTACTGGTGTGAGACAGAGTAGGGATCCATCCTGAACTAGGTGAAGTGTCTGGGAGAGGTGAAGGGTCTGTGGAGCCAAAGCTGAAGGAGAGGCCGCATTCCAGAGACAGCAAGGAGACAGAGAAAGAAAAACAGAAAAACCACGAGGTCAATCTGCCCCCGACCTAGAAATTCCTCCGATAAAGAAGAACTAGTGCTAAATGTCGCGCGGAATGAATATGTATGAACTTATTTTGAAACTATGCATATGCATTTGGAAGGGGGATAAAAAGAGGACTCGAAGTCTCCGGAGGTACGCATGCCTTTTGGGGAGGCTTGCGTCCGGCGCGCGTCATAATAAAGGCATACCAGGCTTTACAACTTTTACAAGTTGTGAGGTTTCTTCTTTTCTCCGCAAATCAGGTGCTGGGGTGGATGTTCAAACGCAAGGTTCCTCCACTCACCATGCCACCTGTGCCACATGGAGCAAGTGGATTGCTGTTATCGCTCAGCACACCTGTACAGGTAAACTGAATCGCCCCAGGATTTTGGAGGTAATTACAAATTTGCCCAAAGGTGAAGAACAAGAACCAGTGACCCAGCCTGAAAAAGCTCGTCCCTATAACCAACTACCACCAAAGGAAACTACTATGTTTTTTTCACTGATGGTTCCTGTCGCATTGTAGGGATGAACCAGAAGTGGAAAGCAGCCACACGACAGGTTGCACAAGCTACAGAAGGAGAAGGTGAATAAAGTCAACTTGCTGAACTCAAAGCTGTTCAACTGGCCCTGGACATTGCTGAGAGAGAGAAGTGACCAAAGCTCTACCTCTACACTGATTCATGGATGGTAGCCAATGCTCTGTGGGGATTGGGGATGGCTGGAGAGGTGGAAAGAGGCAAACTGGGACCATAGAGGAAAACCAATTTGGGCTGCTGATGAGTGGAAAGACATTGCTACCAGGGTAGGGAGGCTACCTGTGAAAGTCCGCCATGTAGATGCCCATGTACCCAAGAGTAGGGCCAATGAGGAACACCAAAACAATGATCAGGTAGACCAGGCTGCAAAGATAGGGGTGTCCAAAATAGACCTAGATTGGGAACACAAAGGAGAGTTATTCCTAGCTCAAGGGGCCCATGATGCCTCAGGCCATCAGGGCAGAGATGCCACCTCTAATTGGGCACAAGACCGGGGGGGGGTGGATCTAACCATGGACAGTATTTCTCAGGTTATCCATGACTGTGAGACGTGTGCTGCCATCAAGCAGGCCAAGCGAGTGAAGCCCCTCTGGTACGGCGGGGGGTGGTCCAAGTACAAGTATGGGGAGGCCTGGCAGATTGACTACATCACACTGCCCCAGACACGCCAGGGCAAGCGCTACGTGCTGACCATGGTGGAAGCCACCACTGGATGGTTGAAGACCTACCCTGTTCCTCATGCCACTGCCCAGAACACCATCCTGGGCCTGGAAAAGCAGGTCGTTTGGATGCATGGTAATACAGCGACCTGATGAGGTCTTCAGGGTGAGAGAAGTGGACGAGAATCTTGGTTCATGATCAGAAGGCTGGATTTATTGATATATGATATATAATACATTACAACTATACTAAAAGGAATAAAGCAAGAAGTTGCAGAGGCTGCTAAGCTAAGAATAGCATAGAAAAGAATGAAATAACAAAATTCTGTGTCCAGCAGAAAGCAAGGACAAACTCTCCTGTGAGTGGTCAGCAAATCCAAACACTCAAAGAAGACCAATCACCGCTGCACCTGTTGCACTCCCCACCAGCCGATAACAATTGTTTACATTCTTCTTCTGGGGCCTCAGCTTCCCAGAAGATGAACAAATCCCAAAGAAAGGGTTTCTATGGAAAAATGTCTGCGACAGCATGGTACCCATAAGAGAATTGAATGAGACAACGGGACTCATTTCAAGAGCAGCCTTATCAACACCTGGGCCAGGGAACATGGTATTGAATGGATTTACCATATCCCTTATCATGCACTAGCTGCTGGGAAAGTTGAACGGTGCCATGGACTGGTCAAGACTGAAGGCATTTTGGGGGGGATGCTTTTAGAAATTGGGAAATGAACTTAGCAAAGGCCACTTGGATTGTCAACACCCAAGGGTTCATCAATCGAGCTGGTCCTGCCCAGTCTGAACCCTTGCACACAGTGGATGGAGACAAAGTCCCTGTTGTACACATGAAAGGTATTTTAGGAAAGACTGTTTGGATTAATCCCACATCAGGCAAAGACAAACCCATCTGTGGGATTGTTTTTGCTCAAGGACCTGGTTACACTTGGTGGGTAATGCAGAAAGATGGAGAAAGCTGTTGTGTACCACAGGGAAACCTAGTCTTAAGTGAGAACTGTGTGTAAGGTTTCATTGTGATGCAGAGGGAAATAGAATAAGGCATGGACAATGTTCTAGACTGCCAGGTAAATATGTGTTATATTCCCATCTGTTAGAGGTGGGCCAGTTTTCATCTGTTAATTGGGCAGTTTTTCTTCATCTCTTCCAGAAACCAATCCTTCCTCTGATGAGACATCTGCTGTTAATGGGCTATTGAATGTCACTGCGTGACTGTTTAAAATTGCATCATCCCATTCTGAGATGCTCTACCCAGAGGGCAGAGCCAAGCGTTCCTAACTGGATATAATCTGAGATTTTGGGACACCAGAACTGCCTTTCCACTGAATTCCTAGAGGAGCAGCAGCTTTTTCCACTGGATTCCCAGAGGACCAGCTGCCTTTTCCATTGGATTCCCAGAGGAAGACCAGGCTCATCTACACCACTACTGGATCTTCAGAGGAAGATTATGTCCTTCTACAGGATTCCTGCTTCAAGAGAACCACACCTGTCTGCAGGAAGACTGCAGGAGGACTACAGCCACTGTTTTAATTAGACTGCTACCAACACACTGACCCACCGGGTGTCAAGTTGTATTCCGACTCTGTCAGTGTTGTTTTGTATTACTGCATTGCTTATTTTATTTTTATATTCTTCCCTAATAAAGAACTGCTATTCCTGCTCCCATATCTGTGCCTGAGAGGCCCCTTAATTTCAGAATTATAACAATTCAGAGGGAGGGGGTTTACATTTTCGATTTTGGGGCGGCACCTGCCTTCCTTAGTAGACACCTGTCTTTTAAAAACAAGACAAGGGGAAAGGTTCAAAACCTCGTTTATAATGCAAATAAAGTTTGAAGGAGCAAATAAAAATAGGAATTGGGGATGTTCTATTAGTTCCAGAAGCAAGGTGAAATTTATTAGGATGGGATTTACAGGAGCAATTTGACATTGGCGTGCTCCCAGAGAAAGGGAAAATGGTACTTTAACTTCTCCAATTAAGGGAAGAAGATGAGGACAAAATTCACGAGATGGTGTGGGCAAAACCAAAAAACCAAGGTAAATTAAACATAAAACTATAGTAATAAAAATAGTTAATGAAAACCATCCAGTTTGGGTACAACAATACCCACACTCCCTGGAAGGGAGACAAGCACTGCAGCCGATGATCCAGGACCTACTTGAGGACAGGACCTTAGAACCATGTATGTGCCCCCATAATACACCCATATTACCAGTAAAGAAGTCAGATGGGATTTACAGGCTCGTCCAAGATTTGAGAGAAGTGAACAAAAGAACAGTGAATCAGTACCAGGTGATGCCTAACCCCTATATAGTACTAGTATAGTACTATAACCCCTATATATATAGTACTATATAACCCCTATATATATATAGCACAATAGTACTATAACCCCTATATATATACTAGTATAGTATATAGTACCCCCCAGCATACCAGTGGTTTAGTGTGATAGACCTAAAAGATGCTTTTTGGGCATGCCCACTGGCATAGGAAAGTGGGATATATTTACCTTTGAATGGTATTAGAATAAGTATCCCAATATAACCAGTTAAATGGTGCCTAGGCCAGTTCTGACCTTCGCTGCTGGGCCAGAGGCAGCACTGCGGTGTTCACCCCAGCGATACCTTGGCTGGCGGCAGAGTGCAGCGGGGCACAAGACAGGACTCCGTTCTCCTCAGGGGACAGCTTCTGGCGATGGTGAAGAAAAGAAGGGAGCGGATTCTGCTAGAAGGTAGCCAGATGTTTATTCCATGAGCACAGATATGTCTGCACTGGGCTACTGCTGATAACAGAATGGCGCCGCATGGTCTCATTCACATTTTAAGCTCAGGACAGGGGAAGGGGAGGGGACAGGTGAGTCACCAACCAGGTGAAGGGGCAGGGTCTCCAGGTACTAGGGTCACCTATCACACGACGCCTTGCTGGTATGTTAGCCTGATTGACAGGGCACACTCAGCGAGGGGCGAGGGGGAAGGGAGAAGGTAAAACAGGATATTGCAACACACCACAACATCTCCCCCTAGTTTTGTTTAAAAAGAAGAGGACTGTGTTTATGGTGCAGAATGATTCTACTGAGGCTTCTAGGTCATCCACTGGAGCACTGAGGGCTTCCAAATGGTAGACCTCAGGAGGGGGAGATGAGCTTGAGATTAACTTGAGAACCATGCGTCTGATTACTCCAAAAACAATGCTAAAAACTACAATAACTACAACTAAAATAAACAGCACTAAAATTACAGTTTTCAGAATAGATCCCAACCAGCCCGAGAGTCCCCAGCCATTGAAAAGTCCATTCAGCTCGTTGTCAGTTTCTCTGTTGATGTCTGAGAACTTTTATCGAGGTAGTCCATATGTGGTTTGGGCTGCGGTACTATGTAGGAGATTGCAGGTGGGATGATCACGAGTAGGACGAGAAGCAGGCTCGGTCTCATGACGTCTCGAGGCTACACACGAACAGTGGGATCTAAACTGGTACAAAAACTTGAGACAAACATATATTACAAACTATTCCAGATAGGAGGCTTAAATGGAATTTCCTCCAGAGAACGTGCGCGGCGTTTTCTTCTCCAGGCAGCGTGAGCAACCTGGGGTGCTTCTGCAGATTTCTCTGAGACTTTGGGAACATAGGGCTTTACCCATTTGGAAGGAACCCACCTTAAACCAGAGGGGGTGGACACACAGGCGTATCCACGTCCCCAAGTAACCAATTTGTAAGGTCCCACCATTTTCCAAGTCTCAGGATCCTTTACTAAAACCGGAGGTTTTTCTTTCATCAACCTGTGACTGCTCCCCCCAAAGTGGCGTAGGATGGGTGGGTTCAGGCTGTCAAAAGAACAATTCAGAAAATTGATTGTGAATAGTGCCCTGGATAACCGGATGTGGGGAGGTTCTACCTTCAGAACCTGTTGTTGCTGGTCCAGGACCCTTTTAATATCACGGTGAGTTCTTTCTACAATGGCTTGACCTGTAGGGGAGTAGGGGATGCCAGTTTTATGCTCTACTCCCCATTGCTGCAGGAAGCTCCCGAATTCCTTGGATTTATAAGCAGGCCCATTATCAGTTTTCAGCTCCTTGGGGATGCCCATGAAAGAAAAAGCCTGTAAGAGGTGCTTAATAGCATCAATAGATGATTCTCCTGTGTGGGCAGAAGCATAGACCGCTCCAGAAAAGGTATCTACACTAACATGAACATATTTCTGCCGTCCAAAAGCCTGTATGTGTGTTACATCTGTTTGCCACAGTTCACAACTGTTCAGTCCCCTTGGATTTGCTCCCATACTCACTGTAGGGAGTGCATGTTGTTGGCAATTTGGGCACGTGGCCACAATCGCTTTGGCCTGTTCTCGAGTGATGTTAAACTGGCGAACCAGGCCAGGTGCATTTTGGTGGAAAAGCTGGTGGCTGATTTTTGCCTGTTCAAAAACATTTGGGAGAGTGGCCATCACTGCAGGTGCAGCAAGAGCATCTGCCCTTCTGTTGCCTTCAGCGATAAACCCTGGCAAGTCAGTGTGTGACCTGACATGCATCACATAAAAGGGTTGCTCTCGGTGAGTGACTAACTTTACCAGTTTGGAAAGCAATTCAAAAAGTGCAATGTTAGATACATCTTGCAGTATTGCTTGATCTGCTCTGGATACTACTCCTGCCACGTATGCAGAGTCTGTAATCAGATTAAATGGTTCTGAGAACCTTTCAAAAGCCCTAACAACCGCAGCCAATTCAGCAACCTGAGGTGAACCTTCCACCTCAGCAATGTCCGTCTCCCACTGCTGGGTTTGAGGATCTTTCCAAGTCATAACAGACTTGTGGGACCTCCCGGACGCATCTGTAAAGACAGTTAGAGCCCTTTTTAAAGGTCTCCTACTTAGAGCAGTTCTTAATTTTAAAGCAAATTGAACATCTTGTTCAAACAATTTGCAAGCGGGCCGTGCTACCGAAAATTGTCCTGAGTAGGAATCCAGAGCAAACTGCAACACTTCATTTTCTTGAAACAATTGTTCCAGTATTTTCATAGTATTTTGACCTGATTTTAACTCAACTGGAATGTGAATGCACTTAAAATCACATCCTGCTAACTCCCTGATCCGGGTCCTTGCTTTCCGGATCAGTTCTGCTACTAGTTCCTGAGGCTTTGTCAGCCTCTTGGACCTTTTGTGACTGAGGAAAACCCATTCTATGATCAAGAGAGAGTCCCTCTGGTCCCGGTCCTTTTTTGGTGTGTCCTTTGCCTTAGGTGTTTGTTTTTCCTCCCACTGGAAAATAATTCCATGGAGGTGTGGCAACTTACCTAGGATGATAAATTTGAATGGCAGATCAGGCCGGCATCGGTGGGCCTGTCTTGTGGACATTGCAATCTGAACCTTTTCTAGAGCTTTCCGTGCCTCTGGGGTAATAGACCTAGGAGCACCTGGGTCCTCTCCCCCTTTCAATAAATTGAAAAGAGGGGCAAGGTCCTCATTAGTCAGACCAAGCCATGGTCTTACCCAATTCAAAGACCCACACAACTTGTGGACATCCGCAAGGGTCTTGATCCTTGGATTGATTTCTAGTTTTTGAGGAACAATGGTCCTATTTCCAATTTCTAAGCCCAAATACTTCCAAGGTGGCATCTTTTGAATTTTCTGTTCCTGGAGCTCGAACCCTGCAACAATCAATGCATCGATCGTTAGGTCAAGCGCATGTGTTAGTAAATCATCATTGGGGGCACACACAAGGATATCATCCATATAATGGTAGATGATGGCCTTCTCTGCGGCTGCACGAACTGGGGAAAGCAGGGAAGAGACATACCACTGGCAGATAGCTGGAGATACCTTTAGGCCCTGAGGAAGAACGGTCCAATGGTACCTTTTCATAGGAGCTTCTGAATTGATAGAAGGGACAGAGAATGCTAAACGCGGTGCATCATCAGGGTGCAATGGGATTTGGAAAAAACAATCTTTAATATCAATAACAGCTAATTTCCAATCTTGGGGAAGCATTGTTGGGGATGGCATACCAGGTTGAGGAGAACCCATATCTTCAATTACATTATTAATTTGTCGGAGGTCACAGAGAAGTCGCCACCTCTTTTTGTCAGCTTTTTGGATGACAAACACTGGAGAGTTCCATGGGGACATGGTCTCCACAATGTGGCCCTTTCTTAGTTGCTCTTGTACTAGTTCTTCAAGCACCTTAATTTTTTGTTTACTGAGTGGCCACTGTTTCACATCAACTGGTTCGTCTGTTTTCCACTTAAGTTTTTGGGTGGGGCGCTGTTGTTTAATGACTGCTGCACAAAAATGCTGTGGAGAGTCTGGAATATTAATTGTGACACCCCACTGGGCCATTAAATCTCTCCCTAACAAAGGTTCTGAATAATCTAACACAAATGGACGGATATTTGCCAATTGTCCGTTTGGACCCTCAAATTGAATAATGCTTTTGGATTGCCTTGCCAATTGCAGACCTCCTACACCTCGAAGGTGACCAGCAACATTTTGTAAAGGCCAGTGTGCTGGCCAGTCTTGTACTGGAATCACTGTGCAGTCTGCACCTGTGTCTACAAGCATCTCAATGCGTTTAGACTCCCCACCCCCACTGACATTGCACCACAATTTGGGTTTATCTGTCCCAATAACTTGGACCCGGGCGACTGTGGGCCCTTGTTTATCGACATTTTCAGGTAAAGATGGCACAGGGATAGCTTGAGCAACAATTTGTCCCTTGGGAAGAAACAGGGGTGGGTGGAAACAGTGCAGGCTGAGAACAAATTGCTTGGGATCTGATGTTGTTATTCCTGGAGCAATTTCGATCTCTTGTGGTGTGTTTTTGTCCCCAGTGATGATGTACTTACAACGAATTTGGTTCCAAGTACCTTTCTGTTCAGGATTTACAGAAACAAAATGCCAGTCAGTGTCCTTCAGGTGGAGTGACTCTGTCAGCTGCAACCTGTAAGGCTCATTGACAGAAGATGCGGTTAATACAGAATCACTTAAATCACAACAAAGGTTATTTTGTTTCACTTTCAACAGTGGACTAGCAGACTTGGTCTTTGAAACACCTGCTTCACTTACACAAATGTTAATATTATCGCGCACTTGATTTGTTTTGCTACCCTTATTCTCTTGGCCTGCTCCTTTTATGTCTGCACGCCTGGCAGGCTGGCGCTTTATTCTTCGTTTTTTTGTTGTTGACCCCCAGGGAGGGCTTGCAGTTCTCCTCCCCTGCTATTTTTAAATTCATCAAATTCCCTTTTCAGGGGGCACTGGTTACTCCAGTGCCCTAGCTTATTACAAAGCAGGCATGGTTTAGTGGGCTCAACCATTGCTGGTCTCCGCTGCTGCCCAGGGTACTGCTGTGCTGAGGGAAAAGGTGAAGGGCTGGCAACAGCAACACGCTGAGGTGGTCTTGGCAGCAGCCTTGGTCTGGTGTCTTCAGCAACACTCATCAGAGGCACTTTCCTGTTACAGACTAGAAGCATATCTTTTAATGTAGGGGAAGGTTCCATAGGAAGGCTCAGGATTGCTGCTCGACACTGTTCATTTGCATTTGTAAATGCTATTTCTTCTAAAATTGCTTCCCTTGCATTTTCCTTTTTAACCTGTATTTCAATGGCTCTAGTTAGCCTTTCTACAAATTTCACAAAAGGCTCTGATGGTAGTTGTTTGATTTTACTATAGGGCTCAAAAGGCCCCTCAGGTTGGAGGGAAAAGAATGCTTTTTCAGCTGCTTCTTTTACTTTCTCAAGTGTTTCTGCAGGAATTGCAGCAGCTTGGACTGAGGGGGAAGACCATTGACCCTCACCACAGAGGTGGTCAATAGTAATGGGGTTACCATTGTTGTCTTTTGCTGTGTTTGGATCAGCCTGTAAGCTTGGGAGAGCATCTTTTAGCAGTTGTTTCAATGCTGATTCCCATAATTTGAATTCCGTGGATGTCATGAGACATGAAAAAATTTGTTTTAAATCATGTGGAACTACAACAGTTCTACTTAATTCAGAATTTAAAAGGCCACGGAAATATGGACTGTGTGCACCATATTCTTTATGAGATTTACAGATCTCTTTAATCAATTGTCGTCCAAAAGAACTCCAATTAGCAGTTGGGGCTGCTCCAGCTTGAGCTGCAGGCTGAAACGTAACAGGAGCTAGCGACAACATGGCACCATGCATTGGGTCTGCTGTCCCCTGCTCTGTATCCCTTGAATCAGAAGCATTGGGATCACAGCTACAGGTTTGGGGACAGGCAGTGGGTGTGTCCCCACCGTGGGAACCCGGGGAGGGGGCGGGGAAAGGGAGCCGGCAAGGGGCGGGGAAACCGTGGGAACAAGGGGCGGGGTCAAGGGGCTGGCAGAGGGCGGGGATACCGTGGGAACAGTGGGCGGGGTCACCTGGTGACATCACGTCAGCGGCCGCCCCCTGGGAGGAGTAAAGGGGCGGAGCTGAGGGTACTGCAGGAAAGGCGGGGGGAGGGGGGAAGGGGTCACGAGGAACAGGAGGAGAGGGGGATGGGGATGGAATTTTGGAATGCTTAAGAGGATTTTGGGAAGAAGACCCGGTTTGGGAAGATGCCACGTGGCACCCACCATCTTGTGCACCCCCTAGGGACTGGGGGCCATTTTGGACATCACTGCTCTCCGAAAAACTAACACGTGCTTGGGATTTTTTTGGGGAAAGAGGTTTAGGGGTTTTAGAGGGAGAGGGAGGAACAGGGAGAGCAGAGGCACATGGCTTTACATTTGGCTTTTTCTCCATTTCCTTTTGTTTGAGCAATGCTGTTCGAATTTGCAAACTCCAGAACACAAATTTAGCTGAGGGTAATTTGCCAGATTGTCCTAAGGTTATCAATTCATTCCCAACTTTATCCCAGAATTGAATATTGTGGATTTCTTCAGGGGAAATGTTTGGGAACTGCAGAAAAAGCCATCTTATAAACTGTTTCAATTTTCCTTTAGAGAATTTCACATTACTCTTGATTAAAATGCTAACAATATGATAATACACTCCCCTTTGTACAATGCTAAGTTTGGAACCCATGTTAAAAAGCAAAGTACTTAATCCCGCCTGACTAAAAACAAAGCTAAAATCAGCTACCAATTTCTAAAAAAAACCACAGATAGAAAGCGATAACGAGCAGACAAAAGCTTCACAATGCAGCTGTATATACTGCTTTTAAAATTCCCGGGCAGCAGCAGCAGGGAGCTGGGACACGCCCTGCCGAGCCGAGGCAGAAACAAAGCCTCCCCCGCGGTGGAATGCAGCAGCCACTCCCGCGGAGCAGAGACAGCAACTACTCCACGTGGCAGCCGAAACCGGGACGCCCCCCCCCCCGCCGCCGCGTGTGCAGAGCACTCCCGACCCCGGTCCACGTGGAAAGAGAGCCCCCCCCTCTCCCGCAAAGAGAAAGAGAAAGAAAATCTCCTAACACGTGTCTGAACACGCTGCTGAGCCGGGGGGGGAAGGGCAGAGAGCGATCCCGCTCCGGCGCGAATTCTAAAAAACAGTGAAACACGCAGCAGGAAAGCTAACACTAGAACGCTATGAATTCTTGTCTGTGGGGCTGCGCAGCCAAAATGCAAAGGCAAAAAGGAACAGAACTCGCGGCAGAGTCTGTTTTTGAGCTTCTGCTCTACCGAAAGCAGAGATACTCACGTGAAATGGAAGCTGTAGGCTGGGTACAGGCAGGCAGGTCTCCACCGGAAAAGGACCTCTCTCTGGGTGCAAGAGAGGCTGCCCTTTTCTTCCTCTGGAAAATCTGTTCACCACAATGAAGCAGGGCTTTCCAAAGGCGCCGAACAGTCCACGAAACTTTTTCTGGGAGTATTCCCAAAGTCTCTAGCTGGGAGTCTTGAAGCCAGGCTCCTTTCAGCTGGATGCACGGCTGGCAGAAGCTTCTCTGAGGAACTGCGAGTCCGTTTTCCGGCTCAGGGTCGAGCCACCCACAGGGACGCCAATATATTAGAATAAGTATCCCAATATAACCAGTTAAATGGTGCCTAGGCCAGTTCTGACCTTCGCTGCTGGGCCAGAGGCAGCACTGCGGTGTTCACCCCAGCGATACCTTGGCTGGCGGCAGAGTGCAGCGGGGCACAAGACAGGACTCCGTTCTCCTCAGGGGACAGCTTCTGGCGATGGTGAAGAAAAGAAGGGAGCGGATTCTGCTAGAAGGTAGCCAGATGTTTATTCCATGAGCACAGATATGTCTGCACTGGGCTACTGCTGATAACAGAATGGTGCCGCATGGTCTCATTCACATTTTAAGCTCAGGACAGGGGAAGGGGAGGGGACAGGTGAGTCACCAACCAGGTGAAGGGGCAGGGTCTCCAGGTACTAGGGTCACCTATCACACGACGCCTTGCTGGTATGTTAGCCTGATTGACAGGGCACACTCAGCGAGGGGCGAGGGGGAAGGGAGAAGGTAAAACAGGATATTGCAACACACCACAACAAATGGGAAGACCCCGATTCTGGGAGGAAGCATCATCTTCGGTGGACTAGGTTACCCCAAGGGTTTTCCAAATCCCCAAACCCCTTTGGTCAAGCCTTAGAAGAACACAACTCTTCTCCATCAAACCTGAGATAAAGCTCATCCAATATGTAAATTATATGCTTCTCTCAGGACAGGAAGAAAAATAAGTTTTTCTTCCATAGTGTTGTCAAATTTTCTGGGAAACCAAGGACTTCAGGTATCAAAAGGGAAACTCCAATTTTTAGAATGGGAAGTAAAATTCCTAGGACATGTAACGTGTCAAGGAAGCTGCCGACTGCTGAACCCTGAGAGAATTAGGGGGAGAGTCTCACTCTAATGGCCAAAAGCTAAGAGAGAAGTCAGAAGGTTTTTAGGCCTCTTGGGATATTGTAGGCTATGGATTGAAGGATACACGCAGGCCATCCGGTTCCTATATGAAAAGTTAGTTAAAGAAGAGATGAGGTGGGAAAAAGACAATGAACAAAAGTTTGAAGCTTTAAAGCAAGAATTAGTCAGTGCACTGGCATTGAGTCTTCTTGCCTTAGACAAACCCTTCTATCTGTTTGTAGATGTAGAAAAAGTAGTACCATATGGAGTGTTAGCCCAGAACTGGGGAAGATCCAGGAAACCAGTGGCCTATTTGTCAAAACTCCTAGACCTCATCAGCCAGGGTGGCCAACCTATATTCAGGCTGTGGCAGCAACTGCCATACTCATAGAGCAAAGAAAAAAATTAACCTTTGAGGGAAAATTGAAAGTATATACTCCTCACTCAGTTGGAAGTATCCTAAGTCAAAATGCTGAGAAATGGCTCACTGATTCCTGAGTGCCTAAGTATGAAGCCATCTCAAAAGACAATGGTTTTGAGCAAATCATGAGTAACCAACTAAACCCTGCCCAGTTCTTGTATGGAAAGCCAGGTGAGGAACTAATACATAATTCCCTAGAGGTTATAAACTATCAAACTAAAGTAAGAGAGGACCTAACAGATCAATCATTCCAAGGCAGAAGACGATTGTACATCAATGGATCTTCATGGGTAATAAAGGGGCACAGGGCATCAGGGCACACTATAATGCACGAAGGATTGGTAGCCATAGAAAAGAGAAAGTTGCCTTCCAACTGGTCAGCCTAAGCATGGGAGTTCTATGCCCTAAAGTGAGCTCTGGAAATATTAGCACAGAAAAGGGGAACAATAGATACAGACTGAAAATATGCTTTTGGCATAGTGCATATCTTTGGAAAATTTTGGGAAGAGAGGGGGATAATAAATTCAAAGGGAAAGGGACTGATTAAAGTGTTAGAAACCTTACAATTACCAGAGGAAGTAGCAGTGGTATATGTTAAAGGACATAAAAAGGGACAGACTCAGGAGGCGTGAGGGAACAATTTAGCTGATTTAGAAGCTTACAATGCAACTGAATTAGAGACAGAAAAACTAATAATAGTATTAACAGCCATGAGAGAAATGCAAAAAATCCCTGTGTTCAGTGGGACCAAAGAGGAAGAACTTAAAATAGGAGCGAGCCAAGAAAGATAATGAAGGGAAGTGGAGATTAGCAGATGGGAGGCAAATGTTGAATAAACACCTTGCCAAGAAAATGCTAGAAGGCATACATGGAACAACACATTGGGGTACACAAGTGCTAAGTGATCAGTTTCTAAGGGATTGGGGTTACATAGGAATTTTCAGAATAGCTAAGCAAGTAATTGAACAGCGTATGATATGTCAACAAGTGAATAAGAAAATCATGAGGAAAACACCCAGAGGAAGGCGAGAACTAGCCTTAAGGCCCTTCCAAAATATCCAAGTAGACTTCACTGAGCTTCTCCAGGTACAACGGTGTAAGTTTTTGCCAGTGATAGTAGATCATTTGACTCATTGGGTAGAGGTGGTACTGGTGAACCTTTACTAATGCTGCTTTACTCACAGCATTGGCACTGGTGAAAGCCAGTGCCAATGCTGTGAGTAAAACAATTCTGGAACCAATTATTCCCCAATATGGGATGGCAAATAGGATTGATTCAGACCGAGGAACTCATTTCACATCAAAGATATGAAAAACAAGGCCCTTCGGTTGTATTTTGATAAGGGTTAATAAGGTCTAGAAACCATTTAAATTTTTGAAAGTGAAAATGATTTGTCACATGGGGTTAGGGAATGTCAGAAAAGGTTGTCCACACTGGGTCAGCTCCAAGGTACAACTTGTCTGACCTAGCCAGACCTCCTTAGGAATGGCCCTACATCAATATCAAGCACAGAATGCTGCAATCACCTTTTCTCAAAAGAGAACAGTAATAAAACACAGCCTTTAAAATAGGATTACACATTACTTAGAAGCTCATTGAAATATTTCTCCATAACAGTAAAAGGAAAACTTCCTGATGAATAGGACAAGACCAGAGGGAAATCAAGGCAGAGCCATGGTTTTTTAGGACTTGCTTGATCCTAATGACCCCTATGGTGCATTTGGAGCTGAGCCCTTGAACATCAGGGCCTGAGAGGAGATTGCACAAACCTTTCCAGGAGTCAAAATCAGAAGAAAACCTCAAAGAGTCTCAAAGCATGAATGGCTCCCACTGAGGTCCATCCCAGCACAGGCTCCTCATGGACTCCTGGAAGAGCGAATTGGAGGCCAGGATTGCAGAAAAAAACTTCTCAGAGATTCAGTGTAGGAAGGAAAATCCAAAGTACCTTAAAAACCTTGAGTACCTAAAAGCATTAATGAGGCACATTGAGTGTCAGTACAAAGCTCTCAAGGGACTCGTTAAAGCAGATCATTGGGGCCATGATTGTACAAAGTTCTAACGGAGTCTGTATCAAAAGTTAATCACCAAGTACCTTAAAATAACTAAAGTATCTTGAAGCATTAATGAGTCCCACTGACTGTTGCTAGTGACAAAGCCTCTCCAGGGACTAATTAAAGAAGATAATTGGAGGCCATGATTGCACAAGCCTCTCAGAGACTCCAAGGCAAAAGCCAAACCAAAAGTCCTCTGAAAAACCTGCAGTCCCTGCAGGGAGCATTGAGGAGCTCCCAAGGCCATTCCTGAGCAAGGATCCCCAGGGACTCCCAGCAGAACCTTGAGGCCACTGGGATGTGGGCTAGGGGGGGATGCTGAGGGCAGGACAAGGGGCTGAGAGTGCCCAGCCTGGCTGGGGCTGTGCCAGGAGGCCCCAGGGCCTCAGGACAAGGTGTCTCCTCACAGCCCTTGGTGGCACAGACCATGCTGTGGCCAAGGGCACCAAGACATGGCTTCTCTTTGTCCCTACCTGTCATCACTGCCTCCAGTTCTCTGCTCTGCCTGGGGACACTTTTTCAGACGTGTCTCTCAGTGGGACCCATTAAAAGTCCAAGAAACTTTGGAGTGGGATTCTGACTTGGAGTTCTGGAGAGGTTTCTTCAGCTCCCTCTCAAGGACTGATGTTCAGGGACTGAGCACAAACCCCAGAGGCTCATTAAAGTCCTTGTGCTGTGTCTGTGCTGCTGAGTTGAGACTGGCACAGAGGCAGCTCCTGGTAACCAAGAAGAGCTTCAAAAGCACATTTCTCTTGATGAGCAGCTCTTCTGCCAGCCCAGCACGGCTGGGGCACTGCCTGCAGCTACCCTGGGCACAGCACAGAGGCACAGAGAGCTTCAATCAGTCAGGGCTGGGAAGGTGCTGAGAAGCGCCTGGGGCAGAATCACTGCCAGCCCTTGGCACCTGAACCACTGGCTGCAGGACAATGCAGCTGCAGCTCCTGGAGTGATCTCCTAAAACTGGAACATCCCAATGCCTACAGACCCTGTGAGTACATTCTCTGATTGTCTCTTGTGCAGAGCAGCCAGGGGTGCCCAGGGCTGTCCTGCAGAGCAGGGTCCTGCAGCCCAGGGTGCTGTGCTGGGGCAGGGACTCTGCTGCCTTCCAGGGACAGCTCTCAGCCAGCCATGGCAGCTGCTCCCGGCACTGGGGGACAAGATCAGGGTGGGAGGAGAGAGCTGGCAAGGCTTGGAAGTGTTCTCCTTTTGTGATGAGGATGCTGCATTGTTCAGGACTGCTTGCAGCGTGGCATTAAACAGCAGAACATAATCAGTAGATTATACAGGGAGCAGAGCAAGGCAGGGGCTGCAGGAAAGGCAAAGTCCTGCTTTTTAATCTATTGTTTTGAGTTACCTGAATGGGATATTGGCCATAAATATTCATTTCAGTTCAGCTTGAGGCAAATAAAAAAAAAAAAATCTCTCATCTAAACAAATCAGGCAGTGACAGAAATCAGCACCAGGCCCCTTAGAGGCAGCATCAGTGTTGCTTTTCCAGCCTCCTCAGGGTTGCTCTGACATTCCTATCAGAGCCTGCAGAGCCAGAGCTGCCCCTGGGCAGTGCCTGAGCTGGGAGGGGTCTGCAGGGCAGAGCTGAGCCTCCAGGGCTTGGCAGGCAGTGGGGAGAAAGTGCCCCCAAGCTGTGCTGGAATATTTCAAGTCCTCTCCAAACCCAACTATTCCATGATTACTTTTTCTGCAGGTCCCCATGCCAAGACAGAAGAAATGTCCAACAGCAGCTCCATCAGGCACTTCCTCCTGCTGGCATTGGCAGACACGCGGCAGCTGCAGCTCCTGCACTTCTGCCTCTTGCTGGGCATCTCCCTGGCTGCCCTCCTGGCCAACGGCCTCATCATCAGCGCCGTAGCCTGCGGCCACCACCTGCACACGCCCATGTTCTTCTTCCTGCTCAACCTGGCCCTCACTGACCTGGGCTCTGTCTGCACCACTGTCCCCAAAGCCATGCACAATTCCCTCTGGAACACCAGGAACATCTCCTACACTGGATGTGCCGCACAACTCTTTTTCTTTATGTTCTTCATCTCAGCAGAGTTTTTCCTCCTGACCATCATGTGCTACGACCGCTCCGTGTCCATCTGCAAACCCCTGCACTACGGGACCCTCCTGGGCAGCAGAGCTTGTGCCCACATGGCAGCAGCTTCCTGGGCCAGTGCCTTTCTCTATTCACTTCTGCACACAGCAAATACATTTTCCCTGCCCCTGTGCCACGGCAATGCCCTGGGCCAGTTCTTCTGTGAAATCCCCCAGATCCTCAAGCTCTCCTGCTCCAAAACCTACCTCAGAGAACTTGGGCTCCTTGCAGTCAGTGCCTGTTTAGCACTTGGCTGTTTTGTGTTCATTGTTTTCTCCTATGTGCAGATCTTCAGGGCTGTGCTGAGGATCCCCTCCTGAGCAGGGACGGCACAAAGCCTTTTCCACCTGCCTTGCTCACCTGGCTGTGGCCTCCCTGTTCATCAGCACTGCAGCATTTGCCTACCTGAAGCCCCCATTCATCTCCTCCCCATCCCTGGATCTGGCAGTGTCAGTTCTGTACTCGGTGGTGCCTCCAGCCCTGAACCCCCTCATCTACAGCCTAAGGAACCAGGAGCTCAAGGCTGCAGTGCAGAGACTGATTACTGGATGGTTTCAGAAACATTAAACTGCTGGCCAGTGTTTGCAAATCACTTTTAATAAAAGTAATCATTAATACTTCTTCTTGGCTTCATTTTAGAGATTCTTTACCTTTGTTTTAATTTTTTCCTATTGTCCAAAAAGAAATGTCATTTTTTGTTTCATTGGTCATTTTGTTCCTCTCCACCATGCCTGTGGCCACAGACTGTTGCAGAGAGGGGATGTGCTGTTGGTGCCTTTAAATGAAATCACGATCTCTCTCAACAAAGTTTTCTGCAGAAGACTGCAGAACTTTTCTGCCCTTTTGTTGCCTTCTGGGGAGCTGCAGCAGCAATGTCTGCGTGCAGAGCTGGGGGCAGATCACTGCTGACCCAGCAGCTGTGCCCAGAAGCAGCAGCACTTGGTGTTGCCAGTGCTGCTGCCGTGGCCCTGCCCCGCTGCCCTGGTGGCCCTGGTGTTGTTGCAGGGCCTGAGTGCTCTCGGGGCCGGGCACAGCCCTGGGGGTGGCAGTGCCGGGGCTGCAGCAGGGACAGGCCATGGGCACTGCTGGGGCAGCGCTGACGCCTCAGCCCAGGCCATGGGGGCTCCAGGCTCCTTGCCCAGGCTCTCTCAAGAACACGCCCAGGCCAATGCTCAGCACAGAAAAGCCCCGTGAGCAGGCCCAGGCTGGCCGTGGGCAGGCTGGGGGCAAACAGCATGGCTGGGGCTCTGCAAGGGCCCTGGGGCAGACGAGAAGGAGCAGCAGAGCAGGGGCTGATCCATCCCCAGTGCGCTGCACAGCCCAGGGCAGCGTCCCAGACTGTCCTTATGGAACTGCCAACAACATCCCCCCTCTCTGCAGCCCTGGCCTCTCCCCCAGCTCACACAGGTGCCCCATCCTTGCAGGCACAGACACGGCAGCACTGGCTCAGCAGCCCCTGTTTGCATTGCACACAGCAGGGGGAGCACCCCCATGCTGTTGGTGTGGGGACATGAGCCTGAGGGAGCACATATGCCATCAGCCCCTGGGGCCAGCAAGGGCTGGGGGACACCAGGGAAACCACTCAGCTTTGTCCTGGCCTCTACAGTCAGCCAGAAAGTTTGTTCCCATCAGCTGGGAGTTTCCTGTCCCACTGCAGACGCTGTTGCTCAGAGCCAGGGCTGTCTGGCAGCCAGCCCCAAGCTGCCCTGAGCATTTCCTTGGCTTCACCTTTGCTTTCTTTACTCTTCCTGATACAAATGTCTTCCTACTGCCCATCCCTTTTCCCTCCCCTGCAAACAGCCCATCCCTGCTTGCCCTTTCCTTTCTGGCCCCACTCCCCATTGCACTTCCTGACTTGGCCCCATGGGAACGTCCCTTGGGCAGCAGGATCATCCTACAAGTGCTGCAGGAATTGTCTGCAGGCTCCTGCAGTGCCTGGTGCTGCTCCCTTGCCAGAGGCACCCCAGGCCAGGGCGGCACATCTGGGCTGCTGTGTCTGGCTCTGGGGCTCCCTGTTCTGGGCAGTGAGGAGGAGCTGTAGAGGCTCTGCAGGACTGACAGGATGGGCTTTGGGGCTGGCAGGAGAAGCTGAGGGACCTGGGCTGCTGGAGCTTCTCAAGAGGAGGCCCAGGGCTAATCCTGCAACTGCTCCAAGGGTGGTTCCAGAGAGTCACAGAATCAGAAAGGTTGGAAAAGACCTTAGAAATCATCAAGTCTAACCTGTGCCCTGACACCACCCTGTCTCCCTAGAGCCTCCCCTTCTCCAGGATAAACAACCCCAGCTCCCTCAGACACTCTGAAGAAGACTTGTGTTCCAGACCCCTCCCCAGCCTTGGTGTCCTTCTCTGGACATGCTCCAGCCCCTCCATGTCCTTGCTAAATTGGGGCCCAGAACTGGACACAGCACTTGAGGTGTGGCCTCATCATTGCTGTGCACAGGGGAACAATTCCTGCCCTGCTCCTGCTGGCCACACCATTCCTGAGCCAGGCCAGGAGCCATTGGCCTTCTTGCCCACCTGGGCACACTGCTGGCTCATGTCCAGCCTGCTGTCCATCAGTCCCTGCAGGTCCCTTTCTGCCTGGCTGCTGTCCAGCCCCTCTGTCCCCAGCCTGTAGTGCTGCAGAGGTTGTTGTGGCCAAGGTGCAGGACCTAGCACTTGGTCTTGTTCAGCCTCATCTTGTTGGATTTGGGCCCTGGATCCAGCCTGTCCAGGACCCTCTGCAGAGCCCTCCTACCCTGCAGCAGATCCACACTCACACCCACCTTGGTGTCATCTGCAAATTTCCTCATGCTGGACTCAGTCCCCTTATGCAGATCATCAATGCAGACATTGAAATCCACACTGGCTGGCTCTGATCCCTCAGCCTTCCTGTGGGTGCCCTGGGATGGCACTCAAGGTGATCTGTTCCATAACCTTGCCAGGCACCCAGGTCAGGCTGACAGGCCTGGAGTTCCCCAGCTCCTCCTTCCAGCCCTTCTTGGGGATGGGCTCACACTGGCACCTCCAGTCCTCTGGCACCTCCCTGCTGAGCCAGCACTGATGGTAAATGATGGAGAGCAGCTTGGGGAGCTCATCCACAGCTCCCTCATCCCCCTGGGATGGATCCCATCTGCTCCCAGAGACACCTGTGAGCATCTGAGTGGCTCAGCAGGTCCCCAGCTGCTCCCTCCTGGTTTACAGGGGGCTGCTCTGCTCCCTGTGCCCATCCACCAGCTCAGGAGAACACTTCTCCTAAGTGCAACCTGTTTTGTTCTTGAAAACTGAGGCAAAGAAGGGGTTAAGTACCTCATCCTTGCCCTCATATTTGGTAACCACATCTCCCCCAATAATGGATGGAGATTGTCCTTGTACCTCTTTTTGCCATTAATCTATTTATAGAAACATTTTTATTATCCTTCACAGAAGTGACCTGGTTAAGCCTTAAGCTTTCACCTCTCTGATTTTCTTTCTGCATGACCTAACAACATCCTTAAACATTTCCTGAGTTGCCTGCCTCTCTGTCCAAAGGTGATGCAACTTCTGTTTTGCCTCAAGTTCCTGCAAAAGGCCCATCACATTCAGAACGTCACCTGTTGGCTAAAGAATGCCTCAGACGAGGAAAATACAAGAGTCTATAAATTAAAAGAGGGAAAGCAAGCTAGTAAAGTAAAAGAAGAAAAAGTGGCTGGGAAGGCTAACAAAAACTGGGACCCCCTTGATCACTTACCTCCCTCCTACCCTTGCAGTACCTCAAATCCTTCCTCCAATTCCTCTTTCCGTGGACCCAATTCCTCCTCCTCTCCCAGCTGTCATTCCTTTACCACCTCCTAACCCAGTTACACCTCCACCACCTTCCCCTCAACCCTCTTCTTACTCTCTTTACCCTTCCCTACTCTTCCCTTACCTCTACCATCTCATGCCCCCCTTATTCACCAGCAAGCTCCTGCTCTGCCTCCCCAGCACAAATGAGAAGCCAAACAACATCTCAGAATCTCATGCCCAAGAGTGCAGTTACCCAGTCAGCCTCCACAGCTGATGTTGTTACAACCTATTGAAAGTGGCTGAAGTGGAAAAATTGTTCCCCCTCAGAGAAGTTCCCATGGGCGGGGTGGTCAGTGAGACTGGATTTGTAAATGCTCCTTTGACTGCATCCGAAGTTTTAAACTTTAAAAAAGAATTGTGAAATTTAGTGGAAGAGCCAGTCGGAATAGCAAATCAAATTGATCCACTTTTAGCCCTAATATCTATCCATGGGGAGAATTGAACTTCATCTTTAACATCCTATTTTCCCCAGGAGAGACTCGATTAATAAGAACTGCAAGAATGAAAATTTGGGAGCGAGAAAACCAACCCTGGCCCCCAGGTGACCAAAAAATGCCTTCAGTGGAGCCTGACTGGGACCCTAATCAAGAAGAGGGGAGAAGGAATATGAGAGATTACAGTCCATGATGACCAGAGGGATAAAAGAATCAGTGCCTAGAGGGAGTAATACCAGCTTAGCCTTTGACAGCAACCAGAAAAAAGACGAGACCCCAGCACCATGGCTTAATGGGCTAGAGGAAAACTTCCAGATTTACTCTAATGTTGACCCAGGTAGCCCAGAAGGCCAATCTCCGGTTCCCTGTGGTCAGGGATGACCCTGAGAATCCCTTTTTCCCAGCCCGGTGTTTTGAAGGAGTCTGAATTCTTCGGCTCTGGTTTCCAAGGTTCTTTATTGTTTCTTATTTATAAATTTTTTTTCTCTGGCCTGCCAGAGGTCAGACAGAGGCAGACTCCCTGCCCCTGGGCTGGTGCCTACATTTTATACTATGAACTATGTGTAGTTTATTTTTCATTATTTTCCAATACCTAAAGACACATAGCAGGGGACTTTCAGTATTAATCAAAACAAATGCACCTTTTATTGTGTGCCCACAGCAGATGCAACAGAAGGATTAGAAAGGAGATAAAGGACAGAGAGAGAGAGAGAAAGGAGGGTTGGGTGAGGGGAATAGCTACCAACAGAGAGATGAAATCCTCGTGGTCCAGCCAATAGTTCTGTCTGGTCACGTCGGGGAGAGTCTCAAAGCCTTTGGTTAACTCAGGGCTCTTTTATAATCTACCGCTGGGAGGGAGCAGGACGGCACATGGAGGGAACAGTGGAGAATAAATCCATTGGGAACAGGCACAGACAGTCCAGGTCTGAACAGCACAAACCGGTGCCAGCAATGAGCGGGGCCTGTTGTTTCAGGACTGGTTCCTATGGGAAACATCCCGCTTCCCATGGCAGACATCCAGCTCCAGTCAGGCCAGCACCTCTGGGTTAGAATTTGAAGGGTCTCAGTCTCAGTCCTTGGGGAGCGCTTCAATCTCTGTCCTTGACGGCGGCTGTGAGGCAGATGAGGGATCTTTGGACCATCTCTTACAGACTGATGTAGCAAAACATAAAAACAGTTATTCATCTCCCCTTAGAAGAAAATTAACTGAATTATTTTTCTTATTTATAGTATTATTATTGTATATTTGTATTACCAAATTTGAATGTATATATTAAAAAACCCATACCATTTTAGAAAGCAAAAAATTTATTGGTCATTGGTTCTAAGTAACACGATTCCCTTCATTAATTCACTGTCCAGTGTGGCTCTTGATTTCTTCTTAATGCTAATTAGCCCCATTTTAAATCCTTTTGTAATCCTTTTTTATCATTTTCACAGAAAAGGTAAAAAAGGCCACTTTGGGGTCTCTGGTGACATTTCTGGGGCACATTTGGGGCAGTTTGGGGTCTGGAGAGGGAATTCAGAGAGAACTTGAGGGTCTGGAGGACACTTGGGGGAGCCGAGTGGGCACTTGGAGGGGCACTCAGGGATTCTGAGGGACAGTTCGTGGTCTGGGGCAGCACTTGGGGGTCCAGGGGGTTCCTTGGAGGTCAGGGAGGGGAATTTGGGGCCCTTCGGGATCCGGGCGGGCCCTTGGGGGGCCCTGACAAGCTTCTCTGGGGCGTGGGGTGTGATGGGAGTTGTAGACGCGGGTCTAATGCAGTTTAACATGGCCGCGGAGCATCACGGGAGTCCGAGACGCAGCTGCAATGGCTCTCAGTGGGGCGCAGGGCACGACGGGAGATGAAGTCCCGGCTGGAACAGCACTGGACAAGCGCCGCAGAGCATGATGGGAGCCGTAGTCGCGGAAGTGGCTCGAACGCTTTGTTTGGGAGTCCGGGAAGGTTCTGGGGGGAGACTCCTGCGTCCGAGCCGCGACTTGAGATCCTCGGGGGAACGTAAGCGGTTCGAGAGAACTTGCGGCGAGTTCGAGGACCTCTAACAAGGTTCTTTAGGGTGCGGGGCACGGCAGGAGTTTTAGGCGCAGGACAGTGTTCTGAGGGGCTCTGGGGCCGCGGGGGAGGAGAGGAGATGAATTCCCAGAAGTGGCTGTACCGGGCATCTGTGGGGTCGGGAGCACTCAGGGGATCCGGAGACGCTTTCAGGAGGTCCCGAATGGGCGCTGAGAGGGCACTGAGGGATCCTGGAGGGTCTGGCGGACACTTAAGGGACAAATGGGGGCCTAACCCGGTGGTTCTGTGGAGCGCGGGGCATGACGGGCGTTGTAGTCCCGGCTCCAATGGGGCTCAATTGGGCCGCGGGGCATGACGGGAGTTGTGGCTGAGATAAGCACCGTCCCCGAGTCTCCGATCTCTGGCGCTGATTGGCTTCGAGTGATGACGGGCGGGAGCCTCGGCAAATGGGATGTGGCAAAGGCGGGAACAGCCCATTCAACTTCTCCAGTCCCCCCCAATACAGCCCAGTTCATCCCCAGTACAGACCAGTGCAATGCCAGTACAGCTCAGTTCATCCCAAGTAGAACCCAGTTCAACCCCAGTGCCCCTCCAGTCCCTCCCAGTACAGCCCCGTCCCTCCCAATAACCCTGAGTTTATTCCCAGTCCCTTCCAGTTCCCTCCAGTGTCATTCACAGGATGCCCCAGCATCCCCAGTCTTCTCCGCAATGGCCCCAGTGTCTCCAGTATGTCCCAGTCCTCCCCAGTGTCACTCCCAGTCTGTCCCACTGTCTCCCACAGCGTTCCCAGTGTCCCCAGTATGTCCCAATCCTCCCCAGTGTTTCCAAGGACAGTTTCATTTCTCTCGGTGGCCGTGGCAGCCAAACCCAGCAGTGGGGTCAGTGCAGTGCCCATGGCCACAGCCCCTTGCAGGGGCCCAGTGCAGCTTGGGCTGATGATCCACCCTCACAGCTGGCCCAGGGCAGCTCTGCAGTGCCTTTGGTGGCACCTGGGGCTGGCACACACCTGAGCACTGTGTCTGTTTGCACTGGGGAAACTCAGGAGTTTCAGATTGCTGCAAAAAGTACAAAAAGGGGAAAACCCCTCTCAGGCTGGATGCAGCCAGCTCTCTAAGCACAGCAGGGCCCAGGGGAGTGAGGACAGACAGGATGGGGCTGGGCAATGTGGAGCAAGGTTGTCCACACTGGGTCAGAGCTCCAGGCACAGCTTCTGTGAGCAGGCCAGAGCTGCTGAGGAGAGTCCCTGGGTCAATATCAATCACAGAATGCTGCAATCACCTCTGCTCTAAGGAGAAATTTAATAAAAGACACCCTTTAAAATAGGAATGTATATTTTATTACTGCTCTTTGAAATCTTTCTCCATAACTGGACTAGGAAAACTTTAATGACCCTCTCAGGGCTTTGGTGTTGTTTACATCAGTCTCAGTCTTTGAGAGTCAATAACACAAAGGTAAATTTAAACTCCAAATTTTCTTGAAGTTTTAATGGCTCCCACTGAGGGACACCACTGGGAAAGTGTCCCCAGGTTCCAGTTAGAGCAAAACACTGGAGGCAGTGATGACAGCTGGGGACAAGCAAGGCAAAGGTTTCTCTGGTGCTGAGCACAGCTGGATGTGTTTGAGGAGTGCAAAGGGCCAAGGCCTGAGCCCCAGCCCCTGGTCAGGCAGATCCTGTCCCTCCTTCCTTGCTCAGGGCTCTTCCCAGGATGGGCACTGGCATGTGGGGATGGGCAGTGCCAAGGGCAGGAGCATGCGGCGGCCCCTGCCAGGCTGCTGAGCAGGGACAAGGAAGCAATGAGGCCCCAGCCCTGCAAGGGTCACTTGTCCCCTTGTGGCCTCAGGTCCAGGCCCAGCAGCCATGGCCAAAGTGCTCTGGCAGGGCTGTCCTGCAGCTGCTGCCCATCCCTGTGCCCTGTGCAGCCCAGGCTGTCCCACGGTGTCCCTGCCCTGCACCTCTGTCCCTGCAGGCTGTCGGCATCCCCCGGCTGCCCCACCTGGCTGGGCCCTTCCTTTGCTGACAGCTCTGCCTCCTGCCTGCCCCTGCCTGCCCACACAGAGCCTTGGGCTGATACCAGAAGGGTTCATTCAGTTTTTACTGTGCCTGTGAACTATCAGCACAGGAACAAGGCATGCAGGGGCTGCTTTCCCAGCAAGGATGGTTGGAGGGAAGATGAAGACATCTGGCTGAAGGGTGCAGGGATAGAGAAAACAAGGACTGAATCTGGGAACTTGGGGTGTGTTTTATGGAAATGGGTAAATTGTAATTCACATTTAGTGACTGTATTTAAACAACACACTGGTAGGATTACATTTCCATGTGACGTTGGGAGTTATCCCTCACTACAGCTCAGGCCTGAGTAAATTATACCCTCTGAAATAGCAAATGAGAGCAGCTCTGTGCTGAGTGGAGTGGAAACTGAGGATAGCAGAGGAGACCTGGGAGGGATTGAAGGGAAGTTTCATAGATGTGGATCCTTTTGGCACAATAGAGAACAGCCAGAGAAAGAAAGAATTAATGCAAAGGGCAGATAGGGAGAGCCAGAAAGGACCCAAACATAAAGGAATTTCCCTGCCAGGGCAGGGCTGTAGTGCAGCATGGCCCCCAGAAGGAGCCTTTGTGTGGGCAGGCAGAGGCAGGTAGTTGTGTCCCTCAGTGGGAGCCATTAAAACTTCAAGAAAATTTGGAGTTTAAATTTACCTTTGAGTTCTTGAGAAGTTTTTTCAAGACACTTTTAAGGACTGAGTGTGATGTAAACAACACCAAAGCCCTGAGAGGGTCATTAAAGTTTTCCTAGTCCAGTTATGGAGAAAGATTTCAAAGAGCAGTAATAAAATATACATTCCTATTTTAAAGGGTGTCTTTTATTAAATTTCTCCTTAGAGCAGAGGTGATTGCAGCATTCTGTGATTGATATTGACCCAGGGACTCTCCTCAGCAGCTCTGGCCTGCTCACAGAAGCTGTGCCTGGAGCTCTGACCCAGTGTGGACAACCTTGCTCCACATTGCCCAGCCCCATCCTGTCTGTCCTCACTCCCCTGGGCCCTGCTGTGCTTAGAGAGCTGGCTGCACCCAGCCTGAGAGGGGTTTTCCCCTTTTTGTACTTTTTGCAGCAATCTGAAACTCCTGAGTTTCCCCAGTGCAAACAGACACAGTGCTCAGGTGTGTGCCAGCCCCAGGTGCCACCAAAGGCACTGCAGAGCTGCCTTGGGCCAGCTGTGAGGGTGGATCATCAGCCCAAGCTGCACTGGGCATTGCAAGGGGCTGTGGCCATGGGCACTGCACTGACCCCTCTGCTGGGTTTGGCTGCCACGGCCACCGAGAGAAATGAAACTGTCCTTGGAAACACTGGGGAGGACTGGGACATACTGGGGAACACTGGGAATGCTGTGGGAGACACTGGGACATACTGGGAGTGACCCTCGGGGATACTGTGACATACTGGGGACAGTGGGGCCATTGCTGAGAAGACTGGGGACACTGGGGCATCCTGTGGATGTCATTGGGATGAACTGGGAGGGACTGGGAATAAACTCAGGGTTATTGGGAGGGACTGGGCTGTACTGGGAGGGATTGGAGGGGCACTGGGCTCGTACTGGGTTCTACTTGTGATAAACAGGGCTCTACTGGGGTTGTACTGGTCTGCACTGGGGATGAACTGGGCTGTACTGGGAGGGACTGGAGAAGTTGAATGGGCTGTTCCCGCCTCTACTGTATCCCATTTGCCGAGACTCCCGCCCATCACTGCGAGCAGCCAATCAGCGCCAGAAATCGGAGACTCGGGAACGGTGCCTACGGTAGCCACAACTCCCGTCAAGCCCTGCAGCCGGATTGAGCCCCATTGGAGCCGGGAGTACAACGCCCGTCATGCCCTGCGCTCCACAAAACCCCCGGTATCCGCTACCCCTTTGTCCCTTAAGTGTCCCCCAGATCCTCCAGGATCCCTCAGTGCTCCCTCAGCGCCCGTTCGGGACCCCCCAAAAGCGTCCTCGGATACCCTGAGTGCTCCCAACCCCACAGATGCCCGGTACAGCCACTTTTGGGAATTCATCTCCTCTCCTCCACTGCGGCCCCAGAGCCCCTCAGAACACAGCCCCGCGCCTAAAACTCCTGCCGTGCCCCCGCCCTAAAGAGCCCGGTTAGAGCTCCCGGAGCTCCCCCCAAGCCCTCCCGAACCGTTTACGTTCCCCCGAGGATCTCAAGTCGCGGCTCGGATGCAGAATTGTCCGCCAAGTGCCTTCCTGGACCCCCAAACAAAGCGCTGGAGCCACTTCCGGGACTTCGGCTCCCATCATGCTCCGCGGCGCATGTCCAGTGTTTTTCCACTCGGGACTACATCGCCCGTCACGTCACGCGCCCCTCTAAAGAACCATTGCAGCTGCGCCTCGAACTCCCGTGATGCTCCACGGCCCTGTTAAACTGTATTACACACCCCCCCTCCCGCGCCTACAACTCCCATCACCCCCCGCGCTCCAGCGAGCCCCGTCAGAGCCCCCCAAGGGCCCGCCCGGACCCTAAAGGGCCCCAAATTCCCCTCCCTGACCTCCCAGCGCCCCCCTGGACTCCCAAGTGCTGCCCGGGACCCCGAACTGTCCCTCAGAATCCCTGAGTGCCCCTCCAAGTGCCCACTCGGCTCACCCAAGTGTCCTCCAGACCCTCAGGTTCTCTCTGAATTCCCTCTCCAGACCCAAAACTGCCCCAAATGTGCCCCAGAAATGTCTCCACAGACCCCAAAGTGGCCCCTTTTATCCTGTCTTTGAAAATGATAAAAAAGATAACAAAAGGATTTAAAATAGGACTGATTAGCATAAAGAAGGAAAAATCAATAGCCACACTTCTCAATGAATTAATGTTGGTAATTGTGTTACTTAGAACTAATGACCAATAAATTTTTTGCTTGCTGAAAAGCTGTGGATTTTTAGATATAAATATTAAAATTTCTTATTACAAATATAGAATAATAGTATTATAAATAAGAAAAATAGTTATAATTTTCCTAATTCTAAAACTTATATTTTTAAGGGGAAATGCATAATTACTACTATGTTTTGGGATGTCAGTCTGTTAGAGATGGTCCAAGATCCCTCATCTGCCTCACAGCCACCGTCAAGGACGGAGATTGAAGGCCCCCCAAGGACTGAGATGAGATCCTTCAAATTCTAACCCAGGGGTGCTGGCCTGACTGGAGCGGGATGTCTGCCATGGGAAGCGGGATGTTTCCCATAGGAACCAGTCCTGAAACAACGGGCCCCACTCACTGCTGGCACCTGGTTGTGCTGTTCAGACCTGGACTGTCTGTACCTGTTCCCAATGGATTTATTCTCCACTGTTCCCTCCATGTGCTGTCCTGCTCCCTCCCGGCGGTAGATTATAAAAGAGTTAACCAAAGGCTTTGAGACTCTCCCTGATGTGACCAGACGGATCTATTGGCCGGACCACGAGGATTTCATCTCTCTGTTGGCAGCTATTCTCCCCCTGCTTTTCTCTGTCTCTCTATCCTTTATCTCCTTTCTAATCCTTGTGTTGGATCTGCTGTGGGCACTCAATAAAAGGTGCATTTGTTTTGGTTAATACTGAAAGTCCCCTGCAGTGTGTCTTTGCACCCTGAGATCAGTGAAACGAACCATCGTGACCCCCCTTGTACCAGGGGATGGTGACACGGCCTGATGGGGTTGCTGCCCACTGCGTGTGAACGTGATCTTCTTGGTGGCGACTGCACTGGTTCACCTGCTCTTGCCTTCTGGTGTCCCTATTCCAGAATTGCCTGTGCCACCTTCCTTTCTTATATTGTGGTTCTCTGCAGTTCCTTCAATAGTCAGCCCTTCCTAAGTTCACTCTTGGAATAGGGGATTATCACCTCCCCATCATAGCGAGTGCATTCGAATGCACTTGAATGCATTTTGCCTGCATTCAAAATATGGTCCCTGTTTTTGATTCACTGTGGAATTTCTGTTTGTATTTTCTACCTCTGTCCAGGCTGGGATTGAAGGTACTTGAGATGATATTTGGCGTTCAGATTCAGGTGGTTTTTGTTTCTCATCAGTGACGCAGCCTCACAACCATGAGTTCTGCAGCCTTTCATCTAAGGCACAAAATGGCTCACTGTCTCTTGTTAGAAGGCCTGGATGGTACCAAGGAGACCATGGTGATACTGGGGATCCAAGGAGATTGTGGTGACACCATGGATGCTCATGGAACCATGGGCATTGTGACACAGCAAAGCTTCATGGAACTGAGGAGTCAATTGGGACTCTACCAAACCTCATGGCACCAAGGGCCCATTGTGACACTGAAGAACTGGGAACCAAGAGTCTCTTGTGATGCAGGGAGTACTCATGAAACCATGGAGACCATTTTGAAACTTCAAGGCTTGTTGGAACCAAAGGGTCATTCTGGCACTTCTGAGCCTTTGAACCAAAGGGACCACAGTGACACAGTGGGGCTCTGTGGAACCAAGAGGCGGTGGTGACATTGTGGAGTGTCATTGAACCAACTGTCCATGGTGACACTGCAGGGCCTGATGGAATCAGGGACACCATTGTGACACTACAGGGCATCATGGAAGCAAGGGGCCATTGTCACACTCTGGGGCCTCTAGGGATCCAAGGGCAGTTGTGATACCATGGAAATTATGGCAACTGTGGCACCATGAAACCAAGGAGACCATTGTGACACTACAGAGCCCATGGACCTAAGGATTCATGAAACAGTGCAGGACACATGGAACCGAGGGGCCATTGTGAAGCTGTAGAACCAAAAGAGCTCATTGTGACACTCTGGGCCCCCGTGGATCCAAAGGTCCATTTTGACATTGCAGGGCCTCATGGAATCCTGGAGACCACTGTGAAACTTTGGGGCCTTGTTGCATTAAGTAGCCCTGCAGGACCTGATGGAACCAATGAGACCCCATAGAACCAAGGGTCCATTGTGACCCTGTGGTACCAAGGTGTCGTGGGTTGACCCGGGCCAAATGCCAGGCATCCATGTGGGCTGCTCACTCACTCCCCTCTGCAGCTGGAAAAAGAAAATTTAATAAAGGGTTCATGGGTAGAGATAAGGACTGGAGGAGATCACTCATCAAATACTGTCCTGGAAAAACAGGCTTAGCTTAGAGATGTGAAATTCATTTATTACTAACAAAATCAGAGCATGAAAAGGGGAAATAAAATAAGCCCCTCACCTCCCTCCTTCCATCTCTACCTCCCACCCCAGCAGTGCAGGGAGACAGGGAATGGGGGTTATGGTCAGTTCATCACCCATGGCTTCTGCCCCTGCTCAGGGAGAGGAGTGGTTCCCCTGCTTCACTGTGGGTCCCTCCCAAGGGAGACAGTTCTGCAGGAGCTTCTCCCATGTGAGTCCATTTCAGGGGCAGCAGCCCTCTGCAAACTGCTGCAGTGTGAGTCCATGCCAGGGACAACAGTCCTTCCCAAACTGCTGCAGCATGGGTCACTCTTCCAGGGGGTGCATTCCTCCAGGGACAGGCTGCTCCAGCCTGGGAGCAGGGCCCCTCTCTCCATGGCTCTCCTGCAGGGTGCCTGGGTCTCCAGGGCCTGGAGCACCTCCTGCCCCTCCTTCTGCATTCACCTTGATGTCTGCAGGGTTGTTCTTCTTACGTGTTCTCCTTGTGCTCTCCTCTGACTGGAGTTAAAATTGTGCCACAATCTCTATTTTGATTTCTTTTTAAATCTGTTATCATGGAGGCATTGCCACCATTTGTAACTGGCCCAGGCTTTGCCAGCAGCAGGTCCATCTTTGAAGCCACCAGGAAGTGGCTGTGCCAGACACGGTGGAAGCCTCCAGCAGCTTCTCACAGGAGCTGTCCCTGTGCCCCCTGTGAAATACAAAGCTGTGTTTCGTATCAGGTACATACAGGCAACATGGTATTTGTGATTGTAATATGTGTGGAAACCCACCATGGGACAGTTATAAAGACAAATTCTAATAATTTCTGAGGAGGTAAAGCATGGAACAAGGCCTTTAAACCTATCTTTTGTTTGTAATTAACCTTTATAAGTCTTAAGTTGGTTTAGGAACATTTGAATTAAAGCGTTAAGGATGTTGCTTTTTGACAGGAACTTTCTGCTTGTAGCTAAGCCTTAAAGAGTTTTGCAATCACCTTTTAAAGTATAATTTTGGAATATTGCTTGTAGTAAGGATCTTTGAAACTATAGCTTTAGAATATATAAAAGGAAGCATGCTTATCTCACACCTTAACAAAACTGTGAAAAGCAGTCTAAGAAAGGAAGATGAACATCAACTGAAGGATTTATAGTTTTGACCAAGGGAAGCTGGACATCACTGCTATGAGGTTTATAGTCCTTGCAATTAAAAGGTGGACCCACATCTGGATTCTGGACCACACCATCTGGGAGATTTCTTTGTTCTTTCAGAAACCAAACCACCACCATCTGGGGATACTCCTTTCTGGGATACATCCTGAGAAAAACTAAATCAAAATAGGTATGGAATTGTGACATAAAAATTGGAAATAGAAACTGCTGAGAAAGCTGATGAGCACCCCTATAAATACCTGTAAGCCTCAACTATTGGAGTGCAGTTGGAGGGAAAACTTCCCCCACTGTACCCAGCACTGTATTGCTCATACTTTACCATAGTAATTAATGACTTGATTGCTGCTTGAATATGGGCCTAGTCAAGCTTCTCATTTGTAACACTCCTGTGGTGGGAGCTGGGAGAGAAGAAGGGGACGCTGGCCAGTCCCTCAGGGAAGGTGCGGCTCATTTGCTGACAGCCGGTGCCTCCCAGCTGAAAACTTTCAAACTCAGTGTTTTTCTGGGACACAACATTTTTCACAGGCTGATCCACGTTTGGTCAGGGGCTTCTTGCTGGGATTTGGGGTGCCTGACTCCCCTTACGTGCACCAGTGGCGTGGGGGATGTGGCTCCCAGAGGCGCTGCCTCTGGCCACAAGCCCGGAGGGAGTGAGGGTTGTGCCGAAGGAGCAGAAAGCGGGAACACTGGAATTTGAATTGCGGGGTGGGGTGGGGGTGTTGGAGAGCGAGCATCGCTGACTTTTTCAGGGAAAGAAGACCCGCAGAGCCGGGATGGAGATGCCTGGGAAAGCTTCTCCTTCCCAGCTGGCGTGCACTGGTGGTTCTGGGGGGAGAGGGAAAAAGCATTCAGTCACTCCTGCTGCCAAGGCACTGGCAGCACGGTGGAGGTGGGCTGTGAGAACAAAGACCCTGCCCTGCAGGCCAGGTCTGGGCTGTTTGGCCTGCCCACTGCCGGGTTTTGAGGCTGTGATCCCACTACCCGGGTCCGGGGCACCGTTCTGTGGGCCAGGTCTGGGGTCCTTGGTCCACCCACCCAGACTGGGGCCAGGGATTCTGTCCCACCCAGTGGTGCAGGTCCAAAAAACCCTCTGCTGCTGCTGCTGCTGCTGCTGCTGATCTTTCTGGGGAAAAAAAATAAAAAAGGTGAACAGAGCTACCAGCTCAAAGTACTGGAAAGCCACGAGTCAGACTCAGCCCAAGGGATTCAATTAAGGACAGTGGCCAAGGCATTCCAGAAATTTTCTCAATATTGTTTGATAATTATCAATGGATTTTTTTAAATAGTTATTAGTGATTTTTCTTTAGCAGTTCTTTGTTTCAGGATTCTGCAAGTCTGTTTTAGGACCAAAAGGGACCTGCAGGGATGTCAAAGGTCAACACCTTCAGTGACTGGGATTGTACTGGGATGCCACAGGGATCATACTGGGAGCAGCTGGGCCCATGCCGGGGCAGACTGCGATCACACTGAGGAAGACTGGGATCATACTGAGATGGAGTTAGAGCCTGCAGGGGGCAATTGAGACCATATTGGGGACAGATGGGATATACTGGGAGTGACTGGGATCATTCTGAGGGTGACCAGGAGCAGCTCTGAGCAACTGGGATCATTCAAGGAGCAACTGGGAGGAACTGGGAGTGACTGGGTGCGTGCTGGGGTGATTGGAAGCCACTGGGCTTATACTGGGATGAACTGGTATCATGCTGGAGGTGACTGGGATCATACTGGCAGTGAGTGCAACTACACTGAGGCTGACTGGGAGGGGTTGTGAGCAAATGGGATCAGGCTGGAAGGAACTGGGAGTGACTGGGAATGTGCTGGAAGGAACTGGGGTACACTGGGAGAGACTGGGAGTGACTGGAACAAAAGTGAGGGTGAAAGGGAACAACTGGAACCATGTGGGGCACCATGTGGTTCATACTGGCAGGGACTGGGAGCACACTGGGATCATCTCTGGATCATACTGGGAGGGACTGGACTAATACTGGGAGTGTCTGAGAGTGACTGGGAACACACCCTGCAAATCATTCCCCATACTGGGGGGGTCTGGGAACAACTGGGAGCAAGTAGCATCATACTGGGAGTGACTGGGTTGATATAGCTGGAGGCAACTGGGACTCTACTGGGAGTGATTGGAAGTTATGGGATTATACTGGGACCATACTGGGAGTGCTGGCATGTGACAAGGATCATACTGCAGCTTCCTAGGCTCCTATTGGTATTGAAAGGGAGCAACTGGGAACACACTTTGGGCTACTGGGAGCAACTGAGAAAAACTGGGATCATGCTGCAAGCCAACTGGAGGAACTGGCAATGACTGGATGCATGATGGAGGCAACTGGGATATACTGGGCATGACTGAGATGATACTGGGATAACAAGCACATTCCTGGGATCACTGTGAGTCTGGGAAGAACCATGGACATGCTGAGGGAAACTGGGATGTAGTGGGAGTGTTTGTAATCATACTGGGAATGACTGGGAACAAGAGGGACCATGCTGGGGAGAACTGGGACCATGGTAGGGGCAACTGGGAGTGAGTGAGAGTGACTGGGTCTACACTGGGGGCAACTGGGCATGACTGGGATCATGCTGGCAGGGACTGGGATCACATGGGGAGTGACTGGGACTATAGAAGGGACAACAGGGTTCAACTGGGATCACACTGGGAGGAACAGGGAGCAACTGGAACCATGATGGGGGCAACTGGGATCATACTGGGTCATACTTGGACTGCACTGAGGGTGACTGGGAGTGGCTGTGAGCAACTGGGATCAGGCTGGAAGCAACTGAGGACAACTGGGACTAACTGGGAACCTGCTGGGAGTAATTGGAATATGCTGGGAGTGATTGAAACCACAGTGGGGGTAAATGGGAGCAACTGGAACCCCACTGGATGATAATGGGAGCAGCTGTGCCCATGCTGGGGTCATACTGTAACTGACAGGCATCATACTGGGATTGAGAGGAATAGTACTGGGAGTATCTGAGAGTGACTGGGATCCTACTGGAACCAGACTGGGAGTGACTGGAAAGGTGTTGGCTCTGGCTGGAACCATGCTGGAGGTGACTGGGAGCAACTGGGCCCACACAGGGAGTGACAGGGAGTCACTCTGAGCATGACTGGAATCATACTGGGAGGATCTACGAGTGACTGGGATCATAATGGGGGTGGTTGTAACCACACTGGGCGTGACTGGGTGCAGCTGGGATCATCCTGGGAGCCACTGGGACTACAGCAGATGAGAATGGATCCTGATAGGTGTCACTGGGAGCTAATGGGCCCATGCTGGGAGGAAAATGTGGCACATTGCGAGGAACTGGGATCAACTGGAAGGTACTGGAAGTATGCTGAGGGGACTGACACCATAACTGGGATCATATTGGGAACAACTGGGACCTTACTTCAGGCAACTGCCAAAACTGAGATCATGCTGGAGGTAACTGGGAGGAACTGGGAAAGATGGGGATCATTCTGAGCTAACCAGAACCTTACTGGGCACACTGGGATATACTGGGAGTGTCTGTAACCATACTGGGGGGACTGGAACCACACTGGGAACAGCTGAGACCATGCTGGGGGCAACTGGGAGTGAGTGGGACCACACTGAGAGGGACTGGGACTATTCTAGGGAAAACTGGGATCCTACTGGCAGGAACTGGGAACAACTGGGACTATTCTGGCAAGAACTGGGATCATACCTGGATCACAGTGGGAGCAGCTGGGTGAGACTGGGATCACACTGCAGGTGACTGGAATCATACTAGGATTAACTGGGAGTGGCTGTGAGCAACTGGAATCATGCTGAAAGCAACTGGGAGGAAGTGGGAGTGACTGGGTGCATGCTGGGGGTGACTGGGTGTGAGAGTCTGTCAGAATTTTGCCTCATCTGCCTCACGATCATCCTTGGGAGACCACTGAAGAGAAGACCCCCCCCCCCGTCTATATCTGGCTCTGAAGGAGAAAAGTCACACGCCACAGGCCCTGAGACCTGAAAGCTCAGTGTTAAGTTATTGTTTTCACTGGTGTGTTTGCTGTATGCTAAGAAGGGGGCACTGTGCCCCGTTTGCAACAATAGCAGCTTTGGAAGCTGTCCCATCTCTTGGCCTGGCTGGACTTCTCTTGAGTTTCAGGTGGTCTCCCACCGAAGACCCTCACCTGTTTTACAACCACCGTGACAGACAGACGGAGATGTGGGAAGCTTTTCCATCAAGGACTGAGACATGAAACTCCTAAAAGGCCCCTCTGCTCCTTCCAAGGACTGGGGCTGAAACCCGCAGCCCAGGGGAGGTGTGTGGGGGAGGGAAGCTGACAGAAGCGAGATGTTTGCCTGCGGGTTGTGACCACTGGAGCAAGAAAACAATGGCTCTCATTTACTGCGGAGAACATAGACTACCTGTTACATCTGTTCCCTATTGCATCTGTTTCCCCCTCTCACAATTTTCAGTAATAAAAACCTCTGAGTTGGCTAGAGATTTTGAGATCTCCCCAGCGTAACAGGTGGATCCTTGACTGGACTGGACCAAAGGACTTTGTCTCTGTATTGGTAGCTATATCCCCTCTCCCTCTCTCTCTCTCTCTCTCTCTTCTCTCTCTTTCTCTATCTTTTTCTCTCCCTTAATCCCTCTATTGCATTTTTGCTGTGGTTATTTCAATAAAATTGCATTTGTTTTGATTATCACTGCAAACCCCCTTGTACTGTGTTAGTTTTTGCACTCTGAAATCATTCCTACAAACCATCAGGACATCTGTTCACTAGGATGGATCCTGACACAATATACCCTGGAAAAGCTGCAGCCCACGGTTTGGGCAGGTTCCCTCCTCGCTGGGAGATTTAAGAGCTTGCTGGAGGCTGGGCCCAGAGAGTGGTGGGGATGGTGCTGAACCCAGCTGGTGTCCAGGCACTGGTGGTGTCCCCAGGGATCTGTGCTGGGCCCAGTCCTGTTTAATATCTTCACTGATGATCTGGGTGAGGGGATCGAGTCCACCATTCACAAATTGCAGATGGCACCAAGCTGGGTGTGAGTGTGGATCTGCTGGAGAGCAGGTGTCGTGGGGTGACAGCCTTTATCCCAATATCGTGTGTTATGTCTGGCAGCTGTGCCTTTTCCCCCACCCCCCCCCCCCCGGCAGTCTGGCTGTGGCGGGATGGGGAAGAGAGGAGGGGGGGGGGGGGGGTGTGACCAGTCTCTTTTGGCTTTTGGCTTTGGCTGCTTGGCTTTGGCTAGCTGCTGCTTGCTTGCTTGCTTGCTTGCTTGCTTGCTTTTTGCTTTTGCGCTGTTTTTTTTTTTCCTTTTTCTTTTGTTCTCTCTCTCTCTTTCTTACCCTCCCCCAAGATACTGGACCGGCTCCGGATCGGACCTGCGAGCTCCAGGACACCCGAAGCCTGCTAGAGAAGATTCGGCGCCCTCCACAACACAGTCTGGTCCCTTTTCTTTTCTTGTGTTGGGGAGTGTTCTTTTGTTACTTGTAAATAAATAGGTTTTGTTTTCCACTTTGCTCCTCCGAGAAATTCCTTCCCGAACCCAGTGTTGGGGGAGGGGTGGTTGGAGGTTTGTTTTGTTCTGGGGGGCTCCCTCTTGGAGATTTCCCCTAATTTGTCCTAAACCAGGACAATAATTTTTTGGTGCGTTGGCCGGGAAAGCGGAGGCCAAAAACAGTGGAAAAAAAAACCTATAACAATAATATTTTGGTTTTGGTTGTTTTGTGGGCATATTGGTGATTCATAATGTCATTTGGAGTGGAAGCTTGCCGGTTTTTCTGGTCCCTAGGGGCTTTTGAAGTTTTAATACCTTTGTGGTCCCTAGGGTTATTTCCTTACCCCAAAATAGCTCTGATGTTGTCCCTAATAAGTAGCTTTTGTAAGCGGGGGGCACTAACCAGAATAATCATTGTGCTGGCCTTATGTGTGATGATGTGTCGGATAACAGTGCTGGACTTTATTTCAGGAATGTATGGATTGTTGTCATGGTTGTGTACTCAGTTTGTTTGGGGAGAAGAAGAGGAAGGGGCTTTTCAGCCTTTGTCTTCCTTCTTCTCCTACAAATTGTTGACATCTCTATTAGAAAATACTGACTTTCCCCTGAGTTTGAAAGAAACCATCTTTCTGGCATTTAATTTATTAAGCCTTGTCTATACTGTCTGGAGTGTATATAAAATGAAAGCTGAGATTTCTAGAGGGGTTAGAGAGACTCCTGATTCAGGAGTAAAACAAAGCAGGAAAAATCTTGACTGGAGTGGGAAATGGGAAGATATGGGCCACACTTTAAAGGAATTTTCTGATCCTATAGACTGGGACTTTCCATCTGATCAAATTCAGAATCCAGTCGAGGTGGCAAAGTATTTGAGGGAGAAGTGCCATGGTAATACTAAGGAAGAAAGGATTACTGTAGTGAGCTGGGCCTTGGCGTTTGTTTACCGTACTCTGCTAGATACTGTGGAGCAGCAGATAGCAGAAAGGGAACAGGGAGATAAGTTGGTTACTATCCCAGTGACCCAGGCTGCAGCTAACATCCCAGGCTCCAGGCTAGCAGCTGAATCAGACAATAGGCCCCAAACCATGGCTGTTGCAGCTAATACAAGAGGTGGAAAGTGTAAAGACAAGACCGATCGGAAGGTGGAGGATGATGACGATGATGCAGAAGAAGGACCCTCACCAAAATCAGAGGCCACATCAAGGGGCACAGAATCTGGAGCCAATATTGACTCCTTTTCTCTGAAGGACCTCAGAGGCCTAAGAAAGGATTACAGCCGACAACCTGACGAATCTATTATTAGTTGGTTAGTCCGCCTTTGGGATGCTGCAGGGGAGGTTACGATTTTGGATGGTACTGAAGTGAGGCATTTGGGATCCCTGTCACATGATCCTGCCATCGATCAAGGTGTGATGAGGGGGGCTAACCCTCACAGCCTCTGGGAACGGGTCCTAAGAAGCGTAGCAGAACGGTACCTGTGTACTGATGATCTCTATATGCAGCAGACACGGTGGAAGACCATAGAACAGGGGATCCAACGCCTGAGAGAGATGGCGGTCGCAGAGCTCGTTTTCTCAGATGACACAACAACTAGGAATCCGGACCTGGTACCATGCACTCCGATAATGTGGAGGAAACTTGTGCGACTTGGGCCACCTGAATACGCTTCCGCCCTAGCAATAATGAAGCGAGATGATACATATGAGACTGTGCTCGATATGGCAAAGAAGCTTCGAGCGTACGCAGATGCTGTGCATGGCCCAACTCATGCCAGAATTGCAGCAGTGGAAACCCGACTGCAGAAACTAGAAGACAAAATAGAGGAGAATCATAAGAAACTCCGGGAAGAGATTAAGGAGGACCTTATTGAAATCTCAGCCGTACAAATTAGAAGCCCTGGTGTCCAACGCCGGCGCTCCTTTGATGGGGAGAGAAGGTACATCCCACGGGCTGAGTTATGGTTTTTCCTGCGTGAGTCTGGAGAAGACATGAGAAGATGGGATGGAAAACCCACCGCTGCTTTGGCACAACGGGTGCGTGATTTGAAGAGAAGAGAAAGTATAACCAAAAAGATAGCAGCTCCGGTCGCTCGTAGCCGAGATGTTAAGTATGACGATGACGATGACATGTCCGATCCCCTTGAAGGAACTTCCAAGGCATATGCCCAAGGAAAGAAGGACAATCTGGCTTAGAGGGGCCCTGCCTCCAGCCAGGAAGAGGCACGGGAGAACCGGGTTTTTTGGAAGGTGTGGATCAGATGGCCTGGCACATCAGAGCCACAAGACTATGAAGCATTGGTTGACACTGGATCACAATGTACTTTAATGCCATCGGAACACGTGGGGACAGAACCTGTTTCCATTGCTGGAGTGACGGGGGGATCACAACAGTTGACGTTGTTGGAAGCTGAGGTGAGCTTGACTGGGAAGGAGTGGCAGGAACATCCAATTGTGACTGGTCCAGAGGCTCCGTGTATTTTGGGCATAGACTTTCTCCGGAATGGCTATTACAAAGATCCTAAGGGATTCAGGTGGGCTTTTGGAATAGCCGCAGTTGAGATAGAGGGTATTAAACAATTGAATACCTTGCCTGGACTATCAGAGGACCCATATGCAGTAGGACTCTTGAAGGTAGAGGAGCAGCGAGTGCCAGTTGCCACCTCAACAGTGCACCGCAGGCAGTACCGGACGAATCGAGATGCTGTGATCCCCATCCACAAGATGATTCGAGAGCTGGAGAGCCAAGGGGTGGTCAGTAAAACCCACTCACCCTTTAACAGCCCTATCTGGCCCGTGCGAAAATCTGACGGAGAGTGGAGATTGACTGTGGACTATCGTGCCTTGAATGAAGTGACTCCACCACTGAGTGCAGCTGTACCGGACATACTGGAACTGCAGTACGAGCTGGAGTCCAAGGCAGCAAAGTGGTACGCGACCATTGATATAGCTAACGCGTTTTTCTCCATCCCTCTGGCAGTAGAATGCAGGCCTCAGTTTGCTTTTACATGGAGGGGAGTGCAGTACACCTGGAACCGATTGCCCCAGGGGTGGAAACACAGTCCTACCATCTGTCATGGACTGATCCAGGCTGCACTAGAAGAGGGTGAGGCTCCAGAACATTTACAATATATTGACGATATCATTGTTTGGGGGAACACGGCAATAGAAGTGTTTGAGAAAGGAGAGAAGATAATTCATATTCTCCTGGACGCCGGATTTGCCATTAAGAAGAGCAAAGTCAAGGGACCTGCCCGAGAAATTCAGTTCTTGGGGGTGAAGTGGCAAGATGGACGGCGTCAGATTCCTGCGGATGTTATTAACAAAATCACTGCCATGTCCCCACCAACTGATAAGAAGGAGACACAGGCTTTCTTAGGTGCTATAGGTTTCTGGAGGATGCACATCCCTGAGTATAGTCAGATTGTGAGACCCCTTTATCTGGTTACCCGCAAGAAGAACGACTTCCATTGGGGCCCTGAGCAGCAGCAAGCTTTTGTCCAGATCAAGCAGGAGATCGCTCATGCTGTAGCCCTTGGTCCAGTCAGGACAGGACCAGATGTGAAGAATGTGCTCTACTCTGCAGCCGGGAGCCATGGTCTGTCCTGGAGCCTTTGGCAAAAGCTACCTGGCGAGACCCGAGGCCGACCATTGGGATTTTGGAGTCGGAGCTACAGGGGGTCTGAAGATAACTATACTCCAACAGAAAAGGAAATCTTGGCCGCCTATGAAGGAGTCCAAGCCGCCTCAGAGGTGATTGGTACAGAGGCACAACTCCTTCTGGCACCCCGACTACCGGTGCTGGGATGGATGTTCAGAGGAAAGGTTCCCTCTACCCACCATGCCACCAGTGCTACTTGGAGTAAGTGGATTGCCCTCATTACGCAGCGCGCTCGGATTGGGAAGTTAAATCGCCCTGGGATTCTAGAAATAATTACAAATTGGCCCGAAGGTGAAAGCTTTAGTGTCGCAGATGAGGAGCAAGAGCCAGTGACCCGGGTTGAGGAAGCTCCGCCATACAATCAGTTGCCAGTAGAAGAAACACGTTACGCCCTATTCACTGATGGTTCTTGTCGTGTCATAGGGATGAAACGGAGGTGGAAAGCAGCTGTATGGAGTCCCACTCGACGGGTTGCAGAGGCTACTGAAGGAGAGGGTGAATCCAGTCAATTTGCTGAAATCAAAGCTATTCAACTGGCCCTAGGTATTGCAGAGAGAGAGAGGTGGCCAAGGCTCTATTTGTATACCGATTCTTGGATGGCAGCCAACGCTCTATGGGGATGGCTGAAGAGATGGAAAGAGGCCAACTGGCAGCGCAGAGGAAAACCAATTTGGGCTGCGGAAGAGTGGAAAGATATCGCTACTCGGTTAGAGAAATTACCTGTGAAGGTTCGCCATGTAGATGCCCATGTCCCCAGAAGTAGAGCTAATGAAGAGCAGCAAAACAACCAGCAAGTACATCAGGCTGCAAAGATAGGGGAGTTGAAGATAGATCTCGACTGGGAGCATAAGGGAGAGTTATTCTTAGCACGATGGGCCCATGATGCCTCAGGCCACCAGGGTAGAGATGCCACCTATAAGTGGGCACGAGACCGAGGGGTGGATCTAACCATGGACAGTATCTCTCAGGTTATTCGTGACTGTGAGACGTGCGCTGCCATTAAGCAGGCCAAGCGACTGAAGCCCCTCTGGTATGGGGGGCGGTGGTCTAAGTACAAATACGGGGAGGCCTGGCAGATTGATTACATCACACTGCCCCAGACACGCCAGGGCAAGCGCTATGTACTAACCATGGTAGAAGCCACCACAGGATGGTTGGAAACCTACCCTGTGTCCCATGCTACAGCCCGTAACACTATCTTGGGCCTTGAGAAGCAGGTCCTTTGGAGGCACGGTACTCCCGAAAGAATTGAGTCGGATAATGGAACTCATTTTAAAAACAATCTTATTAATACTTGGGCTAGGGAACATGGCATCGAGTGGGTATACCATATCCCCTATCATGCACCAGCTGCAGGGAAGGTGGAAAGGTACAATGGATTGTTGAAAACCACCTTAAAGGCATTGGGAGGGGGGTCTTTAAAAAACTGGGAGCAGCATTTGGCAAAGGCTACCTGGTTAGTTAACACTCGAGGTTCCACCAACCGAGCGGGTCCTGCTCAGTCTGAGCTCCTTAATATAGTAGATGGGGATAAAGCCCCAGTGGCCCATGTCAGAGGTTTGTTGGGAAAGACAGTATGGATCAACCCTGCCTCGAGTACAGACAAACCCATCCGTGGGATTGTCTTTGCTCAAGGACCAGGTAATACATGGTGGATAATGCAGAAAGATGGAACAACACGGTGTGTACCTCAGGGAGACCTGATTGTGGGATGAGACTCATATATGAATGTCATTGTTTGTTGAATGTGAGACAGAAGGAAACTGTAAGTGTCAAAGGTTTGAGCAAGTAAGATGAGAGGAATGCGTGTCAAAAGGTGTGAGTAAGTGAAATGAATGTTTTTTATTGTATGTTCACGATATGGGATAAGGGGTGGAGTGTCGTGGGGTGACAGCCTTTATCCCAATATCGTGTGTTATGTCTGGCAGCTGTGCCTTTTCCCCCACCCCCCCCCCCCCGGCAGTCTGGCTGTGGCGGGATGGGGAAGAGAGGAGGGGGGGGGGGGGGTGTGACCAGTCTCTTTTGGCTTTTGGCTTTGGCTGCTTGGCTTTGGCTAGCTGCTGCTTGCTTGCTTGCTTGCTTGCTTGCTTGCTTTTTGCTTTTGCGCTGTTTTTTTTTTTCCTTTTTCTTTTGTTCTCTCTCTCTCTTTCTTACCCTCCCCCAAGATACTGGACCGGCTCCGGATCGGACCTGCGAGCTCCAGGACACCCGAAGCCTGCTAGAGAAGATTCGGCGCCCTCCACAACACAGTCTGGTCCCTTTTCTTTTCTTGTGTTGGGGAGTGTTCTTTTGTTACTTGTAAATAAATAGGTTTTGTTTTCCACTTTGCTCCTCCGAGAAATTCCTTCCCGAACCCGGTGTTGGGGGAGGGGTGGTTGGAGGTTTGTTTTGTTCTGGGGGGCTCCCTCTTGGAGATTTCCCCTAATTTGTCCTAAACCAGGACAGCAGGTAAAGAAGACAGCCTTAAGCTGTACCAGGCGAGGTTCAGGCTGGACAATAGGAAGAAGTTCTTCACAGAAAGGGTGAGTAGGAACTGGAATGGGCTGGCCAGGGGGGAAGTGGCAGAGTCACTGTCCCTCTCCAGTGTCACTTAGTGGCATGGTCTGGGTGACAAGGCAGTATTAGGGCATTGCTTGGGCTTGATGATCCCAAAGGTCTTTTCAAGCCTATTTGATTCTGTCATTCTGTGATGATTGGGACACTCTGGGGCCATTGTGACACTGCAGGGCCTCATGGAACTAAGGAGACCATGGTGACACCCTGTAGCCCCATAGAACTAGGGGTCCACTGTTGTGCTGTGGGGCCAAATGGAACCAGGGAGTGCCCCGTGACACTCTGGGTCCTCGTGGAACCACAGAGGCCATTGTGACACTGCAGGGCCTTGTGTAACCAAGGGGTTTCACCATTTTGACACTGAAAAACCAAGGAGACCTTTGGGAGACTCCAGGACCAGTGGAACCAACGGGCCTTTCTGACACTGAGGGACCTCATGGAACCAATGGGACATTGTGACACTGCAGGGTGCTGTGTAACCAAGGCACCACTGTGACACGATGGGGTCTCAAGGGATATGGAAGAACCTTGTGACACTCTGTGGCCTTGTGGAAAGAAGGAGTCCATTGTGACACTGAGGGAACTTGTAGAACTCCAGAGACCATGGTGACAGTGTGGAACCTCATGTAACCATAGGGGCATTGCGACACTCTGGGACCTCATGGAAACAAGGGGCCACTGTGAAACTGCAGCACCAATGAGTACATTGAGATACTGTGAAGCCCCATGGAACCAAGAAGAACATTGTCACATTTTGGGGCCCCATGGAACCAAGGAGACCATTGTTGCTCTGCACGGTCTCATGGATCCAAGGACACCAGTGTGACAGGTGTCCTTGTCAGGTGGACATCAGGTGCAGGGCCTGATGTTACGAAGAGGCCATTGTGACACTGAGGGGCCCCATGGAAACAAGGACATCTTTGCAGATGACACCAAGCTGAGTGTGAGTGTGGATCTGCTGGAGGGCAGGAGGGCTCTGCACAGGCTGGATCAAGGGCCCAGATCACACAAAGTGTGGTTTAACAAGTCCAAGTCTGGGATCCTCCACTTTGGCCACAGCGCTACAGGCTGGGGACAGAGGGGCTGGACAGCAGCCAGGCAAAAAGGGACCTGCAGGGACTGATGGACAGCAGGCTGGACATGAGCCAGCAGTGTGCCCAGGTGGGAAAGAAGGCCAATGGCTCCTGGCCTGGATCAGGAATGGTGTGGCCAGCAGGAGCAAGGCAGTGATTCTTCCCCTGTGCTCGGCACTGGTTGGGCAGCACCTTGAGTGCTGTGCCCAGTTGTGGGCCCCCTGGGGTGGGCAATTAGAAGAAATGTGAAGCAGGGGGTATAAAGAAAGCAAATGTGAAGCAAAGAAAATGCTAAGGGCAGTTTGGAGGCAGCTGCCAGGCAGCCCTGGCTCTGAGCAACAGCGTCTGCAGTGGTCACAGGAAACTCCCAGCTGATGGGAACAAATTTTCTGGCTGACTGCAGAGGCCAGGACAAAGCTGAGTGGTTTCCCTGGTGTCCCCCAGCCCTTGCTGGCCCCAGGGACTGATGGCATTTGTGCTCCCTCAGGTTCATGTCCCCACACCAACAGCATGGGGGTGGTCCCCCTGCTCTGTTAAATGCAAACAGGGGCTCCTGAGCCAGTGCTGCCGAGTCTGTGCCTGAAAGGATGGGGCACCTGTGTGAGCTGGGGGAGAGGCCAGGGCTGCAGAGGGGGGATGTTGTTGGCAGCTCCATCAGGACGCTCTGGGACGCTGCCCTGGGCTGTGCAGCGCACTGGGGATAGATCAGCCCCTGCTCTGCTGCTCCTTCCCATCTGCCCCAGGGCCCTTGCAGAGCCCCAGCCATGCTGTTTGCCCGCAGCCTGCCCATGGCCAGCCTGGGGCTGCTCACGGGGCTTTTCTGTGCTGAGCATTGGCCTGGGCATGTTCTTGAGAGAGCCTGGGCAAGGAGCCTGGAGCCCCCAGGCCCTGGGCTGAGGCGTCAGCGCTGCCCCAGCAGTGCCCATGGCCTGTCCCTGCTGCAGCCCCGGCACTGCCACCCCCAGGGCTGTGCCCGGCCCCGAGAGCACTCAGGCCCTGCAGCAACACCAGGGCCACCAGGGCAGCGGGGCAGGGCCACGGCAGCAGCACTGGCAACACCAAGTGCTGTTGCTGCTGCTGGGCACAGCTGCTGGGCCAGCACTGATCTGCCCCAGCTCTGCACACAGACATTACTGCTGCAGCTCCAGAGAAGGCAACAAAAGGGCATCTCTGCAGAAAACTTTGTTGGGAGATTCTTTAGTTCCTTTAAATACACCGGGGGGGCAGCCCCTCATTGACACAGTCTGTGGCCACAGGGAAGTTGGAGAGAAAAATTGAGAAATGGCACAAATAATGAATTTTTCTATTGAAAAGATATAGTAAATAAAACAAAGGAAAAGAAACTACAACAAAACAAAATAGATCAAATATTACTTTCATTCCACATATTTGGCAGTATTGGGAAAGTATTTTAATGTTTCTGAAACCATCCAGTCATCTGTGTCCACACTGCAGCCTTGAGCTCCTGGTTCCTCAGGCTGTAGATGATGGGGTTCAGGGCTGGAGGTGCCACCAAGTACAGAACTGACAGGGCCAGATCCAGGGATGGGGAGGACATGGAGGTGGGCTTCAAGTAGGCCAACGCTGCAGTGCTCATGAACAGGGAGACCACAGCCAGGTGAGGGAGACAGGTGGAAAAGGCTTTGTGCCGTCCCTGCTCAGAGGGGATCCTCAGCACAGCCCTGAAGATCTGTACATAGGTGGAAACAATGAACACAAAACAGCCAAGTGATAAACAGATGGAAAAAAACAAGAAGCCCAAGTTCCCTGTGATAGGATGTGGAGCAGGAGAGCTTGAGGATCTGTGGGATTTCACAGAAGAACTGGCCCAGGGCATTGCCATGGCACAGGGGCATGGAAAATGTATTGGCTGTGTGCATGAGAGCACTGAGAAAGGCACTGGCCCAGGCAGCTGCTGCCATGTGGGCACAAGCTCTGCTACCCAGGAGAGTCCCGTAGTGCAGGGGTTTGCAGATGGACACATAGCGGTCATAACACATGATGATAAGGAGAAAATACTCTGCTGAGATGAAGAACAGAAAGAAAAAGAGCTGAGCAGCACATCCCGTGTAGGAGATGTTCCTGGTATCCCAGAGGGAATTGTGCATGGCTTTTGGGACAGTGGTGCAGATGGAGCCCAGGTCAGCGAGGGCCAGGTTGAGCAGGAAGAAGAACATGGGCGTGTGCAGGCGGTGGCTGCAGGCTACGGTGCTGATGATGAGGCCATTGCCCAGGAGGGCAGCCAGGGAGATGCCCAGCAAGAGGCAGAAGTGCAGGAGCTGCAGCTGCCGCGTGTCTGCCAAAGCCAGCAGGAGGAAGTGGCTGATGGAGCTGCTGTTGGACATTTTCTGTGCCTTGGCATGGGGATCTGAAAGAAAAGCAATCACGGAGAATTTGGGTTTGGGGAGGACTTTAAATATCCCAGCACATCTTTGGGGCAATTTTCCCCCTCTGCCTGCCCAGGGCTGTGCTGCCTGGAGCTGTCCCTGCCAGCAGCTGCTTCCCTGTGCCCAAGGCTGGGCCCTGCCAGTGCTGCCAGAGCCCAGCCCAGCCCTGGGGGCTCAGCTCTGCCCTGCAGACCCCTCCCAGCTCAGGCACTGCCCAGGGGCTGCTCTGGCTCTGCAGGCTCTGATGGAAACGTCAGAGAAACCCTGAGGAAGCTGGAAAAGTGACCCTGATGCTACCTGTGAGGGGCCCTGTGCTGATTTTCGTCAGTGTCTGGTTTATTCACATCCTAGATAACATTTTTATTTTTCTAAATGTGAACTGAGAGATTAACATCTATGTGCAACTTACCATCCAGGCAACCCAGATCAGTAGAATAAAAAGCACAATTTTCCCTTTTATGCAGCCCCTGCCGTGCTGTGCTCCCTGTATATTCTATTTGCAAATGTTCTGCAATTCATTGCCATGCTTGGAGCAGTCCTGAACAATGCAGCATCCACCCCACACAAAGAGAAAACTTCCAAGCCTTACCAGCTGTCTCCTCCCACCCAGATCTTGTCCCCCCGTGTTGGGAGCAGCTGCCAGGGCTGGCTGAGAGCTGTCCCTGGCAGGCAGCAGAGTCCCTGCCCCAGCACAGCGCCCTGGGCTGCAGGACCCTGCTCTGCACGACAGCCCTGGGCACCCCTGGCTGCTCTGCACAAGAGACAATCAGAGAATGTACTCACAGGGTCTGTAGGCATTGGGATGTTCCAGCTTTAGGAGATGGCTCCAGGAGCTGCAGCTGCATTGTCCTGCAGCCAGAGGTTCCTGTGCCAAGGGCTGGCAGTGATTGTGCCCCAGCCACTTCTCAGCACCTTCCCAACCCTGACTGATTGAAGCTGCCTGTGCCTCTGTGCTGTGCCCGGGGTGGCTGCAGGCAGTGCCCCAGCCGTGCTGGGCTGGCAGAAGAGCTGCTCATCAAGAGAAACGTGCTTTTGAAGCTTTTCTTGGTTACCAGGAGCTGCCTCTGTGCCAGGAGTCCAGCCCAGCTCAGCAGCACAGACACAGCACAAGGACTTTAATGAGCCTCTGGGGCTTTGTGCTCAGGCCCTGAGCATCAGTTCCTGAGAGGGAGCTGAGGAAACCTCTCCAGAACTCCAAAACAGAATAACACTCCAAAGTTTCTTGGACTTTTAATGGGTCCCACTAAGTGACACAACTGAGAAAGTGTCCCCAGACCCCAAGCAGAGCAGGGTCTGTGCCACCAAGGGCTGGGAGGAGACACCTTGTGCTGAGGCCCTGGGGCCTCCTGGCACAGCTCCAGCCAGGCTGGGCACTGTCAGCCCCTTGTCCTGCCCTCAGCATCCACCCCTAGCCCACATCCCAGTGGCCTCAAGGATCTGCTGGAAGGAATCCCTGGGGAGCCTTGCTCAGGAATGGCCCTGGGGGCTCCTTCACGCTCCCTGCAGGGATTGCAGGTTTTTGAAAGGAGTTTGGGTTTGGCTTTTGCCTTGGAGTCTCTGAGATGTTTGTGCAATCATGGCCTCCAATTTTCTGCTGTAATTATTCCCTGGAGAGGCTTTGTCAGTAACAACACTCAGTGGGGCTCATTAATACTACAAGGTACTTCAGTTTTTTTAAAGTACTTGATGTTTCCCTTTTGATACACACTGTGTGAGAGGTTTGTGCAATCATGGCCCCAATTATCTGCTTTAACAATTCCCTGGAGAGCTTTGTACCTACACTCAGTGGGGCTCATTAATGCCTTGAGATACTCAAGGTTTTTAAGTTACTTTATTCATTTAAGTATACTTTTATGTACTTTTAAGGATTTTCCTTCCCACACTGAGTCTCTGAGAGGTTTTTGTGCCATCCTGGCCTCCAATTCTCTCCTCCATTGAGTCCATGAGGTTTTTGTGTTGGGTATCTTCCTCCTTTTTGCTTTAAAACAAATATGGAACTGAAAGAATTTTGTAAGACTTTCTAAAAGCATTCAAACAAACATGGGACAAAGAACAACACAACAAAAACCATTAAGAGGTTTAATAGTCCTGTTTTAGCTAGATATCATCCAACCATTTAGTCTCTTGGATTGGAAGATTTTATTGAACCAGTCTTTGTTTTCTACTTGAAGCTTCTTGAACTCTTCATTCAGTACTTGAATGCTCTTGTGGATTGTCTTGCTGTGGCTGGAGAGGTCCATGCAACACATGCCCTCAGAGTCTACACAGCCATGCCCATGTGCCCAGAGTAAAAACTCTATCACTGTTCTGCAAGGTGGCATGTCTGATGGTCTCTATGTCTGAATTCAGGCTACTCAATGTGAGGGAGGTAGCACTGGTTTGCTTACTTAACAGGCACCCAAGATGGTCTAGTTGTCCTAAAGCTTTAGCTGCAGCCACCCAAAGTATTTCAAATTGAGGGTGCTGCCATGTAATACCTGGATTAAAGCTTTCAAAGCCATCTCTTCGATATCATCCAATACTTCTCTGGCGATACCTGCTGCTTGATCATCTGGTAGGCTGTGTTGTCCTTCTCCAGCTAGATGGTTGATTGTCAATTCCGCCCTTGCCTCATTATTAGCATAGTCATTGCTGTTAGCATAATAAACACTTCCATCCCTCTTCCCACCGCGTGTATTCTGTATATGACAAGAACATAATATATTTTAAATCATAGGTGGTTGATACATGTGCTGTAAACATGGCCCTCATTAGATCACTAAAGCAAGGTAAGTCATTCCTGTGGTCTTTAGATACAAAGATCCCTTATTTCCCTGCAAACCAGTGGCTGATACCTGGGATTCTGCCCCCTTTTTTCATAACATAACAGGGCAATGAGGAATTTTGAGGCTATTTGCCAGTCTCCTTCCTTAACTGGAGGCATGGTCCAGGGTGGAGAGGGAATGATAGACAGTGAGGGCAGGACCTGCAGTTGTGTGGGTGGAGTCTGGAGCTTTTTTCAGGGCAGAGGCAAAAGTTGTGGTAGCAGGAAGTGGAGGAGCCAAGATGGAGGGAGGGTGGTCAGGCTCCTGAGCCATAATTTGGTTCATTCTGTCTTGAGTCTCCAGGGCATGATGCTCTAAGACAGCATGGCCATTGCCATCTTGGACCATCATTAAAGGTTTGAGAAAGGCACGTTTGAGGGGAGTTCCCAAGTTAGGAGTTACCAACGGATTGAGTTTTCAACACACTGTTTGCTGGTCAAGTGTGGTGTGGAAGATGGGGAGCACGCAGGGTGCAATGGGGTCCCTTTTTATCAAAAATTGTACAGTTTAACTCCCACTGAGTCCTAAAATTCAGTGGTATGGATTTCATCAGCAGAGGCATCTGGAAAATTGTTAATGATCCGCCTCATGATTGATTTTAATTTGTTCTTTCAAAATATTTTGTCATGGTCAGTGAGAATGAAAACATCCATATATGCTCCTTTCTAGTTTGGACATCTGGCTGCCCATTTTTCTCTTCCTCTGCCTAATGGGGAAGAGCCACTGGAGCACTCCAAATTAAATATGGGACATGGATGCATACTGTAAAAACACAGTGACTAAATGGGCAATGAATGTCTTGCATTTCCCCAAACCCACCTGCAATCCAATGCAGGTGAAACCGTCATTGTCCCTGCTGATCCTGGCCAAGGTCCCTTGAAGCAACGATGAATCTGCCGAGCCTAGCCCAATCCAAAATCCCATGGAGCACTGACCTATCCATCAGCTAACCCCAGCTGACATGACTGACACAGGGAGCCCTGAATGTCATGGTCCCTGTTTGGGCGCCAAATGTCCCAATGATGGTGGCTGCAATAAACCTCTCTGAGTCCCTGACTTCAGGGCAAGGGAAGTGAAAATAAAAAGGAGCAGGATCAACGGACTTGTTTAAAAGGAACTTTAATAATGGGGTGAAAAACAATAAACATGGAGAAGTCCAGCACAGTACAAGGGGCAGGATCCTAAACCTGAGTCAAGGGGGAAGCAACAACATAGATACTTGGGGCTAGAAAACCAGAACAATAACATATAGAAGAAATAAGTAGCCAATAAACCAATAGGGGAGTAGAACTTGGACAAATTAGCATAACAACACTAAAGCCTTGTGGGGGACTTCTCAAGCTCACCCTAAGTTAAAAGAATGACTCCTAGGACTTGAAACTCATGCCCAGTTCTTCCGGGGTAAAATCTGGCTGACTCTAAATTACAGCTGGGCTAACTCTCATATTGCTGATTTGCAATGGTCCCTTGGGACCATGCGGACAAACAGAGCCAAAATGATGTCCTTGGTTCCACGAAGCTCCACAGTGTCACAATGGTGCCTTGGATCCATGTTGCTCTGCAGTGTCACAATGGCCCCTTCATTTCACAAGGCTCCCAAATGTCACATTTGTCTCCATAGGAAGGAAACCACGGAGCCCCCAGGTTTCAGAAGCTGATGAGTGGCAACCACCAGAGGCCAAGGCAAGCCTGACCTGTCTGTCCTGGCGGGTTTGCTTGGACCAACCCTTGGATCTTTGAAATTATGGATGTGGAATCCTAATTTCAGACATTTGTGCCTGGAGAAGATGGATGTTTTTGTCCCATAAAAAGAAAAGCACAGAGCCCGTTCCAGTGTTTGCAAAACAGGTAAGTGCTGCCCCTCAGGAGTCAAAGACCAGCCAGACCTATCTGTCCTGGCAACTTTTGTCTGGCAGTAATCCTTGGATACACAGAAATTTGGAGGTGGAATCCAAGTTTTGGCCATGGATACCTGGAAAAAATGGACAGTTCTTTTCTATACAAGGAAAGCCCAGAGCCCCAGTGTTTCAGGGGCAGATGGGAGTGGCCTTCCACATTCCAAGGCCGGCCAGACCTGTCAGGTGAACATTGGGAGTCCAAGGCAGCCACATCTATTTCATGTTGCCTTGGTTCCACAGGGCCCTGCAGTGTCACAATGGTTCTCTTGCTTCCATGATGCCCTCTGGTGTCATAATGGCCCCTTGGTTACACAAGTCTTTAAGGATCTAAATGCTCTCCATGGTTCCAAAAGCCCAGGCTATCATAATGATCTATTGGTTCCATGAAGCTCCTCTTTATCACCATGGCCCCTTGGTTCCATGGGCTCCAGTGGTACCACAATGATCCCCGTGGCTCCACAAGATCCCATAGTGTCACAATGGCCCCTTCCCTCCACGAGGCCCTGCAGGGTCACAATTGCCCTTTGGTTCTGTGAGGCCCTGCAGTGTCACAATGGTCACCATGATTCCATGGGGCCTTGCAATGCCACAATTTTCTCCATGGATCTACGGTGCCCTGCAGGTGCCCTGCAGGATCACAATGACCCTTTGGCTCCATGAGGCCCTGAAATGCTACAATTGTTTCTTGGTTCCACAAAGCCCCATGGCTTCACATTGGCCCCTTTGGACCATGCGGCCCAACAGAACCACAGTAATGTTCTTGGTTCCATGAGGCTCCACAGTGTCACAATGGTCCCTTGGATCCGTGGTACTCCGCAGTGTCACAATGATTCCCTTGGTTCCACAAGTTCCTACAGTGTAACAGTGCCCTTTGGCTCCACAACCCCCTACATTGTCACAATGGTCTCCATAGGAAGGAAACAACCGAGCACCAGGGCAGATGAGAGGCAGTCACCAGAGGCCGAGTCTCGCCACACTTGACTGTATTGGCAGATTTTGTTTGGGAGAAACCCTTGCATATAGGGAATTTTATAGGCGGAATCCTAATTTCAGGCATAGAAGCCTAGACAAGAAAGAGAGCTCTTTTCCGTGGGAAGGAAAGCACAGAGCCCCAGTGCTTCACAGTCAGATGAGAAGTGGACCTTGACATATCAAATTCAGTGGGACCTGTCAAATAGCCCCCAGGAGACCAAAGCAGGCAGACCTGTTGCATGGTTCCTTGATTTCATGGGTCCCCACACTGTCACAGTATTCTCCTTGATTCCACAAAGTCTTGCAGTGTCACAAAGGCTTCTTGGTTTCATGAGCCTCAACAGAGTCACAGGGTTCCCTTGGCTCCATGCGGCCCTGCTGTGTCACAATGGCTCCTTGTTTCTATGGATCCCAGTGTTTGATTTTTGACCCTTGCAGCCATACTGCCCCCAAGTTGCACAATGGTGCCCTCGATTCCATGAGGCACCGTGAGGTCACAACTGACCCTTGATTCCATCAGGTTCTGTACTGTCATCATGGTTGCTGTCAGAGGCTGGATGAGATCGATGTCCCGAGACAGCTTGTGATGCTCAGAATGCCCGTGTGGGGCCAGGGCTGGGTCAGGCCTTGGTTTGTGGTGGGACAGAGCCTCGCCCCCAGCCCTGGCCTGGCAGAGCTGTCAATCACACAGTACAGGCAGTGCTAACATAGTTCTGATTGGCTGAGCTGTCAGTCAATCACACACCAGCTGCTGGTGCCTACCATGGCTCTGATTGGACATGCAACTGGCAGTCCCACCCCAGGGGCGGGCCCATGAAGGCCCAGGAGGTTAAAAGCTGGGGCACGAGTGCAGTCCAGGGTCTGGATCCTGCCTTCTCCTGCGGTTCCGCTCTTCGCGATGCTGGAACCCTAACAGTTGGTACCTATGTGTGTGTTGTTCCATGGATCTTTTGTCTTTCTGTTTTTCTCTCTTTCTCCTCCTTCTAATCCTACTTACCTGGAACATTTTTGGGCAACTTCACATATTAAGGATTAATACATTTTATGTTAAATGTGTGGGAATCCAAGGCACAGGGAATATTCCTCTGTCTGCTCTGAGGGGTCCTGACCCCCAGAGAAACACTGCCTTTCAGCTTCACCCATGGAGAGGTCTTCCAAGACTTTGAGATAGATTAGAATTTACCAAAGTGTGAAATAGGTAATAGAGAGTACTATACTATGTTCCTTGGGTGAGAAATTTAGGTTTTGGGGTTATTAGTATGGTGTAGATAGGAAGAAAGATGGAGGAATTGGGGTGTAGTCCCTGTCTTCTTCATCTGCTCTATTTTCTGCACTGTTGGTAGCACAAGGTGATTGGTCAAGGAAAGCACAGTGCAGAGGTTATGTGGACAGTCAAGGGATGAGTTATTGGTAGATAAGTAGAAATAATGCACCTTTCAAATGTTTATTGGATGAGACAATGTTAAAAGAGCTTGAAACTGTACGTTTTGGGGCCATTTTGCAGTGCTTTTCCAGTGCAGTGAGCCTGGTGTGGACAGCAATGCAAAACTTTAGATAAGATAACAATAAACAAGAAGCTGAAGACTGAAAAAGTCCCATGCATCTCTTTTTACCTGGCATAGAACTGCTACAGGAGGGATTCCCCCATCCAGAGACCCCCAAGAAAGGCCCAACATTAAAACAAAGATCAATAAATGGTGTTATCTGAGTGGATTTTTGAGGAAACACTTAGCTGACAATGTTTGGAATAAGTTGGCTTTTTTCCATAAAATTGTTTACTGAAAGGTGTTGTCTTAATTGGCCAATCATGTTGTGGTGGTTTGACCAGGAAGAAGTGGGAGTTCTGGGATGCTGTGGTCAAACCAATGGTGCTCGGATTTTGATATTGGCACCTGGTGTGGCCAGTGGGATTTGGACACACCTCCGAGAATACACAGGGGTTAAAAGCAGAGCTTCGGCCCTGGGAGGCTCTCTTGGGACTTCGAGGGAAGGAGGTCAGATCTCCCTCCCCTGTCCAGCAGCTGCTGCTGGGTGGGGGAGGGACAGCCATGTGGTAGGCCTGGGCCTGGACAGAGATGGGGGGTGAGGAGGCCCCTGAGGATGGAAGGGTAGAGGAGCCCCAAGAGACAGCCATCGGGCAGCCATTCCCCCCCCCCCAGGAGGGAGAGAGAGAGAGGGATGGTGTCTAAATTTGATAGTGGCCGGCCCAGGAGGAAAAAAGAGGGGGGAATTGCAGCGAGGAGGTGCCAGCTGGAGCAGCAGCGATGTAGGAGTGCTGGAGTTCCGGGACAGACAGAGACTGAAGTTTTAACCCCTTTCTTACATGGTTGGGACCTTGTAAAAATGCTGATCCTCCTCGGAGCTGAATAAGAAGGGAGATAAGAGATGAGATGAGACAAGGACCCGGCCCAAAGGATGTGGAGACGACTGACGGAGTGGGGAGAGAGATGATTGGAGTGGCCTTTTGGCTGGACTTTTCTTGTGTAGCCATAGACTCAGTTTTATTCCTGTGACACAGAGACTGCATTTAGAGGGAAGCAGTGCCTCAGAACCAGGAGGATTTATGGTAGGGGACCCCTCGGCCCCAGGGGATTGGAAAAAAATGGGGAGGACAGATATCCCAAAGCAGAGACTGTGCCTTTTTGGAGTGAGACAAGGCATCCTTAAAAGACAACCCTAAAAGCAGCTCTCATCCATGCACAGTGGTGAGAGCACTGGGCATGGAAGGAAGATGTCACAAGCGGCAAAAAAACTTTCCGGGTGGTGCCGAGTGACATGGAAGAACACGAGGTTTCAGCGTGTTTCCAGATGAAGCCTATGGAACAAGAAGGACTCCTCTCCTCTTCATGGACTGAAGTTTGAGTATTCTAAAGGGTGGTGCCAGGCTGGGCAGTTGGTGATTTGGGGGAATGTATCGGATTGGGAAATTTTGGTGGTTGGGGAGGAGGAAAGTGCTTTTTTGTAAGGTTTTCAATTTTTTTTTCCCTCCTATAGATTTTCCTTCTTTTCTTGTAGTTTAGGTAATAAAGTTTTCTTTATGTTTAAGCTGGAGCCTGTTTTGCTTATTCCTGGTCACATCTCACAGCAGATACCAGGGAGAGGGTATTCTCATGGGGGCACTGGCTCTGTGCCAGGCCCAAACCATGACACATGTGAAGGATGTGGATTAAAGGACCAGTGAGGTCCACCTGTAGCAAACCAAGGTCTAAAAGAAGAGGATTGAAAAAACAGGTGGCTTTTAGCCCTTAGCCTTCTGATCTGAGTCTGTGTTATCTCTGATTCAGTGGTGGTGTTTGGGCATCTATGGGGGCTATTGGGAATCCTTTCTGCACGTTATGACCCAACAGGAGTTTCCCTAATAAATTTTGCCTGAAGGTCTCACTGTGCCCATGACATGAACCCCAGAACCCCAGCTGGGTGTCTGGGACATCCCAGCTCTTTGGCAGCCTGGGAACTCCTGGGATGTCACTGTGGAGCCCCCGTGTCTGTGACAGATTGGTGCCTTTGCAGCCCAAGGTCCCTGGGATGTCACCATGGAATGGCTGTGACTGCCTCTGACCACAGGGCCCTTTGCACTCCCCAGAAATGCCTGGCAGATCTCCATGGAGCCCCTGTCTGTGCCTGTGACATTCCAGCTCTTGATCAGCCTGGACACTCTTGGAAAATCCCCATGGAACCTCTCTGAGGACCTCTGACAAATCTGACCCTTAGCGGGCAACCATCACCAGGACACTGTTGCTATGGTCAGGTTCCATGGCAATCATCACCAGGATCCTGTTGCTATGGTCAGTTTCCATGGCAACTGTCACCAGCCCCCCCTGTTGCTATGGTCAGTTTCCATGGCAATCATCACCACCCCCCTGTTGCTATGGTCAGTCCCTTGGCAGCTCCATGGAGACCCCTTGCCAGGGGTGGTTGCCATGGACACCAGCACTGATTGTCAGCCATGAGGAGTCTTGATTTTCATATCTGTTCAAAATGCATTAGAAGGTATTGGAGGCCAATATAAATTGGACATTGCTGATATCAACCAAAACTGGAAAGGACAATTAAACAGGACAAAACAGTTCTCTCTTCATTGTTTTTAATATAGTATATTCATTTTGAATACACTTCTGCAATGTGACTAATTAACCTCTGAAGAATTAAAAACTTGAATGATTCCCAGAGACTTGTCTTGTTTTGGTATTCTGAACAAATATTTATGAGCTTTTCTAACTGAATTCCTGAACCAAAAACCTCAAGAAAGAAGAGGCCTCCGGAGCAGTAAAATTCATCATCGGCCTCCAAGCGGCTGAAGACCCATTCCCATTAGAGCAGCAATGAATAGAAATGGGCACAGCTTTTTGGCTCCCCCAGCTTTGGCATGGGCCCTGAGCCTGGAGCAGGAGCAGCTCTTGAAGGGCCCCAAGGCTCTTGAGGGCCCTGGGCAGATGGGATGGCAGCAGGGGCTGCAGAGCTCTCAGCACCTCAGCCCAAGGGGAGCAGGGCAGCCAGGGAGCCTCCTTTGTCCTTGGCCAAGCCCCTTCCCCCATGGCTGGGGCTGAGTCCTGTGGCAGCTGCAGCTGCTGCTGTGCCCTTGCCAGGGGCTGAGGCCGTGGGGTAGTGCCCAGAGCAGCCTGGCCTGAGCAGAGCTGTGGGGCCAGAGCCGGCTGGGCTGGACTGGGTAGAGGCTCTTGGTGCTTCCCACAGCTCAGGGCAGCTGGCAGAGCTTGCAGGGAGCTGGGCTGGGCTCCGAGAGCCTGGCCCAGAAACCATCAGTGTCCATCTCAGCCTGGCTGAGTGTGCAGGGGCAGGACTCAGGCCAGGCCTTGTGGGGCAGGGCCAGCGCCTGTGCAAGGCATTGCAAACAGGCAAGTGGCCCAGAGAGGAGGCTGCTCCGTGCCCTTGGTGGCATGGACAGAGCAGGGAGGGGGCTCAGGACATTTGCCAGCACCAGCCTCTCTGCCCATGCATTGGCAGCCCTGGCTGCTGAGCCCAGCTTTGGCCTGGGCTGAGTTTGGCTGTGGCCCAGCTCCATCCTCCTGCGGGGGTCAGGGCCTGTTCACAGCCATGGCCAGCCCTGGCTGCCTCTCTGCTGGCCCAGAAGCTGGCAGAGCCTGGGGCAGGGCTGTCTATGCAGCCCCACAGGTGTCACGGGCTCTGCAGGAGCTGGTAGAGGCTGGCAGAGGCTGCCCAGCAGGGAGGCCATGGGGCACAGAGCCCCAAGGCTGCTGTGGGCACCATGGCACAGGGCCCGTGCCCAGCCACAATGCTCCTGGCCTGGGCTGGGCCTGCACAGGGGCTGGGCCACCATGGCTGGGCCAGCACAGGGCCACAAAGGGGCCACGCAGCCGCTGCCAGGGCTGACAGCAAGGCCAGGCACACACAAGCAATTGCTGAGCATGGCCTGCGCTGGCCAGGCCTGACTGTGCCAAAGGCAGAGCTCAGCTGCCCTGGGGGCTGCAGGAACAGTCCAGAGCCCAAAGAGTCTCCATGGCTTTGCTGGAGATCAAGGCTGCAGCAGGGAAATGCAGGGCTGCTGTGGGATGGGGAGGGCATTTAATTCCAGCACACATCTCAGCTCTCTGATGGTCCCGGTACCATGCTGGGCCCTGTTTCAGCCTGGAGCAGAGCAGATGTTGATGGGACAGGAGCCCTTCAGGGCTGTCAGGGACCTGCAGTTTGCAAGGTGCTCTGCTCTCCCTCAGGTGCTCTCTGAGTGATCCAATCCCAGCTGGGCACCTCAGGGCACAAGCGGCCCTGCCTGTTCATGGGCGCACAATTGATGTCTGCCTGGAAAGGGGCTCAGGTTTTAATACCTGTAGTTCCATAATATACAAGCAAATATTGATTATCTGTGCAATTTGAGTACTCTTAAGGAATGGCAACCTTTTCCCACCAGAAACGGGGATTTCCTGAAAGCGTACTGATGGCAGGAGAAGAAATACTGATCTTCCCATCTACTTGTGTCACCAATAATCAGTCTATTATTTAATCCCTCTCTTTTCCATCAAGTGCTTCCATCTCTCTTGGTTAAATGGCCATGTCTAAGCACATCTCTTCACCAGACCAGCTGGATATTTCTTCTTCCCATTGGTCCCAGATTTCCTCCACCAGTAGCTCTGTGGTCATTGAAGTGCCTCATAACTGTCTGGTTTCATGCTTTGAACTTAAGGAGTTGCCCAAACTTTCTGAAATTTAAATAAATATCACATAAGGCGACATCTTAGTTGTCTTTTTATCTATCACAGAATTACCTTTCCTTATATCTATGTCTAAAACTGTTCCTGCATAAAAATCTATTAGGGATGGTGGACATGTCAGATGCTGCTGTATTGAAGTGAAGGGAGACGACCCATCCTTGTTGATCAGCATCGACTCTGATTTATTGATTCAAACATTCACTTTTTAAAACAGTGTTAATTAAGCTCATACATATTGCAAAATCCGAGCTCATCCTAGGCTACAGAGCAAACTCTAACCCCTCCGTTTGTTTTCAATACTAGTGGTTTGTGTTTTCACTGTGATATGAGTGGTTCTCAAAACTCACATTTACTTTCCCAAAACAGACAAAGATAGAATGTTCACCTGTTAAGAGAAAATTGTCTGAGAACCCTGAGAACCTAGCTGTTTACAGAAACATGCTGTGAGAATTTGCTCCTCACAGCTGCCTTTTAAGCCATTTCTGAGCAAAATTCTCCAACATTCTAGGAATTCTAGGACATTCCAGAGAGTTGAGAAAAGAGCTGTGATGGTTATTAAACTGTTCAAATATTCAATTTGTGTTTGTTGGCTAGAAACCTTTCTGTGCCTCTGAGTGTCACCACTCCCTGAGCGCAAAGGACACAAGCCTGATGAGTTGTGGTTCCCACTGCAGGGGCTGCACGTGGACCTTGGCTCTGCACAGGAGAGCTCTTCATCCCCTTTCTCTCTTTTCCTCCCTCTGGGCATGGAGGGAGCTCCTGACTTCAGCCTGTGACTCGTGTGTGCAAAGAGCAAATCTGGGCAGAATCAGGGCAGGGTGGGTTTGGGGGGACATCGGGATCTGTGCTGGGCACAGAAGGTGTTTTCCATTGCTCTAAGACTGTCTGCTGGGGAAAGTGGATTCAATATCCCACAGAGTAATGACTTTTGCATTGATGGAACTGTGCCTTCCCTTGGCTTTGTTGACTAACAATAAATGAACATCCCTCTGTGTCTTGGGCAGCTCCTTCTCCAAGGAAAGCAGGTGGGAGTTGGAGCCAAGGAGCTGAAAGCTGCAGGTGCAGCCTGGGCTGGAGGGAGCTCAGATTTGCACAAGGCTGCTCTGAGTGCCAGGGCTTGGATGGGGGAAATGGTGGGGTGGGGGTAGGGACAGAGTCTGATTGATTGTCAGCCATGAAGGGTCTTGATTTTCATATCTATTCAAACTGTATGAGGAGGTACTTGGATTCAATGTCAATTGGAGATTGCATATATCAATGAATTAACAGGAAAACAAAACTAAACAGGACCTGAAAAATCCTTTCTCACTGTCTTTTTAAATATCATGTGTTCACTTTGAATACATTACTGAGATCTACGTAACTACAAATTATTTGGAAACTGAAATAAAATTATTCCCAGAGGCTTGGCTTGTAAGGTGTTCTGAGTGTTAATGAGCCCTGGGACACTGAATTCCTGCACTGAAGAGCTGAAGGCTGAACAAGCCTCTGGAGCAGGAAAATCCAGCAGCAGCCTCCAAGTTGCTGAGGATGTCAGCAGCCCCCACTGAGGCCATCCCTGCCCAGAGACCGTGGGGGAATGGGCAGACAAGGAGAGCGTCCCTGGGGCTGGGGCAGCACAACTCGGAGGCACCAGGGGCTCCAGCTGTGAAGTGGAGTGTGGAATGTGGGTGGGAAAGCCCTGCCTGGGCTGTGCCAAGCAGGACAGACAAGCCCTGACTCCCATCCACTAAAAAACTCTCAAGGAGACATTTAAAAGGAATTAGAATTGTTGGTGTACTCTGAGTTTGACGCACTGGAGAAATACCAACCAGAGATTCTCAAGGGCTCAAAACATCAAACCAGCTATTACTGAGTACTTTAGAAAAGCAGAGAAACTTGGCAAAAAGTTTATTATGATATTGTATTGGTTTTTGTTTGTCAATTTAAGATTTTTCTGTTCTCGAGATTTCTTAATAAATGTATTGATGATTGTGGTAATCTAATGGTGTCTGAATAAATATTAAAATCAAGAGCTTTGACACTGACGATCAGTAACGCTTTGTCCCCCCCACTTACCCACCATTTCCCTCATCCACACCCTGGGAATCCTATGGATCAGGAACAAGTGAGCCACCATCCCTGGAGGTGTTTAAGGAAAGACTAGATGTGCCACCCGGTGCTACGGTCTGGGTGATAAGGTGATGTTACGTTTTAGGTTGTACTTGATGCTCTCCAAGGTCCTTTGCAGCCTGGTTGACTCTGATGATTGTGACACTGCAGGGCCCTGGGGAAGCAAGGGGCCATTGTGACACTGCAGGGCCTGGTGGCACTAAGGGGACAATGGTGACACTGTGTGTGACATGGCAGCACAGATCCAAGGGGCCATTGTGACACTGTGGGGCTGAATGGAAGCAAGGAGTCCATTGTGACAGTCTGGGTCCTGCTGGAAACACAGAGGCCATTGTGAACCTGCAGGGCCCTGGAACGAAGGGGCCATTGTGCCACTGCAGAACCAAGGAGACCCTTGGGAGAGCCTGGGGACAGTGGAATCAAGGGGCCATTGCTCCATTGCAAGGACTCTGGGAACTGAGGGAACAATTGTGACCCTGCGGTGCCCCATGGAACCAAGGGTCCCTGGTGACATTGCAGGATCTTGTGTCACCAGGGCTCCATTGTGACACTGCAGCACCAAGGAATTCATTGTGGCACTCTGAGGCCTCATGGAGCCAAGAGACCACTGTGACCCTGCAGAGCCTTGTGGAACCATGCAGAGCATTGTGACAGAGCAGGACCTGGTGTCATGATGGGGCCATTATGACACTGCAAGGCCACATGGAGCCAAGGGGCCGGAGCTGCTCCTCAGGGACTCCTGGAATGAAGGAAACATGTTTGACACCATGGTGGCCCTTGGGACGAAGAGGCAAATGTGACACTGTGGAACCAAGGAGAGCATTGCTGCACTGCCAGACCTCGTGGAATCAAGGATCCATTGTGACACTGGAGGGCCTTGGGGGACACAGTGACATTGTGACACCAAGGGATGCCAGAGAACCAAAAGGAACATTGTGACCCTGGGAGGCCTCATGGAATTATGGAGACCATTGGGACACTCTGGGGCCTCATGGAACTGTGATGACACCAAGTTGTCTGCGATTGTGGATCTGCTGGAGGGTAGGGTAGGAAGGCTCTGCACAGGGCCCTGGAAAGGCTGCATCCAGGACCCAAATCCAACAAGGTAAGGTTTAAAAAAACTAAGTGCTGGGTCCTGCATTTGACCACAACACCCCCTGCAGCACTACAGGCTGGGGCCAGAGTGGCTGGACAGCAGCCAGGCAAAAAGGGATCTTCAGGGACTGATGGACAGCAGGCTGGACAGGAGCCAGCAGTGTGCCCAGGTGGGCAAGAAGGCCAATGCGTCCTGACCTGGCTCAGGAATGGTGTGGCCAGCAGGAGCAGGGCAGGGATTCTTCCCCTGTGCTCAGCACTGCTTGGGCAGCACCTCGAGTGCTGTGTCCAGTTCTGTGTCCCTCTCCCCACCCCCCAATTTAGGAAGTACATGGAGGGCCTGGAGCGTGTCCAGAGAAGGGCAACAAGGCTGGTGAGGAGTCTGGAACACAAGTCCTGTGAGGAGTGGCTGGGGTTGTTTATCCTGGAGAAGAGGAGGCTCAGGAGAGACAAGGCAGTGTCAGGGCACAGGTTGGACTTAATGATCTCCAAGGACTTTTCCAACCTTGCTGATTCTGGGATTCTCTGGAACCACCCTTGGAGCAGTTGCAGGATGAGCCCTGGGCCTCCTCTTCAGAAGCTCCAGCAGCCCAGGTCCCTCAGCTTCTCCTGCCAGCCCCAAAGTCCATCCTGTCAGTCCTGCAGAGCCTCTGCAGCTCCTCCTCACTGCCTAGAACCGGGAGCCCCAGAGCCAGACACAGCAGCCCAGATGTGCCCCCCTGGCCTGGGGTGCCTCTGGCAAGGGAGCAGCACCAGGCACTGCAGGAGCCTGCAGACAATTCCTGCAGCACTTGTAGGATGATCCTGCTGCCCAAGGGACGTTCCCATGGGGCCAAGTCAGGAAGTGCAATGGGGAGTGGGGCCAGAAAGGAAAGGGCAAGCAGGGATGGGCTGTTTGCAGGGGAGGGAACAGGGGTGGGCAATGGGAAGACATTTGTATCAGGAGTGGAAAGAAAGCAAAGGTGGAGCTAAGGAAATGCTGAGGGCAGTTTGGGGTGGCTGCCAGGCAGCCCTGGCTCTGAGCAACAGCGTCTGCAGTGGGACAGGAAACTCCCAGCTGATGGGAACAAACTTTCTGGCTGACTGCAGAGGCCAGGACAAAGCTGAGTGATTTCCCTGCTGTCCCCCAGCCCTTGCTGGCCCCAGGGGCTGATGGCATATGTGCTCCCTCAGGTTCATGTCCCCACACCAACAGCATGGGGGTGCTCCCCCTGCTGTGTGCAATGCAAACAGGGGCTGCTGAGCCAGTGCTGCCGTGTCTGTGCCTGCAAGGATGGGGCACCTGTGTGAGCTGGGGGAGAGGCCAGGGCTGCAGAGAGGGGGGATGTTGTTGGCAGTTCCATAAGGACAGTCTGGGACGCTGCCCTGGGCTGTGCAGCGCACTGGGGATGGATCAGCCCCTGCTCTGCTGCTCCTTCTCGTCTGCCCCAGGGCCCTTGCAGAGCCCCAGCCATGCTGTTTGCCCCCAGCCTGCCCACGGCCAGCCTGGGCCTGCTCACGGGGCTTTTCTGTGCTGAGCATTGGCCTGGGCGTGTTCTTGAGAGAGCCTGGGCAAGGAGCCTGGAGCCCCCAGGGCCTGGGCTGAGGCGTCAGCGCTGCCCCAGCAGTGCCCATGGCCTGTCCCTGCTGCAGCCCCGGCACTGCCACCCCCAGGGCTGTGCCCAGCCCCGAGAGCACTCAGGCCCTGCAGCAACACCAGGGCCACCAGGGCAGCAGGGCAGGGCCACGGCAGCAGCGCTGGCAACACCAAGTGCTGCTGCTGCTGGGCACAGCAGCTGGGCCAGCACTGATCTGCCCCAGCTCTGCACACAGACATTGCTGCTGCAGCTCCAGAGAAGGCAACAAAAGGGCATCTCTGCAGACAATTTTGCTGGGATATTCTTTAGTTTGTTACAAGTCATTGACAGAACAGTTCCTTGTTTTACACCATCTGGAGAAACAGTAGAGGCGGAAAGGAACAAAATGAGTAATGGCACAAACAATGACATATTTTTGTGGACAGTGTTAAAAATGTAAATCACAGGAAAAAATACCGCAGTCACACCGAAAAAAACCCATAAATATGACTTTTCTTCCAAGTGATTTGCAGAAATTGGCCAGCAGTTTAATGTCCCTGAAAACATCCAGTCATCAGTCTCCACACTGCAGCCTTGAGCACCTGGTTCCTCAGGCTGTAGATGAGTGGGTTCAGGGCTGGAGTCACCACCGAGTACAGAACTGACAGGGCCAGATCCAGGGATGGGGAGGACATGGAGGGGGGCTTTAGGTAGGCAAACGTGCCAGTGCTAAGGAACAAAGACATCACAACAAGGTGAGGGAAGCAAGTCGAAAAGGCTTTTTGTCGTCCCTGCTCAGAGGGGATCCTCAGTACAACCCTGAAGATCTGCACATAGGAGAAAACAATGAACACAAAACAAACAAATACCAAACAGGCACCAAGAGCAAGAAGCCAAACTTCCCTGAGGTTGGAGTGTGAGCAGGAGAGCTTGAGAAACTGTGGGATTTCACAGAAGAACTGGCCCAGGGCGTTGCCATGGCACAGGGGCAGGGAAAGTGTATTGGCTGTGTGCAGCAATGAATAGAAAAAGGCACTGGCCCAGGCAGCTGCTGCCATGTGGGCACAAGCTCTGCTGCCCAGGAGAGTCCCGTAGTGCAGGGGTTTGCAGATGGACACATAGCGGTCGTAGCACATGATGGTCAGCAGGGCAAGCTCTGCTCCCATGAAGAAAAAAAAGAAAAAGAGCTGAGCAGCACATCCTTTGTAGGAGATGTTCCTGGTGTGCCAGAGGGAATTGTGCATGGCTTTGGGGACAGTGGTGCAGATGGAGCCCAGGTCAGTGAGGGCCAGGTTGAGCAGGAAGAAGAACATGGGTGTGTGCAGGTGGTGGTCACAGGCTATGGCGCTGATGATGAGGCCGTTGCCCAGAAGGGCAGCCAGGGAGATGCCCAGCAAGAGACAGAAGTGCAGGAGCTGCAGCTGCCGCGTGTCTGCCAATGCCAGCAGGAGGAAGTGCCTGATGGAGCTGCTGTTGGACATTTCCTGTGGTGCCTTGGCACGGGGATCTGTAAAAACAGTAATCATCGAATAGTTGGGTTTGGGGAGGACTTTAAATATCCCAGCACAGCCTGGGGGCACTGTCCCCCCACTGCCTGCCCAGGGCTCTGCTGCCTGGAGCTGTCCCTGCCAGCAGCTGCTTCCCTGTGCCCAGGGCTTGGCCCTGCCAGTGCTGCCAGAGCCCAGCCCTGCCCTTGGGGCTCAGCTCTTTCCTGCAGACCCCTCCCAACTCTGGCACTGCCCAAGGGCAGCTCTGGCTCTGCAGGCCCTGATGGCAATGTCAGAGCAACCCTGAGGAGGCTGGAAAAGTGTCACTGATTTTGCCTGGGAGGGGCCTTGTGCTGAGTTCTGTCACTGCCTGGTCTTGAAGATTTGAGGAAAAAAAAAGTTCTCACCCTTAACTGAGAGATAAATATTGATGTGCAATTTCCCATCCTGGCAACCCAGAGCAGTAGATTGAAAAAGCAGGATTTTCCCTTTTATGCAGCCACTGCGTTGCTGTGCTCCCTGTATAATCTACTTGGAAATGTTCTGCAATTCAATGCCATGCTGGGAGCAGTCCTGAACAATGCAGCATCCTCCCCACAATGCAAGAACACTCCCAAGCCTTACCAGCTGTCTCCTCCCACCCAGATCTTGTCCCCCAGTGCTGGGAGCAGCTCCCCGGGCAAGCTGAGAGCTGTCCCTGGCAGGCAGCAGAGCCCTAGCCCCAGCACAGCGCCCTGGGCTGCAGGACCCTGCTCTGCACGACAGCCCTGGGCTCCCCTGGCTGCTCTGCACAAGAGACAATCAGAGAATGTACTCACAGGGTCTGTAGGCATTGGGATGTTCCAGCTTTATGAGATGGCTCCAGGAGCTGCAGCTGCATTGTCCTGCAGCCAGATGTTCCTGTGCCAAGGCTTGGCAGTGATTGTGCCCCAGCCACTTCTCAGCACCTTCCCAGCCCTGACTGATTGAAGCTCTCTGTGCCTCTGTGCTGTGCCTGGAGTGGCTGCAGGCAGTGCCCCAGCCCTGCTGGGCTGGCAGAAGAGCTGCTCATCAAGAGAAATGTGCTTTTGAAGCTCTTCTTGGTTACCAGGAGCTGCCTCTGTGCCAGGAGCCCAGCCCAGCTCTTTGGCACAGACACAACACAAGGACTTTAATGAGCCTCTGGGGCTTTGTGCTGAGGGCCTGAACATCAGTCCCTGAGAGGGAGATGAAGAAACCTCTCCAGAACTCCAAGTCAGAATCTAACTCCAAACTTTCTTGGACTTTTAATGGGTCCCACTGAGGAGCACAAATCAGAAAGTGTCCCCAGGCCGCAGGCAGAGCAGAGAATTGGAGGCAGTGATGACAGGTGGGGACAAGGAGAAGCCAAGTCTTGGTGCCCTGGGGCACAGCAGGGTCTGTGCCACCAAGGGCTGTGAGGACACACCTTGTCCTGAGGCCCTGGGGCCTCCTGGCACAGCCCCAGCCAGGCTGGGCACTGTCAGCCCCTTGTCCTGCCCTCAGCATCCCCCCCTAGCCCACATCCCAGTGGCCTGAAGGATATGCTGGAAGGAGTCCCTGGGGAGCCTTGCTCAGCAATGGCCCTGGGGGCTTCTTAATGCTCCCAGGGACTGCAGGTTTTTCAAAGGACTTTTGGTTCTGCTTTTTCCTTGGAGTCTCTGAGAGGTTTCTGCAATCATGGCTTCCAATTATCTGCTGTAATTTGTCCCTGGAGAGGCTTTGTCAGTAACAACACTCAGTGGGGCTCATTAATGCCTTCAGATACTCAAAGTTTTCTAAGGTACTTTGGATTTTCCTTTCCACACTGAGTGTCCAAGCAGTTTTTGTGCCATCCTGGCCTCCAATTCTCTCCTCCAAGGAGTCCATGAGGAGCCTGTTTTGGGTATGGACCTCAGTGGCACCCATCAATTCCTCAAGACACTTTGTGGTTTTCTTCCAACTCTGACTCCAGGAAAGGTTTGTGCAATCTACTCTCAGGCCCTGAGCTTCAAGGGCTCAGCTCCAAATGCTCATTAGGTCCAAGCAATTTCTGACAAACCATGGATCTGCCTTTATTTCCCTCTGGTCTAGTTCAGTTCAGCAAGAAGTTTTCCTTTTACAGTTATGGAGAAATATTTCAAGGAGCCTCTATTAAATAGGCAATCCTTTTTTAAAGAGTGTATTTTATTGCTGTTCTCTTTAAAGAAGATGTGATTGCAGCATTCTGTGATTGATATTGATGTAGGGCTGCTCCTAAGGAGGTCTGGCCAGGTCAGTGAAGTTGTACCTTGGAGCTGACTCAGTGTGGACAACCTTGCCTCACATTCCCAAACCCCATGTGAGAAACTATTTTTACTTTCAAAAATTTAAATGCTTTATTAAGGCCTTTTCAATATACAACAGAAGACTGAATAAGGAAAAGAATACAGCACTGGGAGCAAAGGATTCAGTCACTGTGTGCTCATCTACAAAATGGATGTTCTGTCCTTTATACCTCTAGTCCCTCCCAAAGTCTTGTCAATTGACTCCTTCTTCTCTGTCCAGTGGTGGAGATCACTGTCTTACACCTTGATTGGAGCTCAGGTGCTGCCATAGTAACAAGCCAACCCGCCTGACTGCCCTAACTACTGAGGCCATCCTGTGGTAACAATGCTAGGGGGAGGCGAAGAATAACTATACACCTACAAACCTTCCCTTAACATATATTTAATATTCACTCTTTAATTGTGAGAGTCAACCATAGAATTACTCATCTATAATAAGCCCCCCTTGTTGAAGGGAAGGGAGCGACCCACCTTTGTTGATTCAGCATCTGACTCCAGTTTATTGATCAAATTAGACACCTTTTATAACAGTGTTAATTCACTTCATGCATATTGCAAAATCTGAGCTCCCGATAGGCTGTAGAGAAAACCTCAGCTCCTCCTTTTGTTTACAATACCTGAAGTTAGTTTACTGAAACCAAGATCAGTGTTCTCACCATGATATGAAAAGTTCTCAAAACGCTCATATCTGTTCCCAGACCGGCCATCTGTTCCCAGTAGCAGCCAAGGACAGAACGGTCTGAGAATCTTGTTTTTTATATAAAAGGTGGCTGAGAACCTTAATTATTTACAGAATCAAGCCTGGGAAAGGCTGCTTTACAGCAGGCTTCTATCTTTCCCTCAGCTGAGTACCTTCATGGCCTCTTTCTTTAAGCCATGTCTGAACCAGGCTCTCCACACCCCCTTCTCTTTTTCTCTACGTAATTTTGCTCAAACAATTAAGTAAAAAATTTTCTCTCTCTTGAATGAGTCATACCAGCATCTATTAATATAGGCATGGACAGTGGGAACAGGAGAAAAAATCTCAGGATTTCCTTAGATATTGAAGTCGGAGGGAGAAGACCTATCCTTGTTGATCAGCATCGACTCCAATTTATTAATCAACTAGGCACTTTTTATAACAGTGTTAATTCACTTCATGCATATTGCAAAATCTGAGCTCACAATAGGTCAGAGATAACACACCAACCCCTCCTTATGTTTCCAATACCAAGATTTGGGTTCTCAAAACTTAATTTTGCTTTCCCAAAACAGCCAAAGATAGAATATCTACTTGTTATGAGAAAGCTGCCTGAGAACTCTGGTATGCAAGGTTCTCAAGGCCTTCATGTTTTTCACTTTTACTTGTAATTAAAAACAACCTGAGAACTTCTACTGTTTACAGAAACAGGCTGTGAGAATCTGCTCCTCACAGCTGCCTTCTAAGCCATTTCTGAAAAAATCTCCAACACATAGCAGTTAGAAATCCATTGAAAAATAGCTGCTCTCCATTTCAAAACTGGGAAGAGCTGTCTAAAAGCTGAGTATACAGGAGGCAAAAGACATCCCTGACTGTAGACGGAATAAAAAATGGAATCCATGCACTCCCACATGAAAACATCCAAAGCGTATGGGACATCAATAAAGAACCCAAAAAGCTTTGCCCATAGAAAGAACTCATAGAGATCTGTTGCTGACAGAAAAAACCCATCTTCTCTACACCATTCTTGCCAGAGGGCAATAAGCTTCTCCTCTGAATGGGAGAACTGAACCTCTTCCTGCAAGGCATGTGTCTGCCATACGAGCAGCCACAAACTTCTGAGGGCTGGTTCATCAGGAAGGGAAAAGCCAACAGTACCTTTTGAAAGAGTCCAGCTTGCTCTGGCCAGCTCCACGGGTCTGCTGCTGTCTCCGAACATCTTCCTGAAGGTTTTCCAGAAGAAGGTTCTCTTTGTGGTCAGCCTTGGCTGTGAACTCTGTCCAAATCAGGATCTTCAGTTCTTCAGCTCCTGGCTTGAAACCACGTCTGTGGGCACTTCAAAGCAATCATCACATGCTACACATACAGGATTTTTCCTAGTGCAGCAATTTTGCTCCTCTGGTCTTATCAAATTAATTTTTGCTCTGACACGAGGGGTCACCAGGTATTACAGCGACCTGAGGAGGTCTCCATGGTGAGAGAAGGACGAGAATCTTGTTTCTTGATCAGAAGGCTGGATTTATTGATATATGATATATAATACATTATAACTATACTAAAAAGAATAAGGAGAGAAGTTGCAGAGGCTTGCTAAGCCAAGAATAGCAAGAAAGAATGAATAACAAAGTTCTGTCTCCAGGGAATCTGTCCCCGAGCTTGCTTCTGTGATTGGCCCCCAATTGTAAACACGGAGCATGAGCCAATCACAGGATCACCTGCTACATTTCACAGCAGCAGATAACAAATTGTTTACATTCTTCTTCTGGGGCCTTTGCTTCCCAGAAGATGCACAAATCCCAAAGAAAGGATTTCTGTGAAAAAATGTCTGCGACACCTTGCCCTCACTGTCCTTGTGTCACACACACATACAGGGACAGTTCTTGGTTCATTTATGGTTTGATTGCCTGGATTTGGTTTGGTTTTGTTGTTGTTTTGTTTCCTTGGAGTGCCTGAAGTGTCCAGTCAAGAGCAGAGTGACTCTTGCCAAGGAACTTTGTGCTGCTGTCCCTTAATATTAAATCTAGTTTTTGCTGATCCCTTGCTGGGGATTTTTCAGTGCTCTCAAGTCCTTGTTGGTGGCAGTGTGAAGGAGCCCTGGCCCAGGCTCTGGCCCTGGGGGACACAGGGATGATGCCGGGGGGTCCCTGTCTCCCTGTGCCACCCCCAGGGCCCCGGGCCCTGTCCCCGTGTCAGGCTCTGGGGTCGATCTGGTGGAACATCCTCTGGGGGAGGCTGCGGGGCCGGGGGCGGGGGAACCCGGGGGGACAGGGGACCCTGCTGTGCACGAGCAGGGTTGGACTGCTCTGGGGGGAGCTGTGAGGGGGGCCGGGGCAGAGTGACCTCCCCAGTGACCTCACACTGCCCCTGTGATGTCACACAGCCTCTGTGATATTACATGCCTCTCTATGATGTCACACAGCAATCTCTGTGATGTGACAGCCCCCCCCGTGATGTCACAGTGTCCCTGTTGTACCTCATGGCCCCCTATGATGTCACACAGCCACCTGTGATATCACAGCCCACTCTGGAATGTCACACAGCACCCTTGTGATGCCACAGAACCAAATCTGGGATGTCACCCTGGAATGTCATGCAGCTGCACTGTGATGTCCCAAAAGATGCTGAGATGTCACAAAGTCACCATGTGATGTAACAGTTTTTTTTTTCTGTGACGTCACAGACTTCTCTGTGTTGTTACACAGCCACCCTCTATGATGGGAGAGTCAACTGTGTGATGTCACAACCCCCTCAGCGATGTCACAAAACCCCCTCTGCAATGTCATACTGCCACTCTGTAATGTCACAGCACACTCTTTCACCTCACAGGCTGGTCTATGTTGTAATACATGGTGTCACAGCCTGCTCTGTGATGTCACACAATCCCCTCTGTGATGCCATAGCTGCTCAGTGCCGTCACACAACAAACTCTGTGATGTCACAGCCCAATCTGTGACCGCACACAACCCACTCTGTGTTGGCACACAGCCCCTTGCTGACATCACAGCTGCTCTGTGCCTCTATGACACAGTCCCAGAAGTGCTGCTGTGACACAGCCCCCTCTGGGACATCCCACAGCCCCTGCCAGTGCTGAGCCCCTGTGAGCTCGGTCTGTGCCCTGCTGGTGTCCCTGAGGGGCCCTGGCAGTGCCCCAGCCCTGCTGGGCTGTGCATAGGAGCTGCTCCTGGCCAGAGGTGTCTCTCTGCAGCGCTGCCCTTGCCAGGAGCTGCCTCTGGGCCAGGAGCCCGGCCCAGCTCAGCAGCACAGACACAGCACAGGGACTTTAATGACCCTCTGGGGCTCTGGTGTTCTTTGCATCAGACCCAGGCCCTCAGAGTGGGCTCAAAGAACTTCTCAAGAACTCAAAATCAGACTCAAAGTCCAAACTCTCTTTGACTTTTTGTCATGGTTTGACCAGGAAGGAGTGGGAATTCTGGGAAGCTGTGGTCAAACCAATGAAGGTTTTGGGTTTCATACTGACACCTGGTGTAGCCAGTGGGGTTTGGACACACCTCCGAGAATACACAGGGGTTAAAAGCAGGGCACTGCCCTGGCACTTTCTCTTTTGGACATCGTCGGGCGAAGAGGTCAGATCTCTCCCCCGTCCGGCCCGCTGCTGCTGGGCGGGGGAGGGGCCAGCCACGTGGTAGGCCCCGGGGCCTGGACAGAGATGGGGTTGAGGGGGCTTCGGGGGGGGCTTCGAGGATGGAAGGGTGGAAGGTCCCAGAGAGTCAGCCCTCGGGCAGCCAGCCCCCCCCTCTCCCCCCCCTCCCCCCCCCCAGGAGAGCAGCCAGCCAGGAGGAGAAGGAGGGAGACTGCCCGGCCGCAGCGGCAGCGTGTGGGCAGCGTGCGTGGGAGTCGTTCCGGGACCGACAGACAGAGACTGAAAACTTTTAACCCTTTCTTGCATGATTGGGGCCTTACAAAATGCTAATCCTCCTCGAAGCTGAATAAGAAGGGAGATGAGAGATGAGATGACTTGGCCCGGAGATTGTGGAGATGATTGGATGGGGAGAGATGATTTGGAGTGGCCTTTTGGCTGGACTTTTTCTTGTAGCCATGTGACACAGACTGCATTTAGGGGGAGGCAGTGCCTCAAAACCAGGAGGGTTCATTTGTGAGGACCCCCCGGCCCCAGGGGGTTGGAAAAATATGGGGGGGACAGTTGTCCCAAAAGCAGAGACTGTGCCTTTTTGGAGTGAGACAAGGCATCCTTGAAAGACCACCCTAAAAGCAGCTCTGATCCATGTCTCGGTGGTGAGAGCACTGGGCATGGAAGGAACATGTCACAAGCGGCAAAAGGACTTTTTTTTCCCCCCCGGGCGGTGCCGAAGTGACAAGGAAGCATCCGGGATTTCAGTGTGTTTCCAGGAGAAGCCTATGGAACAAGAAGGACTCCTTTCCTCTTCATGAACTGCAGTTTGAGTATACTAACGTGTGGGGCCAAGGCTGGGCAGTTGTTTTTGAGAGAATGTATTGGATTGGGAAAGTCAGGTGGTGGGGAGGAGGAAAATGGTTTTTTTTTGTAAGGTTTTCAATTCTTTTTCTTCTTTTTCCTTATAGTCTCTCCCTATTTCCCTGTAGTTTAAGTAATAAAGTGGTCTTTATGTTTAAGTTAGAGCCTGTTTTTCTTATTCCTGGTCACATCTCACAGCAGAGACCAGGGTGAGGCATTTTCATGGGGGCACTGGCTCTGTGCCAGGCTCAAACCATGACATTTTTTGGTTCCCTGACCGGGAAATCGAATCACGGGAGAATGATGAGATAAGCTGTGAGACGGGACCAAGAGGAATAAGAAAAGCATGTACTAAGTTAAGGTAGATGAATAGTCATAGTGAATCTAAGGTATTGTTGTATAGAAGTGTTTTGTAATTTTGTTGATAATTTTAGAAAATGTATTCTCGGAGGTGAAGGGTGGAGTGTCATGGTTTGACCAGGAAGGAGTGGGAATTCTGGGAAGCTGTGGTCAAACCAATGAAGGTTTTGGGTTTCATACTGACACCTGGTGTAGCCAGTGGGGTTTGGACACACCTCCGAGAATACACAGGGGTTAAAAGCAGGGCACTGCCCTGGCACTTTCTCTTTTGGACATCGTCGGGCGAAGAGGTCAGATCTCTCCCCCGTCCGGCCCGCTGCTGCTGGGCGGGGGAGGGGCCAGCCACGTGGTAGGCCCCGGGGCCTGGACAGAGATGGGGTTGAGGGGGCTTCGGGGGGGGCTTCGAGGATGGAAGGGTGGAAGGTCCCAGAGAGTCAGCCCTCGGGCAGCCAGCCCCCCCCTCTCCCCCCCCTCCCCCCCCCCAGGAGAGCAGCCAGCCAGGAGGAGAAGGAGGGAGACTGCCCGGCCGCAGCGGCAGCGTGTGGGCAGCGTGCGTGGGAGTCGTTCCGGGACCGACAGACAGAGACTGAAAACTTTTAACCCTTTCTTGCATGATTGGGGCCTTACAAAATGCTAATCCTCCTCGAAGCTGAATAAGAAGGGAGATGAGAGATGAGATGACTTGGCCCGGAGATTGTGGAGATGATTGGATGGGGAGAGATGATTTGGAGTGGCCTTTTGGCTGGACTTTTTCTTGTAGCCATGGACTCAGTTGTTCCTGTGACACAGACTGCATTTAGGGGGAGGCAGTGCCTCAAAACCAGGAGGGTTCATTTGTGAGGACCCCCCGGCCCCAGGGGGTTGGAAAAATATGGGGGGGACAGTTGTCCCAAAAGCAGAGACTGTGCCTTTTTGGAGTGAGACAAGGCATCCTTGAAAGACCACCCTAAAAGCAGCTCTGATCCATGTCTCGGTGGTGAGAGCACTGGGCATGGAAGGAACATGTCACAAGCGGCAAAAGGACTTTTTTTTCCCCCCCGGGCGGTGCCGAAGTGACAAGGAAGCATCCGGGATTTCAGTGTGTTTCCAGGAGAAGCCTATGGAACAAGAAGGACTCCTTTCCTCTTCATGAACTGCAGTTTGAGTATACTAACGTGTGGGGCCAAGGCTGGGCAGTTGTTTTTGAGAGAATGTATTGGATTGGGAAAGTCAGGTGGTGGGGAGGAGGAAAATGGTTTTTTTTTGTAAGGTTTTCAATTCTTTTTCTTCTTTTTCCTTATAGTCTCTCCCTATTTCCCTGTAGTTTAAGTAATAAAGTGGTCTTTATGTTTAAGTTAGAGCCTGTTTTGCTTATTCCTGGTCACATCTCACAGCAGACACCAGGGTGAGGCATTTTCATGGGGGCACTGGCTCTGTGCCAGGCTCAAACCATGACACTTTTAATGGGCCCCACTGAGGAACACAACGCAGAAAGTGTCCCCAGGTTCCCGTTAGAGCAGAACAGTGGAGGCAGTGATGACAGCTGGAGACAAACAAGGCCAAGGTGTCTCTGGTGCTGAGCAAAGCTGGATGTGTTTCAGGAATGAAAAGGGCCAAGGCCTGAGCCCCAGCCCCTGGCCAGGCAGATCCTGTCCCTCCCTCCTTGCTCAGGTCTCTTCCCAGGATGGGCACTGGCATGTGGGAATGTGCAATGGCAAGGGCAGGAGCATGGGGCGGCCCCTGCCAGGCTGCTGAGCAGGGACAAGGAGGCAATGAGGCCCCAGCCCTGCAAGGGTCACTTGTCTCCTGCTCCTGCCTCAGGCCCAGGCCCAGCAGCCATGGCTAAAGTGCTGCCCAAGTTGGCTCTGGCAGGGCTGTCTTGCAGCTGCTGCCCATCCCTGTGCCCTGTGCAGTCCAGGCTGTCCCACGGTGTCCCTGCCCTGTGCCTCTGTCCCTGCAGGCTGTCAGCATCCCCCGGCTTCCCCACCTGGCTGGGCCCTTCCTTTGCTGACAGCTCTGCCTCCTGCCTGCCTCTGCCTTCCCACACAAAGCCTTGGACTGATACCAAATGGTAAATGAAATTTTTACTGTGCCTGTGAACTTTTAGCACAGGAACAAGGCATTCAGATGCCGCTTTCCCAGCAAGGATGGTTGGAAGTGAAGACATCTGGATCAAGAGTGCAGTGAGGGAAAAAAGGACTGAATCTGGGAACTTGGGATGGGTTTTATAGTAATGGGTAAACTGTAATACACGTTTAGTGGCGCTGGTAGAATTACATGTCCACATAAAGTTAGGAGTTATCCCTCACTAGACCTCAGGCCTGAATAAATGATACCCTCTTAAATAGCAAAATAGTGTTAAGGAGCCTTATTCTGATATTTTGGAGACTTGGTGACAGTGGGGCCTCACAGAACCAAGGAGTCAGCTGTGACACTGAGCAAATTCATGGAACAAAGGGTCCATTGTGACACAGCAGAAACCCATGGAGCCAAAATCCATTTTGGCACATTGGAGCCACATTGAACCAATGGTCCATTGTGATACTGCGGATCCAAGGAGAACATTGTGACACTGAGAAACCTCTTGGTGACCATTTTGACCCAGCAAGGCCCCATGGAACCAAGGGTTCCTTGTTAAAATGTGTGGCCTCATGGAACCATGAGCCACTGTGGCACAGCATGGCTACGTGGAGCCAAGGGGCCACTGTGACACTGTGGATCTGAGGAGACCATCATGTCTAAGGAGCCTCATGGAACCACGAGTCCATCATCACACTGTGGGGCCCTGTGAACCAAGGGGACCACAGTGACTTTGTGGGGCCTCATGGAACAATGGAGACTATTCTGACACTTTGGGACCCACTGGAACCAAGGGGCCATTACAGCATGGAAGGGCCTCATGGAATCAAGGGGACTCCAGTGAACACTGTAGGTCTCCTTGGGATGAAGAGTCCAATGGAACCAAGGACACCATTGTGACACTCTGAGGCCTCATGGGACCAAAGGTCCATTGTGACACAGCAGGGCCTCATGGAACCATGAAGGCCATTTTTACACCTTGAGGCCTTGTAGAACCAAATAGCCATTGCGGCACTTGAGAGCCTTGTGGAGCCAAGGGGACCACAGTGACACTGTGAGGCTCAGTGAAACCAATGGTCTGTTGTTACACTGCAACGCCTTCTGGAATCATGGAGACCAATGTGACACCGAAGGCCTCACTGAAACAAGGGGCCATTGTGACCATACAAGGCCTGATGGAAGCAAGGAACCATTGTGACACTATGTAGTGTTGGCAGGCTAAGGGGCAGTTGTAACACCTTGTGGCACCATGGAACAAAGGAGTCCATTGTGACACTACAGGGCCCCATGGAACTCAAGCTTTGTGGAACAGTGCTGTAACACATGGAACCAAAGTTCATGGTGACACTGCAGGTCCTCATGGAATCCTGGAGGCCGCTGTGACACTTTGAGGTCTCATTGAATCAAGGGGCTCTGCAGGGCCTCATGGAACCAAGGACACCCTGCTGACATTGTGAATCCCCATAAAACCATGGATCCAGTGTGGCACCATGGAACCAAGGAGAATGTTGTTGGCTGTTGTTGGCAGTACAAAAGCTCTTTGAATCAAAAGTCCATTGTGACATTGTGGGGCCTCATTGAACCATGGAGACCATTATGACATTTCAAGACCCACAGGAACCAAGGGGCCACTGTGACACCACAAGCTCTTGTATAACCAAAGCAGCCACAGTGACACTGAAAGGTCTCATGGAAGCAAGGGGCCACTGTGTCACTGTGGGTCCCCATGGAAGCAAGTGGCCAGTGTAACACATCCAGGCCTGGTGGAACCAATGGGCCATTGTGGCAATGCACAGTCCCATGGAAACAAGGAAACCATTTTGACACTGCAAGGCCTCATGGAAGCAAGGGGCCAGTGTGCCACTGTGGAGCCAAGGAGACCATTGTTATATCACTGGGCCTCATGGAAACAAAGATGTCTTTTGATCCTACAGGGCCTCATGGAACGAAGGGGCCATTGTGATGCTGCAGGGTCCCAAGGATCCAAGAACATGGAACAAGTCTGGCTGGCTGGGCCTCCTGGGGGCTGCTTGACTGGTCCTGCTGACCTTGGCATGTTGAGTGTCACTTCTCATCAGCCCCTGAAACCCTGGAGTTTTGTGCTCTCCTTCCTGCAGGAAAGAACTGTCCTTGTCCTCCAGGGGTTCATGGCCGAAATTGGGATTCCTCCTCCAAATGTGATTATATCCAAGGATTATTCCCACATGTTACCTGCCAGGACAGACAGCTCTGGCTGGCTTTGGCCTTTTGGGACCCGCCTCACATCTGCCTTGAAAACACTGGGGGCTGTGCTTTTCTTCCCATGGAAAAAAAACAAAACATCTTTCAAGTCCAGGCCTCCATGGCCCAATATGGGAATGCACCTCCAAAATTCCTTATATCCAAGGATAGCTCCTAGACAAAAGTTGCCAGGACTGTTTATGTTCCCTTTGTTTCCTGAGGGCCATCTCTCATCTGCCTTTGAAACACTAAGGCTCTGTACTTTCCTTCCTATGGAAAAGAACTGTCCTTCTCATCCTGATGCCCCTAGACAAAAGTGGCGTTTGGCCTCCCAAATTTTGTCTCTCCAAGGACTCTTCCCTGACAACAGGTCTGGCTGCCTTGGCCTCCTTGGGGCCACCTCTTATCAGCCTTTGAAACACTGGGCTCTGCCCTTTCCTTCCTATGGAGAACTGTCATTCCAGTCCAGGAACCCATGGCTGAAATAGAATTCCACCCCCAAAACTCCCTATATATCCAAGGGTTGCTTTCAGACAAAAACTGCTAGGACAGACAGATATGGCTTGCCTTGGCCTCTGGTGACTGTTTCTCATCTGCCTTCAAACCCTGGGGTTCTGTGGTTTCCTTCCTACAGAAAAGAACTGCCCCTCTTGTCCAGGTGCTCATGGCCTCAGGCACTTGACCAATCTATAGGGATGTTGGGAAGGATGAATGTTTGACAAGAAAGTCTCACAGATATGTGTGCTTGGCAGAAAGAATTTTGAATGTAGAATCTGAACAAGGAATATAAATGAAAGCAAGTTTTGATACAAAAGAAAAGAATTACAGAGCCAGTCTTACTGGATAGCTAAGAAGGCAAAGCGTATGTTAGTTAGAAGGGGTCTTTTATGACTTAGTGCAAAGGATAAGCCCACCTCAAACGATGTTTTTACCAAGCAGAAAGACAGCACAGGCAAACAAGTCAGCAAATGTTGCAAGCAGAAAAAAGATCTCAGAATTTTCCACTGCAAGAAAACTGGAAAGCAACTTCTAGCTTAAACAGTAATGTACTAACTTTTAGGGATTGGAGAATAGTAACATGAATATGGTAATTACATAAGTTATGATGGGCTATAGGCAAAAGTTATGGTATAGATTTGTTCTTCTGTGTTAGGATGCTCCGCAAGGAAAGTATATAATGCATTGTAACCAAAGCTAAAGGGTCTTCAGGCTTGTCTGAAGATGGAGCTGACAGCTGTAGGCACAGGCTCTATCACCTGTGACCCTAGATTGCTGTATAGTCTTGGATATAATAAACTGAATTTTGAAGAGCCATCTGGAGTCCCGCATCTCTCATTCCATCTCTTACTCTATGGAAACTCATGGAGCCATGGGTCAGTTGTGACAATGCGGGTCCAAGGACACCGCGGTGACACTAAAGAACCTCATGGAACCAAGGGGCCATGGTGACACTGTGGTGCCTCATGGAATCAAGGAAACCATTGTGAAACTTGGGGGCCCCAAGGAACCAAGGGTCCATGGTGACCTTGTGGAGCCCGTAGTGTCATAGAGGAGCCACTGTGACACAGCAAGGGAGCATGGAGCTGAGGGGCTTTGTGGAACCAGGAAGCCGTTGAGACATTGCAAGGCCTCATGGAAGCACGGAGCCATTGTGACACTACAGAAGCAAGGGAACATTGTGACACTCCAGGGCCTCATGGAACCAAGGAGACCATTGTGACACTGTGTGATCCCATGAAATCAAGAGAACATGGGGTAGGTCTGGCTGGCTGGGCCTCCTGGGGACCGCCTGACAGGTCCAGTTGACCTTGGCATGTCGATGGCTGCTTCTCATCTGCCTCTGAAACACTTCTTAATGAAAAGAACTCTTCTTCCTGTCTAGGCATCCATGGCCAAAATGGAGATTCCAATTCCAAAAATGCCTTATGTGCAAGGATAAGCCCTAGATGAAAGGTGCCAGGAGAGACAGGTCTGGCTGGCTTGGCCTAAGGGTGGCCACCTCTCTTCTTCTTCCAGAAGACTTGGACTTCACGCTTTTTTCTCCCGAAGGAAAAAACCATCCATCTTGACCATGTGCCCATGGCCAAAATTGGTATTCCACCTCCAAAAGTCCATACATCCAAGGACTGCTCCCAAGTGAAAGCTGCCAGGACAGACAGGTCTGTCCTCTTGGAGACGTCTTGGCCTCTTGGGGGCTGCATCTCACCTGCTTTCCAAACACTAGGGCTTGGTGCTTTCTTTCCAATGGAAAATAACTGTCCTTCTTCTCAAGGTGTCCATGGTCAAAATTGAGATTTCTCCTCCCAAATTCCATATATCCAAGAATTCCTCCAAGACAAAAGTTGCCAGGACAATTGAATCTGGCTGTCTTGGCCTCCCAGGAGCCACCTCTCTCCTCATCTGCCTTTGAAACACTTGGGCTCGCTGCTTTCCTTGCTTTGGAGAAGAACCACCCTTCTTATCTACACAGAAATGGCCAAAATTGGGGCTCCACCTCCCAAAATTCCCTATATCCAAGGGTTGATTTCAGACAAAAGCTACCAGGATAGAAAGTCTGGCTAGCCTAGGCCTCTGATGGCCGCCTTTTATCTGCCTTTCAAACACCAGTGTTCCATGCTTTCCTTCCTATGGAGAAGAACCGTCCTCCTCTGGGTGTCCATGTCTGAAATTGGGATTCCACCTCGAAAGTTCTCTGTATATAAGGGTTGGTCCCAGACAAAATCTGCCAGTACCGTCAAGTCTGGCTGGCCTTGGCCTCTGGTGACTGCCCCTGAAACACTGGAGCTGAGTTCTTTCCTTCCCATGGAGATCCCTGGGACACTGTGGGGACCTCATGGAACCAAGGGGGTCATTGTGGCACCACTGGAGCCCATGAAACCAAGGGGATCATTGTGGCACCACTGGAGCCCATAGAACCAAGGGGATCATTGTGGCACCACTGGAGCCCATGGAACCAAGAGGCCATGGTGACACAGTAGGGCTTCATGGAACCCAGAGACCATTGTGACCCTTCAGGGCCTCCTGTCACCAAGGGGGCATTGGGACCCCTCAGGGTCTCATGGAAGCAAGGGACCATTGGGATACTGTGGGGCCCCATGGAACCGAGGGAACATGGAACAGGTCTTGCTGGCCTGGCCTCCCAGGGGCCACCTGACAGGGCTGGCTGATGTGGGGATGTCATGGGCTGCCTCTCATCACTGAGAGTACTGGGGTTCTGTGTTTTCCTTGCTATGGAAAAGAATCGTCTGACTTTTCAGATACCCATTGCCAAAATAGGTACTTTTGCAAAAAATTTTCCTCTATGCAAGGGTATCTCTCAGAAAAAAATGCTTATTCTGTCTTGCCTTGGCCCCTGGTGGTCATCTCTTATCTGCCTCTGAAACACTGGGGCTCTCTTCTTTCATTCCTATGGAAAAGAACCAGCATTCTTCTCCAGGGACCATGGCCAAAATTAGAATTTGGCCTCCCAAATTCCATATATCCAAGGATTGCTCCTAGACAAAAAAAAAACCAGGACAAACAGGTCAGGCTGGCTCTGTCCTCTGGTGATTTTCTTAGACTATGAGCTGAATGTTTTCATTTGGAAACACCTTGGAGAGGGCACAGAGATCACTTAATAAGGGATTTTGAGGTCTTGGGCATATGACCACTACATATGGACAAAGGAGCTCTGTGCTCTGTGCTGTTGTGGTGGTTTTGCATCATTGTTGCGGTGTGTTGCAATGTCCTGTTTTACCTTCTCCCTTCCCCCTCGCCCCTCGCTGAGTGTGCCCTGTCAATCAGGCTAACATACCAGCAAGGCGTCGTGTGACTGGTCCCTCAGGCCTGGGGGACATTGGTCCGTATAGGTGTCCCTAGTCCCTTGAGACCCTGCCCCTTCACCTGGTTGGTGGCTCACCTGTCCCCTCCCCTTCCCCTGCCCTGAGCTTAAAAGGTTAATGAGACCATGCGGCCTCCATTCTGTTGGAGGAATTGCCCCGGCTCAGACCTCTGTACCCGTGGAATAAACATCTGGATATAACACTCCAGCAGAATCCACTCCTTCCTTCTCTTCACCATCGCCAGAAGCTCTCTCTCCTGAGGTAAACGGAGTCCTGACAAGCCTGGACTTGCGTCTGTGCCCCGCTGCAATCTCCAGCAGCCAAGGCATCTCTGGGGTAAAGCACCACAGTGCTGCCTTTGGCCCAGCAGCGAGGGTCAGAACTGGCCCAGGCACCATCTAACTGGTTATATTGGGATTCATATTCCAATATATTGGCGTCCCTGGGTGGGCAAGTGACTCCGCAGCCCGAAAACGGACTCGCAGTACCTCAGAGAAGTTTCTGCCAGCCGTGCATCCAGCTGGAAGGGCTTTGGTTGCATTGCCCTCAGCTAGAGACTTTGGGAATATTCCCAGAAAAAGTTTCGTGGACTGTTCGGCGCCTTCTGGAAAGCCCAGCTTCATTGTGGTGAGCAGATTTTCCAGAGGAAGAAAAGGAGAGCCTCTCTTGCACCCAGAGAGAGGTCCTTTTCTGGTGGAGACCTGCCTGCCTAGACCCAGCCACCTACAGCTTCCATTTCACGTGAGTATCTCTGCTTTCGGTAGAGCAGAAGCTCAAAAACAGACTCTGCCGCGAGTTCTGTTCCTTTTTTGCCTTTGCATTTTTGGCTGCGCAGCCCCACAGATGGGAATTCATAGCGTTCTAGTTTTAGCTTTCCTGCCGCGTGTTTCACTGTCTTTTAGAATTCGCGCCGGAGTGGGATCGCTCTCTGCCCTTCCCCCCCGGCTCAGCAGCGTGCTCGGACACGTGTTAGGAGACTCTCTTTCTTTCTCTGCTCCGCGGGGGAGAGGGGGGGGGGGGGCTCTCTTTCCACGTGGCCGGGGGATCTGCGGGGTCGGGAGTGTTCTCTGCACACGCGGCGGCGGGGGGCCCCCCGGTTTCGGCTGCCACGTGGAGTGGCTGCTCCCTTTGCTCCGTGGGGGGGCTGCATTCCACGGCGGGGGAGGCTTTGTGTCTGCCTCGGCTCGGCAGGGCGTGCCCTGCTGCTGCCGCCCGGGAATTTTAAAAGCAGTATATACAGCTGCATTGTGAAACTTTTGTCTGCTTGCTATCGCTTTCTATCTGTGGTTTTTTTAGAAACAGGTAGCTGATTTTAGCTTTGTTTTTGGTCAGGCGGGATTAAGTACTTTGCTTTTTACATCTAACATGGGTTCCAAACTTAGCATTGTACAAAGGGGAGTGTATTATAATATTGTTAGCATTTTAGTCAATGGTAATGTGAAATTCTCTAAAGGAAAATTGAAACAGTTTATAAGATGGCTTTTTCTGCAGTTCCCAAACATTTCCCGTGAAGAAATTCACAATATTCAATTCTGGGATAAAGTTGGGAATGAATTGATAACCTTAGGACAATCTGGCAAATCACCCTCAGCTAAATTTGTGTTCTGGAGTTTACAATTTCGAACAGCATTGCTCAAACAAAAGGAAATGGAGAAAAAGCCAAATGTAAAGCCATGTACCTCTGCTCTCCCTGTTCCTCCCAGCTCTAAAACCCCTAAACCTCTTTCCCCAAAACGTGGTATTTTAAAGAGTGCAAACTCATTGGGAAGTCGGCTCCCAGAGTGTGCAAGAATACCTGAGTTGTTTTGTTCACAAAGCCCTGGCCAGGCTGCGTGGCTTTCCCAACCCCCTGTATCCCCTCCTCTAAAACCCAGAGCATGTGTTAGCTTTCCGGAGAGCAGTGATGTCCAAAATGGCCCCCAGTCCCTAGGGGGTCCGCAAGATGGTGGATGCCACATGGCATCTTCCCAAACCTTGTCTTCTTCTTCCCAAAATCCTCTTAAGCATCCCAAAATTCCTGCCCCATCCCCCTCTCCTCCTGTTCCTCGTGACCCCTTCCCCCCCCTTTCCTGCAGTACCCTCAGTTCCGCCCCTCTACTCCTCCCAGGGGGCGGCTGCTGACGTGATGTCAGCAGGCATCCCCGCCCCCTGTTCCCACGGTATCCCCGCCCCCTGCCAGCCCCTTGACCCCGCCCCTTGTTCCCACAGTTTCCCCGCCCCTTGCCGGCTCCCTGTCCCTGCCCCCTCCCCGGGTTCCCACGGTGGGGACACACCCTACTGCCTGTCCCCAAACCTGTAGCTGTGATCCCAATGCTTCTGATTCAAGGGATACAGAGCAAGGGACAGCAGACCCAATGCATGGTGCCATGTTGTCACTGGCTCCTGTTACGTTTCAGCCTGCAGCTCAGGGAGGTGCAGCCCCTACTGCCAATTGGAGCTCCTTTGGACGACAATTGATTAAAAAGATCTGTAAATCTCATAAAGAATATGGTCCACACAGTCCATATTTCCGTGGCCTTTTAAATTCTGAATTAAGTAGGACTGTTGTAATTCCATATGATTTAAAACAACTTTTTTCATGTCTTATGACATCCACGGAATTCAAGTTATGGGAATCAGCATTGAAACAACTGCTAAAAGACGCTCTCCCAGGCTTACAGGCTGATCCAAACACAGCAAAAGACAACAATGGTAACCCTATTACCCTTGAGCACCTCTGTGGTGAGGGCCAGTGGTCTTCTCCCTCAGTCCAAGCTGCTGCAATTCCTGCAGAAACACTCGAGAAAGTAAAAGAAGCAGCTGAAAAAGCATTCTTTTCCCTCCAACCTGAGGGGCCTTTTGAGCCCTATAGTAAAATTAAACAACTACCATCAGAGCCTTTTTTGAAATTTGTAGAAAGGCTAACTAGAGCCATTGAAATACAGGTTAAAAAGGAAAATGCTAGGGAAGCAATTTTAGAAGAAATAGCGTTTACAAATGCCAATGAACAGTGTCGAGCGGCAATCCTGAGCCTTCCTATGGAACCTTCCCCTACATTAAAAGATATGCTTCTAGTCTGTAACAGGAAAGTGCCTCTGATGAGTGTTGCTGAAGACACCAGACCAAGGCTGCTGCCAAGACCACCTCAGCGTGTTGCTGTTGCCAGCCCTGCACCTTCTCCCTCAGCACAGCAGTACCCTGGGCAGCAGCGGAGACCAGCAATGGTTGAGCCCACTAAACCATGCCTGCTTTGTAATAAGCTAGGACACTGGAGTAACCAGTGCCCCCTGAAAAAGGAATTTGATGAATTTAAAGATAGCAGGGGAGGAGAACTGCAAGCCCTCCCTGGGGGTCAACAACAAAAAAACTGAAAGTAAAGCGCCAGCCTGCCAGGCGTGCAGACATAAAAAGAGCAGGCCAAGAGAATAAGGGTAGCAAAACAAATCAAGCGCGCGATAATATTAACATTTGTGTAAGTGAAGCAGGTGCATCAAAGACCAAGTCTGCTAGTCCACTGTTGAAAGTGAAACAAAATAACCTTTGTTGTGACTTAAGTGATTCTGTATTAACCGCATGTTCTGTCAATGAGCCTTACAGGTTGCAGCTGACAGAGTCACTCCACCTGAAGGACACTGACTGGCATTTTGTTTCTGTAAATCCTGAACAGAAGGGTACTTGGAACCAAATTCGTTGTAAGTACATCATCACTGGGGACAAAAACACACCACAAGAGATTGAAATTGCTCCGGGAATGACAACATCAGATCCCAAGCAATTTGTTCTCAGCCTGCACTGTTTCCACCCACCCCTGTTTCTTCCCAAGGGACAAATTGTTGCTCAAGCTATCCCTGTGCCGTCTTTACCTGAAAATGTCGATAAACAAGGGCCCACAGTCGCCCGGGTCCAAGTTATTGGGACAGATAAACCCAAATTGTGGTGCAATGTCAGTGGGGGTGGGGAGTCTAAACGCATTGAGATGCTTATAGACACAGGTGCAGACTGCACAGTGATCCCAGTACAAGACTGGCCAGCACACTGGCCTTTACAAAATGTTGCTGGTCACCTTTGAGGTGTAAGAGGTCTGCAATTGGCAAGGCAATCCAAAAGCATTATTCAATTCGAGGGTCCAAATGGACAATTGGCAAATATCCGTCCATTTGTGTTAGATTATTCAGAACCTTTGTTAGGGAGAGATTTAATGGCCCAGTGGGGTGTCACAATTAGTATTCCAGACTCTCCACAGCAGTTTTGTGCAGCAGTCATTGAAGAACAGCGCCCCACCCAAAAACTTAAGTGGAAAACAGACGAACCAGTTGATGTGAAACAGTGGCCACTCAGTAAACAAAAAATAAAGGTGCTTGAAAAACTAGTACAAGAGCAACTAAGAAAGGGCCACATTGTGGAGACCATGTCCCCATGGAACTCTCCAGTGTTTGTCATCCAAAAAGCTGACAAAAAGAGGTGGCGACTCCTCTGTGACCTCCGACAAATTAATAATGTAATTGAAGATATGGGTTCTCCCCAACCTGGTATGCCATCCCCAACAATGCTTCCCCAAGATTGGAAATTAGCTGTTATTGATATTAAAGATTGTTTTTTCCAAATCCCATTGCACCCTGATGATGCACCGCGTTTGGCATTCTCTGTCCCTTCTATCAATTCAGAAGCTCCTATGAAAAGGTACCATTGGACCGTTCTTCCTCAGGGATTAAAGGTCTCTCCAGCTATCTGCCAGTGGTATGTCTCTTCCCTGCTTTCCTCAGTGCGTGCAGCCGCAGAGAAGGCCATCATCTATCATTATATGGATGATATCCTTGTGTGTGCCCCCAATGATGATTTACTAACACATGCGCTTGACCTAACGATCGATGCATTGATTGTTGCAGGGTTCGAGCTCCAGGAGAAGAAAATTCAAAAGATGCCACCTTGGAAGTATTTGGGCTTAGAAATTGGAAATAGGACCATTGTTCCTCAAAAACTAGAAATCAATCCAAGGATCAAGACCCTTGCGGATGTCCACAAGTTGTGTGGGTCTTTGAATTGGGTAAGACCGTGGCTTGGTCTGACTAATGAAGACCTTGCCCCTCTTTTCAATTTATTAAAAGGGGGAGAGGACCCAGGTGCTCCTAGGTCTATTGCCCCAGAGGCACGGAAAGCTCTAGAAAAGGTTCAGATTGCAATGTCCACAAGACAGGCCCACCGATGCCGGCCTGATCTGCCATTCAAATTTATCATCCTAGGTAAGTTGCCACACCTCCATGGAATTATTTTCCAGTGGGAGGAAAAACAAACACCTAAGGCAAAGGACACACCAAAAAAGGACCGGGACCAGAGGGACTCTCTCTTGATCATAGAATGGGTTTTCCTCAGTCACAAAAGGTCCAAGAGACTGACAAAGCCTCAGGAGCTGATAGCAGAACTGATCCGGAAAGCAAGGACCCGGATCAGGGAGTTAGCAGGATGTGATTTTAAGTGCATTCACATTCCAGTTGAGTTAAAATCAGGTCAAAATACTATGAAAATACTGGAACAATTGTTTCAAGAAAATGAAGTGTTGCAGTTTGCTCTGGATTCCTACTCAGGACAATTTTCGGTAGCACGGCCCGCTTGCAAATTGTTTGAACAAGATGTTCAATTTACTTTAAAATTAAGAACTGCTCTAAGTAGGAGACCTTTATAAAGGGCTCTAACTGTCTTTACAGATGCGTCCAGGAGGTCACACAAGTCAGTTATGACTTGGAAAGATCCTCAAACCCAGCAGTGGGAGACGGACATTGCTGAGGTGGAAGGTTCACCTCAGGTTGCTGAATTGGCTGCGGTTGTTAGGGCTTTTGAAAGGTTCTCAGAACCATTTAATCTGATTACAGACTCTGCATACGTGGCAGGAGTAGTATCCAGAGCAGATCAAGCAATACTGCAAGATGTATCTAACATTGCACTTTTTGAATTGCTCTCAAAACTGGTAAAGTTAGTCACTCACCGAGAGCAACCCTTTTATGTGATGCATGTCAGGTCACACACTGACTTGCCAGGGTTTATCGCTGAAGGCAAGAGAAGCGCAGATGCTCTTGCTGCACCTGCAGTGATGGCCACTCTCCCAAATGTTTTTGAACAGGCAAAAATCAGCCACCAGCTTTTCCACCAAAATGCACCTGGCCTGGTTCGCCAGTTTAACATCACTCGAGAACAGGCCAAAGCGATTGTGGCCACGTGCCCAAATTGCCAACAACATGCACTCCCTACAGTGAGTACGGGAGCAAACCCAAGGGGACTGAACAGTTGTGAACTGTGGCAAACAGATGTAACACACATACAGGCTTTTGGACGGCAGAAATATGTTCATGTTAGTGTAGATACCTTTTCTGGAGCGGTCTATGCTTCTGCCCACACAGGAGAATCATCTATTGATGCTATTAAGCACCTCTTACAGGCTTTTTCTTTCATGGGCATCCCCAAGGAGCTGAAAACTGATAATGGGCCTGCTTATAAATCCAAGGAATTCGGGAGCTTCCTGCAGCAATGGGGAGTAGAGCATAAAACTGGCATCCCCTACTCCCCTACAGGTCAAGCCATTGTAGAAAGAACTCACCGTGATATTAAAAGGGTCCTGGACCAGCAACAACAGTTTCTGAAGGTAGAACCTCCCCACATCCGGTTATCCAGGGCACTATTCACAATCAATTTTCTGAATTGTTCTTTTGACAGCCTGAACCCACCCATCCTACGCCACTTTGGGGGGAGCAGTCACAAGTTGATAAAAGAAAAACCTCCGGTTTTAGTAAAAGACCCTGAGACTTGGAAAATGGTGGGACCTTACAAATTGGTTACTTGGGGACGTGAATACGCCTGTGTGTCCACCCCCTCTGGTTTAAGGTGGGTTCCTTCCAAATGGGTAAAGCCCTATGTTCCCAAAGTCTCAGAGAAATCTGCAGAAGCACCCCAGGTTGCTCACGCTGCCTGGAGAAGAAAACGCTGCACGCGTTCTCTGGAGGAAATTCCATTTAAGCCTCCTATCTGGAATAGTTTGTAATATATGTCTGTCTCAAGTTCCTTGTACCAGTTTAGATCCCACTGTTCGTGTGTAGCCCCGAGACACCATGAGACCGAGCCTGCTTCTCGTCCTACTCGTGATCATCCCACCTGCGATCTCCTACCGCAGCCCAAACCACGTATGGACTGCCTTGACAAAGGCTCTCAGACATCAACAGAGAAACTGACAACGGGCTGAATGGACTTTTCAATGGCTGGGGACTCTCGGGCTGGTTGGGATCTATTCTGAAAACTGTAATTTTAGTGCTGTTTATTTTAGTTGTAGTTATTGTAGTTTTTAGCATTGTTTTTCGAGTAATCAGACGCATGGTTCTCAAGTTAATCTCAAGCTCATCTCCCCCTCCTGAGGTCTACCATTTGGAAGCCCTCAGTGCTCCAGTGGATGCCCTGGAAGCCTCAGTAGAATCATTCTGCACCATAAACACAGTCCTCTTCTTTTTAAACAAAACTAGGGGGAATGGTGAACAATGACTATGTAATAATTCAGAGCTCATAGAAGTGAGTATTCAGATTTCCACTTAGTATGTGCTGGCAGTTTTAATTTGAAATCAACAGGTTTATCCAAATCAAGTTATCCATAGGAATTAATTTGCTCTATGATCTACCTAAAAATGCCTCATTGTCTGATAAGTTTAGTAGAAATTTACAAAGTCAACAGTCCACAGATTTTCATTTCTTGTTTAGTGGCTATTCTGCAGGAAAGCTTTTACAGACTAATCAGTTTGGATGTAATTAAAATGACAGTACATTTCATCTAGACATTTTGGTATTAGAACAAAACCATACGACTGCACAGCCTTTTAAAAAATATTTTAAAATAAATTTTCAAATCAACAGTCTGAGTAGGACTCAGAAAAAAAAAACTCTACCAAACTTCAACTCCATTGGAAGATTCCCTTGTCACCCTGTGAATCAACTCTGCATTCAGAAGATTAAAAGTCCCAGTTATGGTGGTTTTGGTATGATTAGCAATTGGGGAAGGGTCTTCTTCCTTCTCAGCTCCATGCTGCAGTGCCTTTGGGATGTGGCCTGCTGGCCGTTGTTTGTGCAGCCCTGGTTTTTCTCCATGAGGCAGAAAGTGCAATTGCATTTCCAGCCCAAAGCCCTGAGGAGTGGGGCGTGCAGAGCTGTGCCAGACCCAGGCCAGCAGCTGCGCCACCAGAGGGTTTTGGTTCCTGCCCAGGGCAGCTGGTGCATCTCTGCCATGAGTGCCTGCCCTTCCAGGTGCCCATGGACAGCAGGTGCAGGGTTCTGCAAGGGGCACGGAACAGGGTGGGGATGTCTGCTGGCAACAGAGTGCAGCGGAGAGCAAACAGTCCAGGATGGTCCTGGAGTGTGTGACAGAGAACTCCTGACACAGCTGTGACTGAGCCAGTGAGGGAAGGCACTGCTGGGCCTGCTGTTTGTGAGGAGAGAAGGGCTGCTGGGTGACAGCAGGGTTGGAGACGCCTTGGGCTCAGGGATCACAAAATTCTTGTGTTTGATTCCCAGAGAAGGAACGAGAGATGTTGAGGAAGTGTTGACCTGCAGCACATTGTGAATTTGTTAAGCTTTAACAGGCAGTTAAAGCTTAGTTGTACCTTCCCTCACACCAGTGGTTAATGTGTGCAAGTGGATGTCTTAGCCTTGAGAATAAAGACAGTGGGCCTACTGAGGAGGTAGCTGCAATGCATTGAAGGAGAAGAAGGCTCTTAACTATAGGAGGAGAATTTGAGGAACGGGATGTTCACCACATGACCAGCAGAGACCCTCAAGAGACCCCTACTCTAAATGTCAGTAATTTTGGGGAAGTGATTTAAACATGTCAAATACTTTGTGAGATGTTGGGAATTTAGCTGCTAGAGAATGGAAAATTACAAAGCTGTGGCTCATACAAGTCCGGCACCTGCAAGATAGTGTGTCCTTGGGGCCTAGCTGTAGTAGGATAACAAACAGTGAAAGAGACATGAGAAAAGAGAGATGTAACCCCTAAGGAATGAGGAAGAGTTCATGGCATAGTTTAACCAATAGATTGCTTGGCTTACAGAATATTCATAAGCTTATTGCTTGCTGTATAAGTGTCTGATGCTCTCTTCAATAAACGGAACTTGCTTATCACTCATATTGAGTTTCTGAGTCTCCCCTCACCGACAAATGGCTCGACCCCGACAAAGGCCTCATTCTGCGACAGTGAGAATGTTTAGCCTGTGAGTTTGAGCAAAGTAATGAATACAAGTAATGAAAGTAATGTCTTAGTTCCATGGATACTAACACGTGGGTGTGCATGGTTTAGGGAAGTGATTCCTCACACACCCAGCACTGAAATAAAGTAATGCCTCTTTTCTCACACTGAGCTGGCAGTGTGGATCGTGCCCTGCTCGGTAACTTTCATTTTGGTCATTCCTATTGAAGCATAAAGAATGGTCGAACTGAAATCTTTTCCAGCTGTTTCCCTTTGGTTTACCTGTTTGAGGGTTAAAATTGTGTGCTGCAGGTGTCCTGGGTGTGTGCAGAGCAGTGCAGCCCCAGACACCCCTTGGCTTGCCCACAGGCTGTCATGCCTTGTTGCCAGGTGTGCCCAGCTGTGGCAGGAGAAGGAGCCCGCAGCGCAGTGGGCACTGTGCCCTGCCCAGCCGGGGCTCTCTGGAACAGAGCAGCAGCAGCGCCAGCACTGTTCAACCGCTCCTGCCTTGGCTTCCCCTGGCACACAGAAGCCTCTGGAAATCAGCACCGCCAGCGGCGTTCCCAGCTTGGAGCAGCTGCTGCTGGCGGGCAGATGCTGCCAGTTCAACTGCTGCCAAAGGGGAAGAAAGGCAGAGCAGAGGAAGAGATGTACATACACAGCAGCCCTGGGAACATCCAAAAAACATGCAGATATATGGGGTGATTTGTTAGGAATTACTTCAGCTGCTATGCCAATAGTGCTTTCTCTCCTGGTTCTGTACAATGCTTTGGGCCATTTTCTTGGTCTGGTTTCCTTTGCTGGTGTCCCATCTGTGTGCTCAGCTAGGGTACAGGCTTGGAGCACTCTTGGAGTTCCTCTTGGATCCCTGAACAACAGGGTTTGGCCCATGGGGGGAGTTTGTGCTGCTTTGTGTCAGAGGAGAACTTCCAAGGCCATTTTGTGTTTGCTGTAGGAAAGGCTGGTTATTGCTTTGCATCAATTCACAGACTAACATGCTTTGTGATGCTTTGCTTTGTCATACTTTGCTTTGTGATATCAGGGCATGGTTGGCACATCGTCGTGGTGACATCAGAAGGTTGCCTTGGTGCATGGAAGGCCTCAGTGCCAGAGCAGTCCTAGGGGTTGCTCAGATCAGGAGCATCCTCCTGATTGTGGCCTTTGTCAGCGTGTAGCTGCACACTGACAGGAGTCTTGGTTGGAGTAAACTTGAAGTACAGTGCTACAATGATTGAGCAACTCGCTGCTGCAGTTTGCACCATGTATGGCACTGTTTATTCTGCCTATTTCATTACCAGCCTGGCAAGTAAGTAGAGGTTTCAACTCTATTTAGGCTAGGGTGTAACCAAACCTGGCTTTTGCATGTCTTCTTGCTCTTTCTTAGTGACTGAGTTGATTTTGAAAGAGAAAGAGCATTAGGATGCCTCTGGTTTGGTAAAGCTCCTGTCAAGAGGTTCAGCTAAAAGGGGGTGTCTGTAGCCACAGGGGCAGCATTTGCAGGGGAACCTGCAGAGCTTCCGTTCCCTCCACAGGAGAGTCTGTGGCACCAGAGTCTGTCATTTCTTCAGTTTGCTGGGACAAGCAGGACAACTTCCAAAATGCAGACTGGGAGGCCTTCTCAGAAGGCCTTCTAAAGACTTTGTAGTTCTCCCCAGAACTCAGGGAAAGCTTCTTTTATTCTAAATTTTGTAATGAAAGGATTTGACTGTCCGTTTTGACCCTTGACTGAGTGCTAAAAGAGTGATTCCCTTTGCAGTGAAGTGCAACCGCCAAAGCAGTGAGTGTCTGCTCCTGAGCCTGGAGCTGCTGCTGTGCTGTTTCACAATAGAACTGCCACAGCTCAGGGGGATTTGGGGCAAGCTTTTCTGGGTGACTGTTTTCAGCAACTTAATGGGAATTAGTGCATGCAACTTCTTTTTTGAAAAATGTACCTGAAAGACAAGAGAACAAAAGCTGCTTTATCTGTTGGACAGAAGAGAAGCATTGAGTGATAAAGAACAATTTGCATTTTCTTGATCATGTTTGTATTACTTTACTGACTAGACAGGCCAAAGTGTAGGCACAACCAAGATTATTGTCCTGATCTCTTGCTGGCTGTGTGAAAGAACTATGTCATGTGGAGGGATGTTGATAAAGAAAAATACTCTCTGTTTGGGTTGACCTTTTCTGTTGGATTCAGCAGCCCAGGCAGTTTTCTCACAGCACTTGTTCATTTTCCCTTGCCCACTCCAGGTCACCTGAAGCGTGTATTCAGAGGTGCTGATCCGGAGGTGAGTGAGAAAGGAACATTTCATGTTCCTGGTGCTTAGGAATTGTAGAGCAAGCTGTGAGCTTGGCCTGTGGCACTAGAGTGTAGAGGGCCAGCTGGGTAGGCTGAAAGAAAATCCATTTCCATGTCTGCAGCAGCAATAACAAAGGCATCGCTGGCTATTTCCTAATTTTCCATTTCAGAACTTTCAAGGAATGAAAAGCTCATTTTGCAGAGACAATGTTGCTTCTTGATAGTAGCCAGGGCGGAATGTCTAATTCAGAACTATTAGCAATTCTGTTGAATTAGCCCATTTATATTTAGTCGCAGTGACTTAGAATCCCATTGTTACCAAAGTTTCTGATTTGTCCTTAGCAGAGCTGGTTGTAGAAATAGAGCTGAATAGAATAAAGTGCTGAATAGAAATAAGGTTATAAGTTATAGGTAACTTTCTGTCCCTCACACTGCTGTCTGTCCGCAGATCACAAAACCAACAGCAGTCTCTCCTCTGGCTCCCTCTGCTCATGGAGAGGAGGCCGAAGAGGAGGCAGATGAGGTGGATGAGCGCCAGCCTCCATCAGTGCTCACACCACAGCCTGAACATTCTGAGCCAGTAAGTGCCAGCTGTGTGTGCTGCTGTCTTTAGTGCAGGGCAGAGCTGCACGTTTCTGACCAGCCAGCACTTGCTGTTGCTGGCTGAGGATGCTGAGTGCTGGAGTCCTGCCAGGGCCTGGTGATTGCCCCCAGCCTGTGACAGCTGGACAATGGGCTTTGGTCTGTCACATTTAGGCACCAGCTTCCTGGCATTTTGATAGGGGCCAGCCTGAAGCATCTCCCAGCCTGATGCCAGAGCAGGAAGCATGTCAAAGACACTGTGCTCAGCCTTGTTGGATACACAGGGGACACTGTGGCATGGAGAGACCCGACCCCCTGCACAGACTGGCCAAGTTGCTGCAGGCACAAAAAAATGTTGATCTGACCACAAAAGCTCTTGGTTGTGCTTTGTCCCCACAAACTTCTTGGATGTGCTTACTTGGGAGTATTTCAGAGACACACTGGGGATGTAGAGTTGCTGCTTGAAGTCAGGGATTTTGGTGCCTTTGTTGACAGGTTGCTCTTTTGCCCCTTCAGGCAGAGCAGCTGGTAGCAGAGCAGATAGGTGCTCTGAGTCTGCCTGTTTCTTGGTCTTTGATAAGCTGCAAGGAGATGACTGTGTTGTCCATGAAGCTGTGGGGGACCATTCTTGTCTAGTGTGGCAAAAGAAACAAAGGGAGTAGTTCTGAACCTTTCTTCTGAGGCAAAAAACAGACACTGCATGTGTCTGTTGATACCTTCTATTGTGTAGTTTGCTTTGAAAACTGCATTGGATCCTAGAGTGGGAGCAAAGCTGCAAGTCCTTGACTGCTGTCCTGTAATGCTAAACCCAGGATGTACACCTTGCAATGCTGCCTGCTGGATCTGAAGTGCAATGGGCACCTTTGTGGCTGGGGAGCTGCGTGGGCCCAAAGGACGCAGGGCTGGCGGCCGTGAGCAGCTGAAGATGAGGCAGCGTGGGGCCAGGGGGCCAAGCAGGCCAAGGGCACGGTGGCTGTGCCAGCAGCAGTGGGGCAGCAGGAGCAGGGCAGTGAGCGTGGCCTGTGCTGGGCAGCGCTGCGGCCACAGCTGGAGTGCTGTGTGCAGCTGTGGGCCCTGGGAAGCAGAAAGTCATGGAGGGGCTGCAGCGTGGGCACAGAAGGACAGGGAAGCTGGGCAAGGGGTGAAGAACAAGGCCAGGGAGGAGGGGCTGAGGGAGCTTTAGCCTGGACAGTGGGGGCTCTTGAGGGACCTTCAGGCAGACTTCCATAGATCCCTGCCTTGGATTCATAGAGCCAATGCTCAGCACAAGGGCTGTTTCCCTGCCAAACATCCCTTCACTGCATCCAAGTATTTTAGACACTGGACTAGGTAACACTTTCATATTTTGTTTTTTTATTTGTTTGTTTGTTTGCTAGAAGGAGAAGCCTTGTGTAATTTCTCCTTCTCCAGGGAGCAAGCGAGCTTTTTTCTCAGTCTTTCCTGCCCTTTTCCAGCACTGGCAGAAACACATCACTTTCAGGTTAATTACTCCCGTGTCTTTTGGCAGCCCAGGGAATCAGTGTGTGTTGTGTTTGGGAATTGAGCAGGAAATCAATGCCCTTGCATTCCAGCTGGTGCTCAGAGATCACAGGAGCTGGGAGGGGCTGGGCTGCATTTCTGACTCCAGCCACTTCAGCACCATCAGTGTGGTTGAGTCCAAGCGAAGAACTTGCCCGAGCACAGATGCACAAAGAGTGCAGTTCCCAGTGCATTGCTCTGGGTCTGATTGCATTCCATAAGGACCCACAAACTCCAGATTCCCAAAGAGTGTGGGTTACTGAAGCAACAGGAGAGCAAGTTCAGGATGGCTGCTGATCGGGGCACTGCTACCGAGTGCTGATGTGTGTAGTGACAGAAAGGACAGTATTGATTCAGGGTGACCCCCATGTGGGGAATAATGTGCTTTGACTCTATGATTTAGAAGGTTAAACAAATGCTTTCTTAAGCTATGTTACAATTCACTGGTAGTATATTAAAACTATACTAAAGAGATAGTATACTAAAAAGCTACTAAAGAAAAACTCATGACTGTCTCCAGACAGTCATGACACAGCTTTTATCTAATTAGCTAATCAAGCTAAACAACTACCACTAAAATCCAATTAACAAATCACTTTCAGTAAACAATCACTAGAACACATTCTACATGTACTAAACAACAAGAACAGCCAGTAGAGATAATAATGGTTTTCTCTTCTTGTCTAAGTTTCTCACTATCTTCCCTTTAAAAAAACCTAGGAGAGAGAACTATATCTCTCTGTGTTCAAAGAATGTAAATACCACAGCACAGTAAAAAGAGATTATAAAAGTGAGATCTGTCTATCTCTCTGTCTATTTGAATCTTCCTGGCTCTGCTCCAAAGCAGTGGAAGATGCAAAGCTCACCTAAAGGCATCCCTTCAGGAGAGGAGTAGAGACAAGTTCCATTGACTGATCCTGAGCAGGCAGAGATGTTTCCCCATCCAGAGATGGTTGTTTTTTCCCCTCATGTTTTCCTACTCCAGCCTCTTGTGCCCTGAAGCCTTCTTTTTATCCTTTAAATTTTTGCATGTCCTGAGGGAGTGGAACTATCCCATGCTGTATCTGGGGTCTTGTGACTTTGCTCATACATGCATTACATGACACAGGGTTTCCTTCACTGGCATCCCCAGGGTTGTGTAAGTGCATTCGTTAATGGGGCCTTATGAGAAACTCTGTTACTGCTGGTCAGAATTCTCAGTTGACAAAAGAGGGAGAAGAAACACCTTGGTCCTCTTCCATATACTGAGGTGGCCACAGAGGTTCTCTGACTTCCATCAGAGATCTCTGCATGCATCCTCATCTCCTGAATGACCCGGTTTTCTAACAAGAGTGTGGATGTCAGGAAGGAGGAATGCTGGTGCAGGCCTGAAGAGAAGGTGAACTCCAGAAGTGCCTCTCACAAGGAGTGAGCTCACCCAGGAAGCCCCTGCAGAGCCAGGATGGAGCTGTGGGACAGGGCGGGGTATCAGTCACTGCTGAAAGACAAACAGGACATGGCAGAAGCAGAGGGAGGCCCTCACCAGACCCTTGAGAAATGCCACCCCTTCCCTGTTAGCTGCCTGAGAGGCTGTTGGAGCTTCAGTCCCAGATGGCCCCTGATTGTAGGGCCAGGGGCACTTTGAAATCTGTGCCTCCCCTCGGGCAGAGAACAACCCAGGAGAGCAGCAGCACAGTGCTTTGGGAGCATGTGAGCCCAGCAGCCTTTGAGTCTTGGCCCACAAAGGGCATGTGGGAAGTTGAAACCCATCTTCTCTTGCTTTCTGTGCAGGTGCTTCTAGAGAAAGAGCAGGAGCACACTGCCTCATCTGAGATGCCATGCCAGACTCAGGGAGAGCTGTTCCCTGCCCGAGGGCAGGAAGAGCAGCTCAGGCAGCAGGTGGAAGAGCCACAGGAGAATGGCCAGGTAAGCCTGACTGGCCAGGGCACAGAGGGAAGGGCAGGAAGAGGGGCATAAACCGGAGCTTTTGGGACAGAGGAGGCCAGGAGTCCCACAGGCACTGAAAGCACAGAGCCTTGCAATCTGCAGAGATCAGCCCTGGGACAGGAGGTTTGCAATGGAGGCTGATGTGGGGAGGGAAGCAGAAAGAAGTGGCTGAATAAATGTGATTTGGAGGCTGCAAGAGGAAAAAGCTGAGCCTGATGGCAGCTCCCAGTCCCTTACTCTGCTTTTGTGTGTACAGAACATCAAGGCAGAGCCACAAGCAGAGCTGCCCAAAGCTCAGAGTGACATCATGGCAGTGAAGAGAAAGAACAAGGAAGACATGGGAAGAATTCAAGAGGAGAATCTCCATCAGCAGAGGGGTGATCAACAAAACCAGGTGAATGAAAGAGTGGCAGCCACTCCACTCATGAAATGTCCTCTCTTTTATTTGTTAGAGAACATGAAGGAACAGCTGGATGCAGAGCTTCAGACAGCTCACAGTATGATCAAGGCAAGGCATAAGCGGCTGGAGGAAGAAATGAAAATCTTCAGGGAGAAACTTAATCGCTTCCGTCAGTCTCTGCAAAACCAAGTGAGTGAAAGAGGGATGCAGCCACTGCAGTCACCAATCTGGTGGTTTCTGCCCTTCTTGCCTTTCCAGTGCAGAGCAGCAGGGAGTGGGGTGATGCCTCTGAGTGCCATCCTGCTGTAGTGTGTGTATCACAGTCACTCTGAAGGGCATTTCCTGGTCTGCTGAATCTCAACTGCTGCCCTGGACAGTGAAACTTGTCCTTTGGCCTTTTGGCCAGCAATCATCCAAATTGATTCCTGCTGGCCTGTTCCTGCTCTCCTTTTTTCTTGAGGGGTTTTTACAGTGGAACTTGGTGACCCAGATGGAGGATTGAAACAAGCTGTTGTATCCCCTGTCAATCTGTTCTTTGCCTTTCCTCACAGTCGATGACTCCTGGCTGACAGGGACAAGCTGTAGTGTCTGACTGCTTTGTTCTGTTTGACTTGAGGTGCAAGTGTTGACATCTCACCGGGCAGCCTGCGAAGACTTCCAGCCAATGTCTGGCAATGAAGGACCCCAAGTTAGGAGTGAGGCACAGGAGCAGTGCCCACCAGAAATGCTCCAGGTCCAGCACATCATGGGCTCTGAACCTGCTGCCGCAGCAGCATCACCTCGAGGAAGCCCTTCTGTGAAACCTGGGAACTCAGGCTCGGGCAGATCCTGGGAACAGGAGACTGAGGAGGAGTACCTGGAGCTGCTGGGTATGTCTGGGGTGTTTCTTATCTGAGGGACAGTGTGTTGTGGGCAGGTGTCAGCAGAGCTGTACCAAAGGCTCCTCCTGAGCTTGGTGTCACAGGGCCATTTAGGAGTCCCCAGAGGCAGTGCTGTGCTCCGAGGCAGCAAGAGAGCTCTGGGTGTTCCTGCTGCATCTGAGGGCACCTGGGACTGGCTTGGCTTTGCTGAGCTTCCCTCTCTGCTAAAGGCTGAAGCAGGGATTGTTCTTGGATCTGCAGAAGGCTGTGACCTAGCAAATGATCTAGGCAAGTCCTGTGTGCTAGTGGCCAAACTGAACAGAATTTTTAGCTTCCTAAATTCTCCTTAGATGCCTGACTTCCAACCAGTCATTAGAGCAAAAAAACTTCACAGAAAGGGACTGGCTTTGGAGTTTTGTCTTTTGGGTTGGGTTGGGTTTTTTTTTTTTTGGGGGGGGGGGTGGCATTGCTTTTGTGTTGTTCATTTTTGGTGGGGGTTTTTTGTTGTGTTTTTCTCCATCCTGAAGGAGCCCTTCTACCCCACGTCTTACTGATGTCACTTTTTATGACTGTTACTGTTACCACTACTACATCTGCAGTTTATTTTCATGAGAATGCTATATTTTTGTCAATAAGAGAATGCTATCTTTTTGTCAATAAGAACTACTTTGAAAGAACATCAGGTTACAGGACAAATAGGGAGCACAAGGTGTTTTCCATGTGCCCCCAAAGAAAAACCAGAGACTTTGATAACAAACTTCATTTAATCTTCTAGTTTTATGCTTATCAAGATGTGCCCAGGAGACACATCCAAGTGGCGTGATCAGATAAAACTGTACTGCAGGCATTTCTCAGGAGAGAGCCTCCTGCCCAGCCATGGTATATCCCTCGGATCCATGGCACTTTTCCATACCTGATTCCCACTCTTTCCCATGACTGTTAGAATCCTACCCATTGGCCCAAGCCCTGCTCAGATCAGTCTCTAGGAAAACACATCAAGCCCTTTGTGATTCTGCAGCACAACCCAATGAATCTGCTTCTTGCCCGTAGGAGCTGCCAGTGCTGTGCTCTCAGATAAGACCTGGTGGGGCTGAGACCAGAGCCCAGTGGATTCTGTGTCTACCATCACCTGTTGGGACAAAAAGGGCACTGATCTGTGCCTCAGTGTGGCTGATCTCAAAGCCCATCCTGGTGTGTCCTGAATGGGGGCAACAGCTTGTCCGGGGCTCAGGCTCACTCTGGCTTCTTCCCATCAGTGCCTGTCAGTGCTCATGCTTGGGCTTTGCCAGCCTTGTTGTGCTAGCTGCCCTGTCCCTGAGGGCTGGAGGGACTGCAGAGGCTGGAGCCTTCCTTAGCTGGGAGAGGGGCATCTTTGAGCTCAGCCTGCTCATAAACAGGTCAGGGTCCTGATGCTGAAAGCCCCGCCAGGATCAGTTACAGCTTGAGCTGCTCTGGTGTACAAATGGGAAGGCATTCCTTTTGCAAATTGCTGAAAGGTGGGGAAGATGTCCTCCTCTCCTGGGATTGCACGTCCCTGTGCTTTGTTTCCTGTCAAGAGAACTCTTCAAAAGACTGTACAAATCAGTCTCTGTGCTGACCTGTGCTGCAGAGCTGTCTGCCTGGTTGTGGTCGTTGTTACCCAGCTGACCACAAAGGGCTCAGAGCTCCAGGCGCTGGGGCTGCCTTTTGTATCTTCTGGAAGCTGGGATCTCTGCTTTAAAGTCAGCATCTTGCATTTCGTTTCCCTCAGGGAGAATGGTGAACTCCACTGCAAATCCCCTGATGAAGTACATCCATCTGAAATATATTGGCAGCGGGTGAGTCCAACAGCAGTTACTCCTGCACAACCATGGGCCAGGTGTTTTTGGGGTGGAATGTCTATCCAGCGTGAAGTCAGGCCAGCTGCAAAGATGATCACACACTGGGGATAGATTGTCCCATCTCTCAATGCTGCTCAGAATTTGTGAGTGGGCTCAGAAGGCATTGTCAGAGAAGCCTTGCTACCGAGGTCTTGCCTACATCAAGGAACAGGACCTGGAAGATCTCCTTGTCTCTCAAGTGTGGGACAGCTCTGTGTTAATTTCTTTAGCATTTTTTGTATGTCTCAAAATCATACTGGCACACTAATGAAAAGAGAAGGAACTTGCTTGCCTGAAAGAGCAACCTACGCCCTATCAAAGTTGTGAGATAACAGTTCCCAGGAACAATTCTTTCCCCTGGTTTGAAGAAAGAAACACTCTGTGGTCAGGATAGGAACCACACCGTTCAGACAGTGAAACCCAAGAGGAAAGACTAACCTCCCTTTAGAAATTGAACCCCAGTGCTTCAGGAACAGGCCCAGTGCCCATGCACTTGAGAGAAAAATGCATCATCTGCCTTCTGGCAGAGCCCTCCTGCATCCCGCAGGTTTTGACACTTCCAGCAGAGATCTCCTGTGTGGGCTGGCTTTCACTGCAAGATCTAAACAGCTTCTCCTTTCTCTGTTTCTGCTTTGTTTCTAGGGGTTATGGAGATGTTTATAGAGCACTCGACACTGCCACAGGAGGAGAGGTAAATGTCAACAGCCCCTGCAGGCTCTGCTGCACTCGAGGGCTTTCCCCTCTGGTGTGAGCTGTGGCTGGAGCTTTGGGCAGAGCTGTGCTGAAAAGGCACAGGAAGCACAGACTGGTGCCAGCCCACAAAACACATTTGGGACTTTGTCCTCCTCAGCTGCCGGAAGGAAGGCACGGAGGGCAGCGGTTCCTTTCAGAGAAGGATGCGCTCACTTGCTCTCCATTGCTAAAACAAAGGTGGTGCCTTTTGAGCACCTCACTGCTCTTTGAGGCTACAGCTTCAGAATCCTGGATTCTCATTTCTGGCTGCCAGCAAATGCATCTGAAAGTTACTGGTAGTTCCTTAGCCACCTGCAGTGCTGCACTTGGGAACTGCACATAGGGAGAGATCTGCAAGGCGGCCCTGAAAGCCCTAAGCCCTGCCCATAGCCCAAGATGTATCCACAGAGTATTAAGGCATGGATTCCTTCTTCTGAGTCCCAAACAAAGCAGCAGAGAGTGTGGTCAGAGGTTTGTGGGTGATAGCTGAGACACCGCTGTTACCAAATGGTCAAGGCAAAATGTCAGTGCCCCCACGTGTCCTGTAACTGGTACCCAAGGGAGCAGAGAAATGGGCTGTTGGAACATCAGTTCCTAATTACTGCAGTGCCTAATCACAAGGCAGTTTGGCACAGCTCAGCTGCATCATTGCAAAATCACTCAGTCCACGTGTCTTGTGGTCTCATGCCACCAACCTCCCAAGTTACTGATTTTCAATGTCATTTTAGGTGGCAATAAAAAAAATAAATCTTCAAGGAGTGAGGAGGAAGGAGCTAACCTTTAATGAAATAATGATCATGAAGAGATATAGGAGTCCCAATGTTGTGAATTATTTGGACAGGTGAGAGGTCATGGTCTTATCCCATGGATGTGTGTTTACATAAAGCAAACATGAGAGGTTAAAAACCCACTTTGGTCAGTGGCAGCAAGCAAAGCTGTTAATTTTTATTTATTCATACTTCTCTACTCATCTCCAATGGATGAGAAGAGAGTGCATTTTGTCTGCATGAGTCTTCCCTGGCACACCTAGTTTGATATTTACTCCAAAATTACTCAATACCTGGATCAGCTGTATCTTCCTAAGTCAATAGCCTCAAAGTTCACTACCTCCACATTTATTTGGGATTGATTTTTTAAAGTTTCTTAAGTGCAGATGAACCATCCTAAAGTGGATTTCCCTTGGATTGTTGTCCCTCCCTGCCATTGCTATGCATGCCAGGAAGACTAGGTGCTTATTTCCAGAAACACCATGCCTGAAATGTTTTTTATCTGGGCTGTTTCTAAACTGCACTTTTCATTTGCTGCCTATCTAAGACATCTCCTTTTTCACAGATGAGTCTTTCTCTTTGAGACTGCACAGATTGCAAACAATGCACAGCCAAGAGGGAATATCTATTCCTTTGATTCTGTCCTTGTCACAAAGGCATCTGGAAATAAGAAACCTGGAAGCAAAAAATCAACATAGCCATGCATGTTCAACTCTACCCCCTTGTTTCCTTCTTTCAGCTACCTTCTGGGCAAGGAACTCTTGCTGGTTATAGAGTACATGGATGGAGGTGTCCTGACCGATATCATCAGCCAGACCTGCCTGTCTGAAGATGAGATGGCAGCCATCAGTCGGGAGGTCAGCAATCCCAGCTGTGCTTCCAAGGGCTTGGGCAGCATTGTCTGGGAAACAGGGGCTCAGAACAGGAGAGGTTTCCTGTGCCCAGCTTTGTTTCTGTGTTGCTGCTATTCTATGGGCAAGTAAAAGCATCTCAAGTGAAAGGCCTGCCAGTGCCCCTGCACTCCCTGTACTCAGTGCCAGTACTCTTATCTCCTGCTGTTGTATTCTCGCTCTGTCTCTTGTATTTGTGTTTGCTGTTCTCCACCTTGCCTCTCTAAACGTTTGCCTGGAGTCTGTCTTCACTGCATTCCTTGCCTTTAAAGCAAAGGTGCTGGTGGCAGGATTTGAAACAAACAGCAAAGAAAAAAGAGAGAGACTCGTTTCTCTCAGTCCTCAGCTAAAAAGCATAGGAGTGCAGCCAGAATGCTCTTTGCTTCTGAGCACATGCACTGCAGCAGGACTCGTCCTGGCTGGTTGGCAGGGGACAGCCTACAACAGCAGGTGCTGTTGCTCTTTCAAAAGCTGACATGCCTTTCCTCAGAAAGGTCCTGCTCTGCAAGTGTTGGAGCAGCAAGCTCTTCTTCTCAGTGGCCATTACCGTTCTGCCATTACTTCCCATTCCCCTGGAGAGGGAATCTTTTAGATTCTTTGTTTCCTTTCTTGTGTGATGAAATCACATCACTCATTTTTGCCCTCCTCTTTCTGTTTTCTCCCTCAGTGCCTGCAAGGACTGGATTTTCTTCATTCCAATGATGTGATCCATCGAGACGTGAAGAGTGACAACATCCTTCTCAAAACTGACGGCTCTGTCAAGCTGGGTCAGTATATTCTTGGTCAGGTGCAGCATTCCAGGGATGTGGTTGTGGGGCTGCTTGGAGTGACTGCCAGCTCCCCAAAAATGGTGCTGGTGGCAGTGCAGGGACCCCTGCTGCGAGCTGAGGGCACAGTTGCAACGTGCACAGAGGTAGAAGGAGCCACAAGCAGTCAAGAGTGGCCTTGCTCTGTGTGTGTCCCTTCCAGAGGGAGGGAGTTACAAGTCTAAAGTTTCCAAAGAACAAAAGCCACTGCTGGAGGCAGTGTAAAAAATGGGGGGATTTTTAAAGTCACCAATGCCAGGAGATTCAACAGCACGTTTTCAAACTTCTACTGGGGAATTCTTTTGCTTGCTTTCCTAATTGCACAGAATTCAGATAAAACCACTACTTTGTTTTCTCCTCAGCTGATTTTGGCCTCGCTACTCAGCTCAGCCCTGAGCAGAGCAGACCATGCTTGGTAGTCGGAACTCCTTGGTGGATGGCGCCTGAAGTGGTGACAGGTCAACCATATGGCCCCAAAGTGGACATATGGTCTTTTGGAATTGTGGGAATTGAAATGATAGAACAAGAACCTCCTTACTTGAGCGAAAGTTCTGGCACGGTAAGGAGCAAATACTCACTGATCCCACTGTCTTTCTCACCTGTACCATGTCCTGTATGCCATTGGACAAAATCCCATTGCCATCTGCTGGAACTACTTCCACCAAGGTCCCCTCCTAAAAATGTCCCTGCAACACATCAGCATCTGCTGTACTTTTGGTTGCATCAGTGGGAGAATTCAAGCCTTACCACATGCAAACAAACTCCAAACAAACAAAATGTTCTCAGGCAACACTTTACTTTGGGTTAGTGGTTCCAGTTCTTTTGTCTTGGTAGATGGCCTTAATAACAGGAAAAAAGCATCTTAAAAGTGTTATCTTTCCAGAAATGAAGGAAGGAAACCCAAACCCAACCAAGTTTCTAAAACCGTGGTCTTTAGAGAGGAACCTAACCCTGTGTGCAGTTTCTTCTCACTGGGAAACATGGGCATGAGGGTGTAATGCACAGAGTGTCTTCTGCTTCTTGTGCAGTGCTGCTGAAACACTCAGTGTACAAGTTTAGGGCAAATTTGTTAAAGAATCTGCAAAGGAGGGCCCCTCCAGAAAGCGAAACCCACACGGCCCCTCCGCCCAACCGGTTCGGGAAAAAATTCCTCAGAGAGAGGTGGAAAGAACCTGTTTATTTGACTGTCCCCGCACCCCCCAGCACACAAAATGAACAATACCCGATGACACCGCTCTGAGAAAGATGACAAAATCAGAAAGTCTCTTTCGGGGGGTGGTTGCTTTGTTCTCAGTCCCTCCGGCGCTGGGCCAGCTGCTGCAGCCAAACCTTCGGTGTTCCCGGGTCCCAGTCCGGGGCAGGTTCAAGATGGTCACAGGAACAGGAGAGGAGAAACAGTCCAGGAAGCAATGTGGACTGTTTAGCTAGAACTAGCTAAAAAGCAGAGGCAGAAAACAGAGCAGAAGCAAGAGCAGAAAAAGAGAGCAAGCAAAAGCAGCAAGCTGAAGCTGGAAGAAAAAAGACAGCCTTATGTACCGCTTTCCTCTGTGTGCCTGATAAGAGAAACCCAAACAAAACTTCCACTCTTCAGAGCTGGTCTTAAAGGCACAGAACAGATGAATGGGGATATACAAGCATCATAACGTCACCCCAGGACACTCACAGACCCTGTTTCTCTCCTAGCCCAAGCAATATTCTGCACGTCACCAAGCCAGAGCCTGGGGATGCGGAGAGCCTGCCAAAACCTCCTGTTTGTTTCCTGGCACTTTCTGGGATGAGCCTACCATTTATGCATTGTCTTGAGTAGCCAAATGACTGGAGGGTGACCATAGGGATGGAACCTCTCCTTCTTCTGGCCTAGACAATTTTTCTTTTGCTGCAAAAATGGGAAGCTGAAATTTTCAAACTGCTGAGAGACAGAGCTGCAGGTGGCTTCTGTGTACCCAACCAGGCATTTTCATCCCAATACATTTGTGCAGGCATCTTAATGTGTCTGTGTTGAAAGGAGATTATAAATGTTTGTTTCCCTACCTGGGTATTAACTGATGGATTTCCTTTCTTTTCTTCCAATTACCATTGTTTTCAAGAACAGCACAAAAAGCTTGATGAGTTTTGTTCTAGGGCACATGCGCTTAAAGGACCAACAAGCACTGCAGAGATGCCTTTCATGTACTAACCCTTGAAATTAGTATAGCAAAGTCCCTCTTCCAAAAAGCCTCTCAAGCTGGCATGAATCCTCAGAGATGCAAATGTCCTTTTGCTGATGTAGTTCCGACTAACTACGTCAGGCAATGAAATCAGCTGCCAAGGCAAGATCTGCGGGATGGTGGAAAAGCTGTGGCTGCATCGGGGTTTGGGTTTTTGGTTGGTAAAGGAAAGTCATCTCTGGGTCTGTGCCAGGGCAGAAACTGCCACTGAAGAACAGAGGTTAAACAAAGGGATCTGGGAGAGCCTTAGAGATGTGAAAGCAGGAGGTGGAGCCTGGTGTCTCCTTTTTCTCCAGGCTACACACCTGATAGCCACAGTAGGGACTCCACAGCTGCGGCAGCCCAAGCTCCTCTCGGCTTTGCTGCGTGACTTCCTGAGCTGCTGCCTGCAGACAGACGAGGAGCGGCGCTGGTCTGCCAAGGAGCTCCTGCAGGTAAAATGGGAAGGGGCTGCAGGGGAAACAGGCTCTGAGGGAAGGGCTCCTCCTCCACTCAAGTCCAAGGCAGCAGATGAGCCCCCTTCCTCCTCACCTCCACTCTTGCTGCTCTTCAAATGAAAACAGTGAGGAATCCTAGACTGGGCTGGGCTGGCAGGACCCTGTAAATGTCCTCTGGTGCAAGTGTCCTGCAATGAGCAGGGACATCTTAAAACAGATCAGGTTGCTCGGAGCCCTTTGCCACCAAAGCTGGAATGGTTGCAGGGATGGGGCTCCTACAAGCTCTTGGGGCAAGCTGTGCCAGGGTTGCACCATGCTCCGAGTAAACAAGTTCTTCCTTAGACCTCTGATTAGATGCCTTTGGTGTTTAAAAATATTTGTCCATATCCTATTGCAACTGGCCCTGTTAAAAAAGATGTCCCCCACTTTCTTCAAAGCCACTCTGAAGTCTTGGAAAGTGGCAATAAAGTCTCCCTCGGGCCTGTTCTTCACAAAACTGAATAACTCCAGCTCCCTCTGTATTTCCTGACAGGAGAGGTGCTCTGTCCTCTGACTATTTCTGTTGCCCTCTTTTGTGATTTGGTGGAGTGTTCAGTTTTATCTAAAGGCAAAAGAATTGAAGTAGAGCAATGCAGGGTACAGGGACATTAAATGGTGGTGGAGGAACCCAAGGAAGCCAGTCCCAGCCTAGGGGTCAGAGATTTGGCTGTGGGCAGGAGGGGCTGTGGGGGGCTCACTCTGAGGGGCCCTGGTTTGTGCCCCCCAGCCCACCCTTAGAGGTTTCTGCCATGCAAACAGGGACAGCTGGGAGGGCCTTGTCCCAGCCCCATCTGCTGCCTGGCACGCTCAAGCAGACGGGAACTGTGCCAGGGTTACTGCCAGGCTGTGTGGCAGAGAGGGAACTGCAGGGCCCAGTGCCACTGGGCTGGCCCTGCTGGGAAGGAAGGTGCCATCCAGCACACGAGGGGCAGGGCATGGAAAGGCAGACACTGCTTTCTGTCCCTGTGGGAATTAGCACAGTGCCCATCTTTCAAAGGCAGGGGCCTGTGTGAGTCATTGGAGTTTCCTGAAAGGAAGAAAACCCAGGGACAGAAAGCACCATTTCTAGAGCATTGGCAGGGAAAAAATCCCAGCATGATGAAGAAATCACAATAAAAGATGAGTGGGATTCTGGGCCAGGTTTGCCTGTGATGGCAATGTCTTGCACACTGAGGATGACTGGGGAGCAGATGGTCGCATTGCTCCTCTTTCTGGGTCTTTCCAGGAACTTGATGTATCCTGATTGAGTCCCTGAAGCAATGAGCTTGGAAAGTAATGGTTCACTGTTCTTTGTTGTATTTTTTTTCCGGTGGACAGCATCCATTTGTAACTTCAGCCAAGCCACCATTCATCCTGGCACAACTCATCAACTCTGTGAAGAAGACGAATAGCCCTAATCCTAAACCTAAACCCTAACCCTAACCTTAAATGCTAACCCAAACCCAAACCCTAACCCTATCCCTATCTCTAACCCTTACCCTAAACCCAACCCTAAGCCTAAACCTAAGCCTAAGCCTAAGCCTAAGCCTAAACCTAAACCCAAACCTAAGCCTAAGCCTAAGCCTAAGCCTAAGCCTAAACCCAAACCTAAACCTAAACCTATGCATAAGCCTAAGTTGAAACCTAAGCGTAACCCTAACCCTAACCCTGGGAGACGAGAACATAGCAATCATGTCAAGATGTTATCTCTGTTACCAATTTAGAGTAGGATTGTAGAGTAGGGTTGCTAAAGAGATTTGTAGCATAGAATTATAGATTAGAGTTGTAATTAATAAAGTTTCTCAAAACATCAACTCACTTGGAAGATTCTCCTCCTTCTGACCCCTTCAGAAAATTCAACATTTCCTTCTGAATTACCAATTGTTTTTTATTGGTGCTAAGTCACACATGTGGCTTCTTTTGTATGGTTTTATAAGTGAGGAGGGGACTTCATATCATTCATCCTCTCCAGACCGCACTGCCTTTGGAATATGAGGCACTGGCTGGTTATGGCACAGCTGCAGTATTTCTAGTTGAGGCAGTAAGGGCAATGGCATTTGAAGGCAAAACCAAAGGAAGAATGAGGCAGCCCAAACATCTTGTGCAGATGCAGGCCTTCAGCTGTGACTGGAGAGCATTGGGGTTCCTGCCACTTGGATTTGTACCCCTAAATGCAATAATCTCTTTGGCTAGAGGAGAGCCTTGCTCAAGTGAGAAAGCAGAAAGATCAGAGAGGGTGCTCGGGAAGGTCTCCTGTGGTGCAGAGCTGTCAGCGCCTGTGAGGTGAGAGCGGGCCCGGCCTTGCCCGAGCTGGAGCCCCAGCAGAGCCCCGGCAGAGGCAGGCTGGAAGGAGGCCCTTGGAGCTGCAAGAGGCAGCAGCCGGGCCCTGGCTGCCTCTTCCCGGGAGCGGGCGAATCCTGCGCTCTCAGAGCCCAGGTGGCAGCTGGCTGCTGCCGAGGGGAAGCGCAGCCGTTCTGGGCACAGCCCGGCCTGGAGACATTGGCTGTCTGGAGTGTGCCCAGGAGCAGAGAAAGGCCAAGGCAGCCGCGGGCCGCTGGGCTGGCTGAGGATTCCTCCTCTTCTGCCGGCTGCCCTGCAGCTCCTGGCAAAGGCCAGCAGTGTGTGCAGCACTCCGGGCACCGGGGCAGGGAGCCGGGCTGCTCGGCAGGCTGGAGCACAGGGCAGCTCCTTCAGGCCCGGCACTTGTGCCAGCGAAGCGAGGCCAGCGTGAGGCAGGGACAGCTTGGCAGGGCCCATCTGCAGGAGCCAGCGCCTCACGCAGCTCTGGGAGGAAGCGCCTGCAATCCTGCAGGTCTGCACTGAGCCAGAGCAAAGGTGTGAGATGCAGAGTGTTTGGCAGAAATATTCAGGCCCACCAGGTTAGCCTGCTTTGTGCTCTCTGGTGCACAGCAAGCACTGTACAATGCAGCTCTGAGCTGCTGGGAGAGAGGCACATCAGGGATGTGCCTGAGGCTTGTGCTTGAGGGGTGAACTGATTTGGAAGGGGGCAGAAGGGTTTCAGTAGGCAATTTGTGTTTTCTTCATTAACTTCTGAAAGGAAGTCATAATGTGTTGCACACAGGTAGGGTTATTAGAAAAGAAAGGCCTTATAAAATCAGGCTTTGCTATAGTAAATTCCCAGCTAGCCTATTACGTCTTCTACGTGCAGCCAGCTAACTTCCAATGGGAATAGTCATGAGTTTAGTTAGCACAACAAGCTATTGTGCTAAGAAAACTGTTTGCATCTCTAATAAAAAAGAAATCAGTCCCATGAGCATCCATGAAAGAAAAATGTAATCACCCGAGTAAGAGTGAGTCTTAAAAAGAGAGAGTCTTAACATGTACACACTAATACACCTTCTAAGCAATAAATTGTGTGGCAAGGAAACTACCAGCCAGTTGAAGTTGAACACGAGTCTGTGAAAACAGTATAAAAATGAGTTATGTGAATAAAGAATTGGCTTTCCCTGCATGAAGAAACTGAGTCCCAGCTGCTTTATTGACACAGCAATGTGGCTTCACTCAGCAAAAGCACTTGCAGGGTGTATTGATGAAACACTTGTGTTTGATTCTCAGAATAGGAAGGAGAGTCATTAAGTCTAACAAACAGGGCATAGTTATTGAAGATGGAGGGAGAAGACCCATCCTTGTTGATCAGCATCGACTCCGTTTATTCACTCAATCAATCACTTTTTATAACCGTGTTAATTAAGTTCCTGCATATTGCAAACCCGAGCTCACAATAGGTCAGAGGTAACACACCAACTCCTCCTTATGTTTCCAATACCAAGATTTGGGTTCTCAAAATTATTTTTGCTTTCCCAAAACAGCCAAAGATAGAATATCTACTTGTTATGAGAAAACTGCCTGAGAACTCTGATAGGCAAGGTTCTCAAGGTCTTCATGTTTGTCACTTCTACTTGTAATTAAAAACAACCTGAGAACTTCTGCTGTTTACAGAAACCGGCTGTGAGAATTTTACTCCTCACAGCTGCCTTCTAAGCCATTTCTGAAAAAATCTCCAACACATAGTCTTTTGAATTCCTTTAGCTTTAACAGGAGTGCTGAAGCCTGTATTCCCCCACTGCAGTGCTTACTGTGTGCAAGTGGCTATCTTGGCCTTGAGAATAAGGAGAGTGCTCCTGCTAAGAAGGTAGCTGGAATGCATTCAAAGGGAAGAAAGTGTTTTATGAGGCTCTTGACCACCAAAGGAGAATTTGAGGAATGGGACTATTTCCCAAATGACTGTGTCAGGAACCAGAATCGTGCCCGAAGCCCTGCCGTATTTGATCCATGTTTGAGCAGGTTGACAAGACAGTGAAGAAAAATGTCTTGTTTAACAGGTGGGACCTTGACCCTAGAAAGAGAAACAATGTTTTGGTCAATCGGTGGGCAATCAAGCTCTGAAAGGGGAACAATGCATAATGGAGCCCTTGGTGGCAGAGAGTCATGGAGTCATCCTGAGCCATCATCTCACACGCCAGGCATGTGTGAGCCAATGCTGTAACTGGGAAAATTCCACTCCTGAGCAGGAGATACAAGGCCTGGTTCTGAGCTGGAAGGGTGAGAAGGATGAGATGCACAGTGTTTTGATCCAGGGGAGGTCCTGGAAGTGCACTGCCTACCTGCTACCTGCCCCTGCTGCCGAGCGCCACGCTCCAACTCCTTCTCCTGCTCAGCGGTTTTTTGGGAATCCAGGGGTTGGTATGTATTATTTGCTACTGCAACTAATGGCATAAATTTGCAAGCTCAGTTGTGTCTTAGGTTCTTTTGTGCATGGATCTCCTCCTGAACCTGTGTCAACGACCAGCAGGGACCTACAGGACACTCCTATTCTGATGTCAGCAAATTCTGAGAAGTGATTGAAATATGTCAATAAATTTGAGGTAATGTTTAGCCTATGAGTTTCAGCAAAGTATTGAATATGTCTTAGTTCCCTGGATAAAAACTGGTAGGTGGGATTGCTGGGTGTGCAGGGCTTAGGGAAGTTACTCCCTGTGCACCCAGCACTGAAATAAAGTAATGCCTCCTTTCTAACCCAGAGCTGGCAGCAGGGATCAGGCCCTGCTTGGAAACTTTCATTTTGGCAACTTCTGTTAGCAGGTAAGAAAGTCAAAATAAAACCTTTTCCAGCTAGTTTATCCTTTTAGTCACCAAAGCTCTGTGCCACGGGTGGCCTGGGTGTGTGCAGAGCAATACAGCCCCCAAAAAGCCCTTGGTTTCCCCACAAGTTGCCAGTTTGACTTCTTCCAAAGTGAAAGAAAGGCAGAGATGTACATCCACAGGAGTCCTGGCCATGTCCAATAAATGTGCAAATATGTGGGGAGATTTGTTAGGAAGGATTTCAGCTGTTATGCCAACAGAGCCTTCTCTCTTGGTTCTGTGCATTATAGGTGAGTAATGTAATAGCTGGCTCTCACAATTAAGAGATAGCTATTATGTGGATAGATACTATGTTCAAATGTAAAGTGCTGTTATTGTAATATGTCCTCCCATAGTCCTCTTTCCTGTCCCCCTTGTAATAGCCTTGGAAGTCAGGGCATTTTGGGAGGGCTGGCTTGTGACCAGCAGGCAGGGTGTAACAACACCTGACCTCCAGTCAGGATGCAAGAAAGTAATCTCCACCAATGGACAGCAGAGAAAGAGTTGACTGACAAAACATTGGGAGGGGCTAAGGGTATAAAAGGCAGAGCATCCCTTTTGTAGATGAGCATGTGGCTGCTAGTCACAGAGACTCCCAGTGTTGCAATCTTTCCTTATTCAGTCCTTTCTAAGGGTTTACTAAATCTTTAAAATGTTAAAGGGTGGGTCATTTCTCAGGTGGGCAATGCTTTTGGCCATTTTCTTGGTCTGGTTTCCTTTGCTTTTGTCCCATCTGAGTGCTCAGCTGGGGTAGGTGCTTGAGGCACTCTTGGAGTTACTCTTGGATCCCTTGAAGAACAGGGTTTGGCCCATGAGGGGAATTTTTTCTGCTTTGTGACACAGAAGAACTTCCCAGGCTCTTTTGTGTTTGCTGTAGGAAAGGCTGGTTATTGCTATGCATAAATTCACTGACCAACATGGAGCGTTTGCTTTGTGATGTCAGGGCATGGTTGCCACCCTGTCATAGTGACATCAGAAGGTTGCCTTGGTGCATGGAAGGCCTGAGTGTCAGAACAGCCCTAGGCCTTGCTCAGTGCAGGAGCATCCTTGAGCTTGAGGCATTTTTCAGTGGGTACTTGCACACTTACAAAAGCCTTGTTTCTTCTGGTGTTGCAGCACATCCTGCAAACTTGCAGAGCAGCGCTATAATGATTCACCATCTTGCTCCTGCGCTTTTTGCTGTATATGGTGTTTCCTTCTCAATCTACTATTTGACTCTTTTTGCACATAGGAAGAGATTGGAGTGACATAGAATGCCATTGTTAACAATGTAGATGAACGCTCCTTAGAAGATATGGCTGTAGATGCGAGAAGAAATGGGGTTATAAGCACCAGGAAACTGCCTGTCCCCTATGACTCTCTCTTGCCACAGGTGACGAGAGCAAGAGCCGTCTTTCCCCTGGCTCTCTCTACTATTGCAGAAGAAGCCAAAGAGGAGGAAAACGAGAAAGACGACCACCGCCTTTGTCCAGCCATGGTTGCACCACGGCCTGCTCATCATTCCAAGAGAGTAAGTGCCCGTTGTGGGGGGTGCTGACTTTAGTGCAAGGCAGAGGTGCAAGTTTTCTGAGCAGCCAGCACTTGCTGTGTCTGGCCAAGTATGCTGAGTGCTGGAGTCCGGCAGGATGTAGCCATTTCCTGCAGGCAGTGACAGCTATAAATTGGCCTTTGACCTGTCCTGTTGGGGAAGTGCAGAGCTGGGGGCTCCAGCTCAGCTTGTGGCTGGTTGGCTCAAGGAAGCTCCATCTCTGGGCTTCTGCAGTGTTACAGCCAAGGGCACACGTAGTAGTGCTGGAGGGTAAAAAAGCTTTGTTGGTTTCTTTTCCCTTTTTGGAAAGGTGTCTTTGGCTTGTGGAAGTGTTCTGCAGTTTTCTTGAGTCGTTCTTCACTAGTAGAGTCACTGTTGATCCAACTGCCTCTTGGCTTTTGAGAAGCTGCAAACAGCATAAAGGGGCAAGTTTCTGCTGATCCGTTTTGTGCTGAAGTCTGCAGCTTTGGCAAGTGCATTGGAGGACAGACTGGGGGTGAAGCTGCAAGTCCTTGACTGCTGTCTTGTGTTGCTTGGAAGAGGAAGGCCATCTTGCAATGCTGCCTGCTGGATCTGAAGTGCAATGGGCACCTTTGTGGCTGGGGAGCTGCGTGGGCCCAAAGGACGCAGGGCTGGCGGCCGTGAGCAGCTGAAGATGAGGCAGCGTGGGGCCAGGGGGCCAAGCAGGCCAAGGGCACGGTGGCTGTGCCAGCAGCAGTGGGGCAGCAGGAGCAGGGCAGTGAGCGTGGCCTGTGCTGGGCAGCGCTGCGGCCACAGCTGGAGTGCTGTGTGCAGCTGTGGGCCCTGGGAAGCAGAAAGTCATGGAGGGGCTGCAGCGTGGGCACAGAAGGACAGGGGAGCTGGGCAAGGGGTGCAGCACAAGGCCAGGGAGGAGGTGCTGAGGGAGCTTTAGCCTGGACAAGGGGAGCCTTGTGAGGGACCTTCAGCATCTCCTCAGTGCATCCAAATATTTGAGCCACTTTTGGAAGCGACTTTACCCCCTATTTTCCTTGAGGTTTTTTTGTTTGGTTGGAGGAAGAGGCTTATTCATTTACTTTTTCTCCCAACTAAGGCTCTTTTCATCATTATTTTCTGCCCTTTTATAGCACGGGGACTGGGTCTGCTAGAATTTTAATTTCCAAGGTGTCACTTCTGGAGAATACAGTTTTTGCATGAGAACACATCATTCTGTGCAGGGACCTTGGTGCAGAAGGAGCTGTTGTGATTCCAGGCCAGCCAGTATGGCCTTACAGATCACTCTGAGCTTAGTAGTGCTTGTGCCTTTTTGCAGCCCAGGGAATCAGTGTGTGTTTTGTTTGGGAATTGAGCAGGAAATCAATGCCCTTGCATTCCAGCTGGTGCTCAGAGATCACAGGAGCTGGAAGGGGCTGGGCTGCATTTCTGACTCCAGCCACTTCAGCACCATCAGTGTGGTCAAGTCCAAGAGAAGAACTTGCCCAAGCACAGATGCACAAAGAGTGCAGCTCCCAGAAATGCTCTGGGTCTGATTGCATTCCATAAGGACCTAAATGCTCCAGATTCCCCAAGAGTGTGTTTTTTTGAGGCAACAGGAGAGCAATCTCAGGATTGTAGTTGAGCAGGGCACTGGCTACCAAGTTCTGATGTGTGTAGCAGCAGACAGGACAGTAACGAGAGATTTCAGAAATGAGATCTATCTATCTATGTAACATTTACATAATTGCGTCTTCCTGGTTCTGGTCCAAGGCCATTGGAGGTGCAAAGCTCATCAAAAGCATCCCTTTCAGGAGAGGATTAGAGACATGTTCCCTTGACCAATTCTGAGCAGCTGGAGATGTTTTCCCCTCCAGGTATGGTGGGTTTTTTTCCCTCAGAGTTGTTTTCCTCCTCCGGCCTATTCTGCCCTCAAGTCTCCAGTTAATTCTTTAAATTTCTGCCTGTCCTAGAGAGGTGCAACAATTCCATGTTTTGGTGGTGTTTGGTGACACTGGTCACACATGCATTATGTGACACATGGTTTCCTTCACTGGCATCCCCAGGGCTGTGTAAGTGCATTCGTTCATGGGGCCTTAGGAGAGTCTTCTCTTTCCCTCAGCAGCAGCAGCAGCAGCAGCAGCAGCAGCAGCAGCAGCAGCAGCAGCAGGGAGCGGTGGCAGGGCCAGGAAGAGCAGGAGGTGGCTGCCCTGGCCCTTTGCTCCCGGGCCCCAGGCCAGGAGGGCTCTGGCTGCAGCAGGGCACTCTTCGGGCAGCCCCTGGCAGCCTCTGCACGGAGCACGGCACGCTGCCCCGTCCTGCTGGTGCCACTTTTCTTCAGCAATAACCTCGCTCCTCTTCACAAGGAACAACTCCAGAAATCTAAAAAGAGCTAATTCAAGTACAGTTCTACCTGCCTTTGCATTGCAGTTCAGGGCATGTGTTTTATTGTCTATAATTTCATGTTTTTTATGAAAACATGCATTCATATCTGCACATTTTTGTGGTTTTAATTATTCATATACCTAAACACGCCGTTTAAAACTCTTGATTTATTGCAGTTGGTAATTTTCAGGTAGTATATTCTAAAATGTCATAAAACAACACCTTTAAGGTAGTTTTTCTCACTCTTAAAAAAACCCCCCATAAGCCATTTTAGTCTCTGTCTCTCCAAGTTGGTTCATATCGGCCTATTTTAAATCAGGGCTACAATACTTTTATAGGATTTAGAGAGGTCCAATGAAATGCACACCAGTGATTCCTCTTGTAGAATGTCATGGCCACACCATAAAGCCTCTATTTACTTATGTGTTTCTCTCATTAGCTCAACTGTAAACACATGTTTAGTTGCAAACTTACACAAGATGAGCAAAATCAAAAGGATGTGATGGGCCTTTGGGAGCTCCTTGATGATCTTTC